>NC_056743.1:829932953-830288661 GCF_019279795.1 Protopterus annectens | reverse complement strand
TCTTTTATTACTTAAAGGACGGGAACTTGTAAAATGGAGGAAGGAATTCAAATACGTGAGTTTTCTGTGTATTTTGGCAACAAATCTCCTGTTATTACTATCCTTACTAATATTAACAATAGGTGCCTAAGGAGGCATGGAATATAGTGATTTTATTTATGAAGCTTCTGAGACTGAAATTGGTTATTAGAAGATCTGGATTGGAGGTTATAGGTAGTGAGGTATATAGGGTTGTTTCAGTGAGATTTAGGTGTGTAGTAAGAGAAATGGAGTCTGGGGGAATTGTTGATTGGGAGGGAAGTCATAGTTTGGGCCTGGGATGGGATGAATATCACACTGGAGTTTAATATGTGTTAAGGAGTGTAGTACTAGGTTTTTAAGTTTGGCAATTAGTTGGTCATACCTGTAGATGGATAGCTAAGACTTTGAGGAGTGTATATAGTTAAAAGGGAAGAGAACAGTGGTGTAGCTGTAGAATAGATGATGGCTGATATGACTATAAGGTTTAGACTGAGGTAGAGGAGAGGTTTGTGTGAGTGTTGTAGAGCGATAGTGTTTAATGTCAAAATAGTGGATATCTGTGGCATTATAGGCTAGGTAGAGAAAGTATAAAATATTGTGTAGTTATGTAATTGGTGATTGAGCAACATAGTGATGGAAGATGACAGATAATACGAGAAATAGATAATAGTTAGTGGATGGGGAGCTGTAGCTTGCTGGGATGCTAAAGAGCTGTAGTATTGGTCTTGATTGGGAGAGAGTGAGTGAAAGTGTAAAGTGGTTGGAGGAGTGAGGACAGGTGGGGGAGAGAGAGTATTGGTGGAATTGTTAGGGGTGTGGTTTAGTTAAGTATAAAGCTATTTAAAGAGAGGGTGGGTGGGAATGGGGCTAGGGTAGGGGAACAGAGTGAGCCCAAGTGTAGTAAGGGTGAATAGAGCAGGATGGACCAGTCTGTCATCAGCACACCACCAAAAACAATTAGTAAGTCAAGAAATTACTTTAAGCTTAATTAAGATACCAGATTGAATCTGAGGTCAAATTTAAGAAAAAAGCATCATATTTATAGCATGGAGGGGCTGTGACTAGCAGTGCGAGGTACAATATGGGGATGAAATAGAGAGATAGCTGTAAGGGGGGGGGTTCTGGTTCCTAGCTGCCGGCCACACAGGGAAAAACAAGCCACCATGCTGTGACTATCTACACTAGGCAAAATCTGTGGTATAGACCAGGCGAAACCATGATTAACACCTACAATCCAAGGAAATAATGTAACAGATGATCTGGTTTCAGTCTAGCAGGAAAATAGTAGGCACCAATTCTTTTCAGCAGACAAATATAAGGGGTGGAGATTTTTGGGTAGTGGGTATCATAGCAGGCAGGTTTAACCAAAAAAGAAAATAAAGAAAGACAAAACAAAAACTAATAAGTTAAAAATGAACTAACTGGAGGAGAAGGTCAGTGGGAAAGTGGATGGACACAATACAGAAGTATTAAATTACAACAGGTAGTACATTAATAATAATTGCAAACAGTATCTATGTCCTACATAACAAGATTGCTTCAGAGATACTTAGCTTCTGCTAAAACACAGGAGTATTAAGCCATTTAATAAGAATAAGTGAGCGGAGGTATGGACGCTGCTTATTCGGGGAGGGTGAACTGGGTACGCCACCCTGATGTATGTTACAACGATTTTACATGTTGTAGTTACAAGGTTATTCATGTTATAATTAACATTTGAAATGATGCAATAAAGTTATGTTGGAAATTAATGTAGTCAAATATCATTTTGAAGGGGACCAGAACAATATATAATTATCAATTACTGGATGGGTAAGTCCAGAGTAACACCAAATGGGATAAGTTAATTCAAGCAGCTAAAATTGGCTTGGCTTAAGGTGGCCTGCAAGAGCAGCAAGCCTAGTACTTACTTATGAATGTTTTTATATTATGTCTAATTTGTTATAATTACTTAAACTGCATATCTATATATATATATATATATATATATATATATATATATATATTTTTTTTAAGACTGTGGAATTATTGTTCTTAAAATGTTTTGTAATATCTGGGCCTCAAAATGGGCTTCTACCCATTTGGACTTTTCCAGTAATCAAATGTCAATAAACAAATAAAATAAGTATTACTTATTTTGCAAGAAAGTGAGCTGGAACAGTATTCTTTCCCAGTTCAGAAACAGTTATGACAGTAGCACAAATCATAATAATATATGAAACACCATCAAATCCAATTAGAAATCCAGATGTTATTTAGTCAAGAAACATGTTGGTTTCAAAAACAATGAAACCAGGAATTATTGTAAGATGAATTAATTAGGCAATTGTAATATTATCATTTAGATTCATGAAAAGAGATACAACTTTAAGCTACAAAGGAAATGTGTGTATTTATTTATGTATGTATGTATAATAATATTCATTCATTCATTCACTCACTCATTCCGTCATTCATTATTCATTCATTCATTCATTCACTTATTCATTCTTTCATTCATTTATTTTTCACCAGGTTGTCCAACTGGGTTTTAGCCTTTTTCAATAGAGAACCAGGGAGTAAAACATCAATAAAAATATTGCAGTATAATACAAATGACATTATTAAATCGAGCAAAAAACAAACAAATAGTATAAATGTGGTTGTAAAAATGCTAAATTATGTTTAAGAAAAAAGTGTTCTTCTCCAATTGAGACCCCTTGGAGGAAAAATGCCACATCATCCATGTCATACCTTCAGAATGTGAGGAGCAAAAATAAATAAATAAAAATGAATAAAAATCCATCTGCAGTGCTCTGCAATCCCTAGAAGGGATTCAAGAGTTGGAACCTCAAAATGAATATAAAGGGACATATGATGTAATATCTCCATAGAGAATATAATATCTCCTAAGCCATTGCGTCTGGGGTGGATGCCTTTTTTGCCCCACCCTAGCTACACCTCTGGTCATTAAGATACTGTTTACTACTGCATAATAAACCAAGTTTCTGCTGGTTTATTTTTAACACCTTGGACAATGTTCTGATCAAATTGTAAGTGTTCATCTATTGTGATTCCCAGTAGCTTTGATTCTTCACTATTTTTTTATTCTGGTGTTATTTTCAGAGTATTTTGAGGTATTGATGTTTTCCATTTGATCACTGCTGCAGTAGAAAAGGTATATGGGTTATGTCCTGGCAAGGACATATCAGCCAACCAGCTTACAAAGCTTGTGCCAATTTCCATTTTAAGGTGTCATGCCCTTCTGAGCTTTCCAGTTGCTGAAGAGAGTGTTCTTCTACAAGCTTTCGAGGATCCAAAAAAAAAAAACAGTTGATTCCTCCTTGGATCTTGGCTTTGGATTGGAAAAACTAACTCTTGTTCCATTTGAAACAGCTCACCAGGCTGACTTGTTGCTGCTGATATAGAAAACAGTCTTACTTATTTCTCTGACCTCTACAAGAAGGAGAATATCTGAGTTACAAGCTATGATGGGTCAACCATGTCTCATTTTTTTCACAAAGATAGTTTCTTTGAGAACTAATCCTTTCTTTTGCCTGAAGTGGTATCTGAGTTTAGGTTAAGCCAAGCTATCTCCCTGTCTTCTTTTCAGAGCCTTAAAATGAGGAAGAAAGGCTACTTCAATGCTTGGATGTTCACAGGCAGCTCAAGTATTATCTTAAAAGGAAAATGAATTTCAGAACTTCTGATCAGTTGTTCATTTCTTGTGAAGGCAAAACAAAAGGTCAGCCAGTATCAAAGCAGAGTATTTCCAACTGGTTGTCTCATACTATTACATTTTTCTAGTCCTACCATTAGAAAACTATTTCTTGCAGGGTCAAGGCTCATTCTGCCAGGGCCTTAGCTTTTTCTGTGGCTTTTTGGAAAGGGACGGATTTTAGAAGTATACTAGAAGCAACATCACGGGTTCTCCTGTTCGATTCTCGGCTGGAGTGCGGGGAGTGCCTTCTGTGTGCAGTCTGCATGTCCTCCCCACGGTCGGGTGGGCATTCAAAAGACATGCATAAAAGGGCGTGCCTTCATTGAAGGTTGAATGTCAAGCTGGCACCTCGGCATTCATCAAAATCTACTGCCAATCATTAGCGGACCAGAATTCCGCTGTGGCGACCCCTAACTGGGAAAAGCCGAAAGATAACGACAACTAGAAGCAACATCACGGTCCACTGTGCAGACTTTTACAAAGCACTATAAACATTTAATTCATTCTGCAGGTCTAGAACAGGCTATGCTCGGATCATTCTCCAGGATGAAGTATTTCAAGAGTAGTGAATGAATACATTTTCCAGAATTTTTTGATAAAAGAATTAAGATAACCATTGGTCTGTGGTTGCTGATGTCTGTGAATGTGTCCCCTTTGTGTTTGGATTAATAAAAGACTGTCTTTCCAGAGGACTGGCACATATTATTTTCAGACAGAATGATTTATAAGGATTTAGATAGGATCCTTCCTTCTGTCAGTCTATCTAAGCTATGGCAGTCTGCCCAGATAACTACTGCAGCACTGATCAGTATGAAGAACAACTTAGCATAACAGTAGATGTTTGAAGGATCGTCACTGCAGTAGCCACTCCCTCCCTCCCTCTCTCCACCCCCCCATCCTTTGTATGTTTTTATGCCAGAATATGGACATTTATTATGCTATTATTTTTGCAACGTTGTCCTTTGTTCAGGGTTTTAGTCTCCATCTCTCTGTTGGCCTCTACATTCTGAAGAGTTTAGCACACAAAACTGACTTTTAGTCAACTCAGCTTGTCCTGACTACTAGTTTAGGCATATGGAATGTACCTTGAAGCTTTGGAAGTTGGCAGGACATGACCCATATAGCTTATGCTACTGCAGCAGTGATCATTTGAATATCCACTATTATGGTAAGTTTACTTACACAACTGTACTTTTTTGGTCTGAGGAATGTTTTAGGGTGGAGAGCATCAATTTGTATTTTTGTTTGTTTGTTTTATGATTTAGAAAAAGGTGAGTTTTTTTAACCAGGTTTCAGTGGATGAGAAGGAGTTCCGGGTAAGGTCATTAAGTTTTGAGAGGGTTGACACAATGCATTTGAGGATGGCATCATCTGCATCTTGTATTGTTTTATGACTGAATACCTGGAGGCAGTATGAAGTTTATTTATGAAGATATTCAATAGGTGTTGACCAAGTATTGGAACCCGTGGGACTCCAAAGGAAAACGGTAGGGAGGATGAAAAGTCTTAGAGCCATTTTACCACCTGGTGTCTGTTTGTGAAATAGATATGGTTGAAGAATAAAAGTTCTGTGAGTAGATTTTAGTGAGAGATGGTAATGAATGCTTTTGAGAGGTCAGAGAAAATAGATGGTGCTATGTAGCTAGAATTTCTCATGTGGTTATGGTGTTTGCGAAGCTGAGAAGGGCAGTTGAAGTACTATGTTTGGGATGAAAACCATATTGGGTTTTGGAATGGAGGTTATTATTGATGAAGTATTTCAAGAGTACTGAATGAATACATTTTCCAGAATTATTTGATAAAAGAATTAAGATAACCATTGGTCTGTGGTTGCTGATGTCTGTGAATGTGTCCCCTTTGTGTTTGGATTAATAAAAGACTGTCTTTCCAGAGGACTGGCACATATTATTTTCAGACAGAATGATTTATAAGGATTTAGATAGGATAGATGAGGGCATTTGGTACAGATATTCAGATACCAGCTACTGTTAAAATGTTTGATTTTAGTCAGTGCAGATTTTGCTTTTGAGAGATGTAGAGAGTAAACTGACCTCGTCAAGTTTCAAGTTTTTGTGGGATTGTGGGTGGAGGGGGATTATGCTTAGGTAAGGAGAGAATGATTGGTATAAAGTGAAAATTACATTGAGAAACAACACTGTGTTTGCTTGTTGCTGGTTGTTGTGGGTGAGGGAAACTTGGATTGGCTGGGATAAAGGAGTTTATTAACAGTGGACCAGAAGTGCTTTGGATTGTTTTAATATTTGTGTTGGAACAGTTTGCAGTAGAATTGCTTGTCTGATTTAATCTTTAGTTTAAGAAGGTTTCTAAGGTGTCTGAAATTTTAATAAACGCTCTTTCTTTTGTTTATAAGACAGTTTATCCATGCTTTCTCTCTTAGGCCCATGAGTGGTTTGGTTTCACTAGTTAACCAAGGAACTAGGCTTGATTTAACCCTTTTTCTACAAAGTGGTGCATTTTGAATCAGTGTATTAAGAAATGTGTTGAAATTCAATTTTCCTTCATTTATTGTAGTCTACAGATGACTAGTTAGTGTTTTAGGCTGTTGTTGGAAGCTTCTTCATTAAAGTTTGTGAAATTGTGTACTTGTTTGTAGATGACTTGATTTTTGTATTATTTAGTTGTCCTAGAGCAAATGTGGGGAGATGATCACTAATTGTATCAGGAAAGCAAACAAAGAAGTTTATATTCAGTGGGTTGGAGTTGAGTCCTTTCATGTATAGACTGGCTATTGTTGTTTTATTGAATCAAGTAGTTGTATTGATAAGTTGTATGATGTTATAGTGCATTCCAGGCTGGTCATATTGATGAGCTGCCGATCTGTGTTAAGATCACCAAATATTATGATTTCATGGAGAATGTTATAAGAAATTCAGCATAGGATGTCTTCAGCTGCATTGGTATTATCTCATTGTGACAAATACAGTGCTGCAGTACATATGTTTTTATAATTGTTCAATTTTAGTACTAAAATGAAAAGTTCTGCACTGTTAAATCTTGTGATGTTTTGAGGGTGTGAGGTTATGCCTAAGATACACATATATATATATATTTATTTATATATATTTATATATATATATATATATATATATATATATATATATATATATATATAAATTATAGCAACAACATCTGCTCTTATATGTATCCTGTCCTCTCTAAGAATATTGTAGCTTGGTGGGTTTTTTCAGCATTTATTTCTGGCTTTAGACAAATGTCACTAGTGACAAGCATCTCAAGGTTATTAAAGGCTACACAAGCATGTGTATCTTATACTTTGTTACAGATGTTTGTAAAATGAATGTGTAGTAGCAGCAGGACATTATGGTGGACGTGAGGCAGAGTTAGCTTTGGTGTTGCCATAGTAGAGGTAACTGTGGGCATTGTAGCTGAGACTAGGTTTGGTTGAATATTGGGTGGATATCACTGCTAAGTAGATGTGATATGCTGATATGAAGGCAGACATTTATATTTATATTTAGCTTTATGGTAAGTTTTTCTTTTATAGAGGTAGGTCTGGTGCATCTGTATTTGTAGGTAGGTGCTGATTAATGTGGTATGATATAGTTCAGGATATATGGTTAGCTGGTAGCTGGAATTGCAGTGCTTTTGATTTTCTGGGTTTGTGGGAACATTATAGAATGCAGGAGTAGAGTAATGGAATGATGGGATATGAGTGGTATTAGTAGTAATAGCAGCAAGGTATGTAAAAGAAGCATTTTTTATGTTGTGCTGTATATTGTGAAAGAAAACTGTGCAAATCTTTTTTTTTTGAGTTAATACTTATGTGAACAAGTACATATGACCTATTAAGATACACAATCATTCTTAACAGTTGACAAATTTGTAATAATAAGATTGTACTGCTTCCAGATAATGAAATAATACGTCATTGGAAGGAAATAAATAGTTAGATATAGGTCAAAATCAGTTTAAAGCACCTGACAAAGCTGTAGATGTGTATCAATGACAGAAATAAATGAAAGTTGGTAAGGGATCGCATATATGTAATATACGATTGTTTTAGGAACTGAAGTTTGCTACTGACATGTAAGATGAGAACTGTGTGGTAGGTTAATTGTAGACTGATGTTTTAAAAGTTATGTGGGTATTATTGTGACTGGGGTAGGGCTTATATCTGAGAATTTCTAGAGCTATGTATATGCCTTTAAGAGGGGATTGAAGTAGGTGGAGTCATGGGTGAAGAACAGTACCTAGAAACATAATGGTGTGGGGTGGTTGGGGAACTGGGGGTGGGAGATGAGCAACATGGGCAACGGCTCTCACACTGGCAGGAGATAACTAGTATGGGCATACTCAGTATGAAGAAGATAGAAGCAGATAGCCAGTACACAGGTATCTACAGCAGAGATAATTTCTGCCTTTAATATTTATTTAAAAATAGAGAAAGATGCTCCTTTACAAAAATACTGCTCAAAATAGTGTAGTACTACTACATCATACCTTAGCGATATAATCAGTTTTGATTCCAACATCTCATCTGGATATCACTAGAACAACATATTACCTCCTTTGTGTAACCTAACTGTTTTGCCTACGATTTTGTAAATATATCTTGCCTCCTGCTACAATAAAATAGCTAAATTTAAATTTACCACCAGTCTCCCTGTTAGCACCCCCCATTTTCAAAGCTTAAAGCAATTAAACTGGCTTGAACTGCACAACTACCTACATATTCACAATTAACTACAGCACACAGACTCATTCATCATCTAGAAAAATGCCCTGCACTACAAAACGCATTGCTATCCTACTGTCCAGCATGGGACCTCCGTTCTAGTAACAAATTCTTACTATTCACAAATAAGTCAAATAATGCTGCAGGAGTCTTGGTCTACTCCTAACATGTTGGTAAACTCTGGAATAGTATCCCCACACAAATAAAACTCTCTGAAAAACTAAATAGTTTTAAACCACTGTATAAACAACATCTTAACCATTCCTGGTCCTGCACATGTTTATCACGTGGTTAAGACTTTGTGTTCACTTTACGATACTCTCTAAATACTCTCCTTAAACAGAAAACTCTCAACCTGTCACTTAAATAACAAAACATTTTATATACATAACTGCTACCTATACAATCCACTAAGTTGCACGTGGGCTTTCTCTTTAGTGACTTCTACCTCTGTAGAATCTTAAGCAAGATGTAAAATGGCAAAACCAACTCTCTCCTTTATTGCCTGTCTTCCTAGGGGTTCCGCAAGACTCCATCCTGGATCCACTCCTCTTCACCCTATTTACTAATCAACTCCCATCCAACATTTCCAAAGCCTCAATAGTCCAATATGCAGATGATACTACCATAATATGCGCAGCCAACACTCTAGACCTTCTCCTTTCCCAAACACAAAAATGCTTTTCCCTAGCTGAAACTTGGATCACCAATCAAAACCTCATTCTTAACCCAGCTAAAACAAAATTACTCCTCTTCAGCCCCCACAGATCTTTACCATCTTCATATAGCTTTACAATCTCCTCGTATAACAATCCCACCATCACCCCTACCAATCACACCAAACTGCTAGGCTTGGAAATTGACTATCACCGTAGACTTGACATACATATTTCCCAGACCATAATAAACGTTCATAAAAAAACTTAATCTACTCTATCCTAACAAACAAATTCTCTACAACCACTCCAAAATTGCAATAGCCAGGACACATCTACTATCCACCTTACTTTATGCCTCCCCTGGGCTTACCAATTTCCGAAAAACTGACCTAAACAAACTCGACAGCTGTTATAATAAGATAACTAGATTTGCCACAGTTTCATCCCCTAGAACACATCACTGTGAATGCTTCCAAAAACTCAGTTGGTTAGAACTCCCACTAATACCTCAATTCAATCAACTGTCACTCATACACAAATTATTACATCACTCAGACAACCCCCC
The DNA here is from genome assembly GCF_019279795.1 of Protopterus annectens. NCBI lineage: Eukaryota > Metazoa > Chordata > Ceratodontiformes > Protopteridae > Protopterus > Protopterus annectens. Next base: position 830,278,999 of record NC_056743.1, on the reverse strand, counting down.
AGCTCTGCAACAACTACTTCAACCCTACACCACTACCAGATCCTTAAGATCTAGCACCCAAAACCTCCTTAAGGTAACCAAATTTAACGAGGCAGGTAAATCCATCTATAGCGACTATACTTCTAAAATCTGGAACTCCCTTTCTGACCATATAACAAGTAATAACTCCTCAACCCAATTCAAGAAACTACTCAAAACTCACTTCTTGAATAACAGACTATGCTCCTATACTACCCCTGGCTACTATTTCAGTATTTTTCCTATTATCAACTAGATTCATAGTTTAGCTGCAGACATATATTGTCCATAAGTTCAGATGCACAACCTCATCTTAAACAGGAAGACTAATTGTACATCCAATTTCTCTAGAGGTGTAAGAAATGTATCTTATGTACATTGTCAAATATTACTTTTTGTAATACTTATTGTCTTATCTGTTAACTAAAAAACTCTTATCTCTTGGAGCTTTTCTCTCCGGGCCTCCACTGAAAATTGATTTATAGCCAGTTGGACTCTCCCGGTTAACAAATGTAAAATAAATAAATAAATAGAATGTATAACTGTAACTACTGTGTATAAATGTAAATAGAAATGTAGCTACTCTGTATTTAACTGGAACTTAGTATAATGCAGTGTAAGCAAATGGAACTTTTCTTCCCACCCTTCCACTGGAAATGGGTATTGCCCAGTTGGATTTACCTGGTAAACAAAGACAAATAAATAAATAAATTATACCTGTAATTTTACAATATCACAGTCAAAGGAGGCAGCGGAACACAGCAGTAAAATTCAAGAATTTAATCCCAAAACAAACAGTAGAACAAACAGTAAGCGCTTTCGCAGCAGCAGCTGCTTCATCAGACAAATAAAGATCCAAACTGTAGTACTTTTAAACAGCAAAGCAGCCAATTAGCATGCAAAAACAATTAGGAATTAACAAGAGCCCTTAAAGCCACACCAAAAAATGCAGCTCAAAGCTCATTGTATAAACACAAAAACATTTCATTCATAAAAACATATAAAGCATTTCATTCAACAGCCAAAAACTGCAGCTCAGAACCCATTATAAAAATACTGAACATAATTAATATCTATCTAGCTAAGGGGCCTATTCATTAAAACTGGTTTAATAGAAAATTTATCATTGAGGCCTTTCCCCATATTAGCTTTCATTCTAATAATCCAGTTCAATTCTTTGCTTTCTGATGAAGCAGCTGCTGCTGCGAAAGCGCTTACTGTTTGTTCTGTTTGTTCTGGGATTAAATTCTTGAATTTTACTGCTGTGTTCCGCTGCCTCCTTTGACTGTGATATTGTATGATTTATTTTTTGGAGGACCGGTTTACCTACACCATAGTCTTTGTTCTTTGTTGCCTTATACTGTGTTGGATTTGGTGTAAGGACATGGCAGAAGGTTGTTGTCAACCACGGGATTCTTCCAACTCATCTGAGCTGAATAGCGTGACTTTTACTGGCCATAAGAACTTTTCATCTTTACTTGGGAGCTCTGAGAATCTCTTATTGGACATTATACCAGCAGATAATGCACCTCCTACTCTGAATAACTGTGAGTATGATTCAAATGACCTGAGAAGGGATTTACATAAGCTTGAAAATGATGCCAGAAGATTAATTAGACTAAAAACACCTGGCAACTCCTGCTTTGTGTTTGTCAAATATTGCAAAATATCTGCTGCAAAAATTCACTTCCCTGATCTTGACAAATGCACACCAGCCTGTCTGAACAGATGTGCACCCAAAATCAGGCTCAGATGGTCTACACATTTTCAATTTTTTCAATGGGTTATTCTTTCATGTAGGTATTTGCCCAAAAAATCTTTTCATTCATGGTGACCTGGTTCTCCTATCTATATGTGATTTCTGAAAAATACATCCTAACACCAGAACAAGATACCCTGTCTAAGAGGGCTATAAGTTCCCTACCAACAGTCAGAGAGTCCTTATGGAAGAGATTATTTGTACTGACATGAATAAAAACATATCCCATACTTCCATAAAGGAATTTTAAGGCTTGTCTCACATCGTCTATTTATCAAGCATATCACAATTCAATGTTTATTATCTTCTCTGAATGTAAGTATAATTTCCTATAATAACTTAATCTCCAATTATTGTAATATCTTTTCTGACCAGATCTGAAGAATCTTCCAATTCTAATTCAATAATATCTGCTTTATCAATTGTTACAAATGAATGATCTTCATCACCATTAGTCTTATTAACCCAACTGTTTTAATTACATATTACATTTGCAAGCATGCAGTTCTTATCCAGCTGACTTTCTACATCCACAGCTTGAGCCATGTTGTCAATGTCTTCATTTTTCCTCTTTTTCAATCCATCCTCTTTCAGTTTTGATTTCTTCCTTTTCACCTACCCCTTGCTATTTTTTTCTAACTTCTGTTTTGGAAACATGCTGCCTTTTTTCTGTAGAGTGAAATGTTATCATTCCCTGTAATCTCAAAGCAATGTCCTTTTTAGTATACATTCTCTTCACTTTATAGACATTTATCAGTTTCTTTTTCTTCTTTGTTATTTGTTGTTGACTTCCTCCTTTCTTTCTTTTTTTATTTCCTTCTAAACACTCTGAATCCTCAGATTGCCAAATAATTGTAATCAGGATTCCAAAGCTGTCAGAGGCTTTGTCTTGTTTCATAGTGGTTGAGTGATCTTTACAGATGAAAGACATTTTTTTCTAAATGTGCTCTATTTGATCTTTGTCTAACATTATTCATCTTGCCAGTCCAGTCATAAAGATATGTAATAACAGTTCTCCAATCTGTGCCAATTGCAAAACTGCAATTGTCACCAGTACGGCTAGATTTACTAATAATATTGGTAAGCAAATCATCCAACTTTTGACATGAAGAACACAGATCACCAGTGTTGTAAGATGTTATCTTTAATATATATAGCATGTATTACATTGTACAAGATAGTTGTGCTTTAACAAATTTGTAATGGCATACTCATTAATGAATCCATACTCAGCTTCAAATGACTAAAAAATAGAAAATAAAAGAATAATCAAAATCAGTTACCATAAAATTCAAATCAACTTCTCTGAGGAAAAATCACACAAACAATATACAACTGAATATTAAAGTATGTACAGTAAAGTTGTTGCTCTGACCATACAAGTTCTGAAAGTCAGACAAAAGCTGGAATGTATTTATGCCTTTTCATGTACAGTAGCTTTTGCTCACTATCGCTCACAGTTGCACCTCTTTTTAATAGTAAAGATCAATAAATCACAAACCAAGACTGGATTGTTTAGGTAAGCTCTGGATTGTCCTCTCTGCAGTCTGTGTGACTTTATAGCTGACTAGGTCCCTTAGATTGCCTACAGTTTGCCTGTCTAAAACCTATCCTTTTCTAAATACAAACAGTGAAAATTAGAGGTAAAATGGCAAAATATAAATCAAAGTAAATCTTCTTTTCTACAAGCTATCCTTTACTTCCTATAAACAGTGAAAAACAGTGGTAAGAAATAAAATATAAATTCAAATAACACTTCTCTTACCAGACATCTCCACAGTAAATCATAAATCAGGATAGGATTCTTTAGATAAGCTTGCATATGACTGTAACATGGAATTTAAGCTACTAGAATCTTGTTTTGTAATTTCACAAGAATGTTTCCTCCGTGGATGTCCTATATAGTTTTTGAATGCATCACCACTGGACTTTTATGTGGTGTGAAGAAAGATCTATGCAAAAAATTCAAAGTAAAGAGATTCTATTTAAGAGATGAAGTTGCATGTTTAGACGATATTAGAATTAATTTTTCATCTTCTTCACTCGGAGATCTATTATTAATTTGAGTAAAATAGTTCCAATAATTGTCATTGCAACTTTTTATTTTTCTCCCCGCAACTCTATATAATTTTTATTGTGTTAAGAATATTATATATTCAATTCATTTTTGGATATGATCTGTTATCCTTTGTTGCATTAACTTAATTTTCCCTTCCACATATTGTCTGCAGAATTGTACATCTAGCCACATGTCTTTATCTAAATTAGATTTGTTCTTAATATATTCAACCGAATGTGGCTCTTCATCTTTCATTAATTGAAACTAATATAACAGATTTTTCTCTTTAAATGTGATCATTGTTTCTAACATTGAGGAGGAGATGTTATTTTGCGTATATGCCATAGGAAATATAAGGAAGATCCATGTTTTATATGGCAGGTTTCTATATATAAATTTTTAAAAAGTGTTTAATATAGTAGAAATGAAATAGGAGTCACTTGTTTGGTGACTTTTTCCTATAAGATAATCTTTTAATAAAGAATGTGGACTATTTTATATTAGATAATTATTAGAATATCTATTATGTTTAAAATTTATAAAAAGGTTTCCTAAAAACTCTTTCCACATAGCTGTCTAAGTGCTATTTATCCAAAGCTATATTGTTTTTTATAATTGATGATAATTAATATAATTCTAGAGCTGATAGCCCTATACCTCCTGCTGCTCAGTCTGCCATATGATGGCTTAAAGTAATTCTTGGTTTATTGGGATACCAGAGAATTGTCAAAATTAAAGTGTTAAATTCTTTAATACATCTTTTTATGGGGGTAATGTTAGTGATTGTATAATGCATAAGATTTTTGGTAAGATAATCATTTTGAATATAGATCTCTCTTCTATCATGAAGAAAATTTTATTCCATTTATCTGTTAGATTCTTTATTTTGTTTATACTGTTAGTATAATTATGATTAATTATATCTTTAATGTTATCTGCTATAATTACTCCTAAATAATTAATTATCTTCTCTTTTACAATATATTTCATGAATTTACTTTTGATTCTATTTTAAATATTAAACCAGATTTTCTTTGAAATACATCCATTGTTAAGAAACCTGCAGATTAGAGAATTTTCCTTGTCATTTAACATCAGTTGGATATCATCAGCAAACAGTTGAATTTTAGAGTTTAAATTCTCATTTATGTTAATACCTTTTATATGCATATTTGGTCTGAGAAAATTAGCAAATGGTTCCATAATTAGGGTAAAAAGCAGAGGTGAACAAGGACATCCTTGTTTGGTTCCTTTAAAAATGTGTATAGAATCAGAAGTAAAAGTATGTATTTTAACAGGTTCCCTACGTTAGACCGACAGCACAGAAGATTGACATGCAAAACACCGATGCCAGAAGAACGATGAAGCAGATGACCAACAAGTCGTAATCCCGACAGCGAAAACACTGACAGGAGTAACTCGTGAGTGTGACCTGGTAAGTGTGCAATAGTGAGGGAATTAGGGTTAGGGTGCGGGTAAGGTAAGTCTGCGATAATGAGGGACTTAGGGTTAGGGTGCGGGTAAGGTTAGTGTGCGATAGTGAGGGACTTAGGGTTAGGGTGCGGGTAAGGTTAGTGTGCGATAGTGAGGGACATAGGGTTAGGGTGCGGGTAAGGTAAGTGTGCTTTAATGAGGGACTTAGGGTTACCGTGCGGGTAAGGTGAGTGTGCAATAGTTAGGGACCTTAGGGTTAGGGAGCAGGTAAGGTGAGTGTGTGATAGTTATGGACCTAAGGGTTAGGGAGTGGGTAAGGTGAGTTTGTGATAGTTACGGACCTTAGGGTTAGAGTTTGGGTTAAGGTTAGTTTATAGATAGTTTTGTGTAAGGTGTAGTGTAGGTTTTTAGGTTGTTGGTGTGCTTGTGTTGTGTGCGTGTTGTGTGTAACAGTGAACTTTTTGTTTTGTTAAGTGTCGGGATTGTGGTGTGTTGGGCATGTGAACTTTCGTGTTTTTGAGGTTTCATTCTTCTGGCATCAGTGTTTTGAGTGTCGATCTTCCGAGCTGTCAGTCTAATGTAGGGAACCCATTTTAACATATGCAATGCAATCATTATAAAGAAGATTAATAAGATGTGTGAAGTTACATGAGAAATTACATTTTTATAAAACCAGCAAGAGATATTTTCAGTTTACTGAGTCAAAAACATTATTAATATCAAGACTCATTAATGGTAAGTTCTCTTTTGTTTTATTTGTGTAGTCAATTATTGTGATCATTCTTTTACTATTATCATAAGTATTTCCATTTAAGATAAAGCCAGTTTGATCTTGGTCAATCATTAAGGGCAGAATACATTTTAATCTATTAGCATAAATTGTCATGAACAATTTATAATCTACATTTAAAAGTGAAACTGGCATGTATTTAAAGCATCTAGTATGATATTTGTCAGTTTTTAAAACTGGAGAGATAAGGGTATATTTCCAGAAAGTGGAACTTTAGCTTGGTCCTTGACTATAGAAAAAAACTTGTGTAGTATGTCTATGGCTTCATTGGGTAACAGTTTATAGATATAATCCCATCATTACCTGGTGCTTTATTAGGTTTCAGTTTAGAAATTTGAGTTTGAAATTCAGACATAGAGATCAGTTTGTCACTTAATTTCATTTGGTCATCAGATAGTTTAGTTTTTATATTTTTTAATAAATATTTTAATTATTTCTTTTGGATCTATTAATATAACATTTTTATTGATTTTATTATAATAATCTCTGAATTCCTTTAGAATGTTTTCTATTTCTTCCTTTTGAGTAGACGTCCTTTATGTAATTGGACTTATTGATTAATTTTGTTTTTGTGGCTAAATTGTGTATAGCTTTTGGGTTTATAGAGAAATTAATCATCTTAAACTTCTCGAGGTTGATTTTAGTTTTATGGTTTAAGATTTCCAAGTATTTTTGTTTAGCTTAATAATCTTTTCTGTAGTATTATTTTTATTTGTCTGATGTTCTAATTTTAACTTATCGCATTTTTCTTGTATTTGTATTGCTAGAATCTCCTTGTGTTCTGACTGAGAGTGCTTCTCAATCTGCAAATATAGAACTGATAAGTATATGTTTAGTACTTTAACTGTTCAGAATTCTGCACTCTCTTATTTTTTGCTTGACTGAATTATTTATATATTTGCTAGCATTGTTTTTGATCTGTGATAGTTTTCTCCCATCCCCCACCCTATTCCTGTTCTGTTCTTAAAGTTGGTAAAACTGGTCTAACAGCTTTTGTGTTATCTGATTGTGTCAAGGCTTGCTGGTATAAAAATATTCCCTGTTTGAAAAGTCTTGCATATCATTGCTAGAATCTCCTTGTGTTCTGACTGAGAGTGCTTCTCAAACAATCTGAAAATATAGAGCTGATAAGTATATTTTGTAGGACTTTAACTGTTCAGAGTTCTGCACTGTCTTAATTTTTGCTTGACTGAATTATTTATATATTTGCTGGCATTGTTTTTGATCTGTACTGAAACTGTTTTTCTCCCACCTACCTCCCCACCCTATTCCTGTTCAGTTCATAAAGTTGGTGGCTTTTGCAGTGCCCGCCCCTACTGTAAATTTGATCTGGGACACTCCCCCTAGTCCCATCTCTTTAGCTCATTCCACCTAATACAAAGATCAGTTGGGAAGGCAAAACCCCTTAGTCCCTTAATCTTGAATTAGCTTCTGCTCCTGCTGTCTCCCTTTTTACTTAAAAAAGACACTTTATTCAGCTGCTTATATTTTTTTCTAATTTGTGTTTCTTCCTACTACTCTGTTACTTCATCTTGCTTTGGATTTTTCCTGCTACTTGCTGCCTGTTCTCTAAAGTGTTCAACTGCATCTTTTATGTTGCATTTATTACAGCTTGTCTACAGCCTGCCTAAATCATTAAGTGTTATTCTTAAATGTTATTCTAAGCTCTTAGTTTTGGTTTAAGCACTTGGGCTTTAGGCCCACCCCTTAGCTCTCCCTGGAATTTCTCCCTCAGATTCTGACAAATATGGTTGGACAATTTCCTATAGCTTCTCCTGCCAGTCTGGTTGATATGAGCATCCTAAGACAGTGTAGCAACTGCCTCATGTACATGGGCAACCATCTACTACTGCCACCTAGGAACGCAATCTGTGAGAGATGCAATTACATTAGGAACCTAGAGTCCAAGCTCTCTCCCCCTCAAGCCACTGCATCTGGCACTGAAAAGGTGTCAACACAATCACTACACCTCACCTCAAACACCACCCACACCTACACAACACACACCTACATATGCGGAGATCCTCCACATACACATAACCAAACAAAGGAGATCTCCACAATCCTCCCCACCACATACCATGGATAGTCCACATACCTGTGCTTCACAACCACTAAGGATTCACCTCCATTGTGAGACACACAAATGAGCCTCTCACCAGGCTGGATAAGGAGAAAGTCACTGTTAGTTGTCTGTCAGGTGCCAAAATCCACCATATCACACACGCACTCAAGTCTCTCAACAACAGGTACTGTTATGACTCTGTCGTAGTCCATATTGGCATGAATGACTTAAGATGTACTTCTCTGGACTATATGCAGGGTGAAATGATTGAGCTCGTTGATTATGTGTCTCAGGCAGGTATGTCCCTAGCCTTAAGCAGCATTCTGCCATCACCCAGAATGATGCCCCAATACTAACAGAAAATGATTGACTTTAACAATTGGCTTAGTTTCTGGTGTCATTCCAGGGGGATCCAGTACCTGACAGCCTGGGAAGATATGATCGACAGACCATGATGCTTTGCCAAAGGTGGTCTGCATCTGTCTCACCTGGGCTTCAGGCTTCTGGCAAAGTATCTTGCCTCCCCATAGTGATTTTTTTAGGAAAAGTGATGAGGTTAAAACTACCAGCATAAAAATTTCAACAAAACACAAATTAAAGGTCATCCTGCTAAATGCTAGGAGTCAAAACATGAAACTGCACTCATTGCAAGCACTCCTAATCCTGGAAAATGCTGACATCTGTGCAGTCACAGAAACCTGGTTTAAAGCTGTGGAGAGCAGCCCAGCCTTACCTGGTTACTCATCCTATCATGCATTCAGGCCCCAAACTGTGGGCAGTAAAGCCAAAGGAGGTGAAGTTTCAATATACATTAAAGACATACATACCTCCAGGTTGGTCAAACAGTATGATGCACAGGAGACACTCCAGGTGCAGCTAACCATTGACAAGATCCCTATTCAAATCATAGCTAGCTACTGGCCCCCAAATCTAACTCAAGATGCCCAATCCACCTATTTGGACTTGTTTGAATCTATCAAGATTCAATCCTTTACCTGATCCTGGGTGACTTTAACTTCCCAAACATAAACTGGAAGAGCTACTCATGCCAGAACACAAATTCCCAGAAATTCCTTGATTTTGTCAGTGCAAATGCCTTGGAATAGCTAGTCGATACCCCCACAAGGGGTGATAATATCTTGGACTTAGTATTAACCAACATGAGTATCCACTGCAGCATCCCTATAGTATCATCCTCCCTGGTAAGATCCAACCACAAAGCGGTCGGTTTCAAAGTTACCATCTCCCCCAACCCCCCTCTAGCTAGGATCAGACATAAAACCTTCTTCAAAGCTAATTACAACCTCCTGAGGGATGGTATAAACAGCTTCACAGCCCCCTCCCGCTCTGTAGGAACTGGCACCAATATCCAAAACCACACCAAAGCACTATATGAGCATTTATATAGATGCATGGAATCAGGAATACCTGACATGACTAAATCATCCTCTGCAAGGAAGAGTAAACCTGTCTGGTGGACATCTGCAATAAATAAATTATATAACAAAAGAAAAAAATTGCTGTGCAAGATCAAGAAGGAGGTGCCCAATTGGAAGAAATGTCTCCTTAGCCTGAACGTGCAAATAAGAGCACTAGTGAAATCCTCCAAAGCAAACATCGAGTCCAAATTGGCCACATCTACTAGAAACAGTCATAAGGCCTTTTTCACATATGTCCGCAACCTAAAAGGAAGCACCCAGATCTGTTCAGAACTGGTGGTCAAGGACACCACATTTACAAATGCCATAGATATAGCAAACTTGCTGGCTGACAGATTCAGCAAAAACTTCACCCGTCTGTCCCCACCACCAGTAAATCAGGACAGCCTCAGTATCTGCCCCCTTCCTTTATATCTAGGGAACAGGTCATCACTGCTCTCTCTCAAAGGCAAAAAATACAGCCTCCATGGGACCCGATAACATCCCAGGCTGCATCCTATGTGAACTCAGGCAGAAACTTGCAGAACCATTAGGCACCCTATTCAACCAAAGCCTGAGTACTGGCTTCATCCCAGCTGAGTGGAGGACAGCCACTGTCATCCTTTTACACAAAGGTGGAGCATCCACTGATCTGAGTAATTATAGACCCATCAGCTTAACTAGCCTGATCTGCAAGGCCATGGAATGGATTATCATGGACCTCATTAACAAGGACATTGGGAACCTCCAAACACTTGATCCCACACAGTTTGGCTTCATCAAGGGGAGGTCATGTCTGCTAAATTTGCTCGACTTCTTTGAGACAGTCACTACAGCTATGGATGAGGGGAAGACTGTGCACATCGCCTACCTTGACCTGGACAAAGACTTTGACACTTTTCCCCATCAGGCATAATAGATAAACTCTCTCAACTAGGCACTAGGCATCAATCCATATGTTACCAGATGGGTAGCAAAATGGCTCACTGATAGAACCCACATAGTCAAAATAGGGGAAACCACCTCAAGCAGTAGACCCATAACAAGCAGCATACCCCAGGGTTTGGTCTTGGGGCCTCTGCTATTTGGGATATACTTTTCTGAGGTGCAGACCAAAACCAGTGGGCTATGGCTGACCAAGTTTGCAGATGACTGCAAGCTGGGTGCTGTCATCAATTTACCTAGTGATATGGACATCCTCCAAGAGGGCCTCACTCAGACAAATAACTGGTGCCAAAAACATGGCCTCCAGCTGAATACCAAAAAATGCATCATCATCATTCCCTTTGCGGAGAGTGACGTCCCCACAAATGATCACATTAATAACAATATCCCAAGCACTCAGTCAGTCGGGAGGGATTTGGGCACCCAGGTTGATAGCAACCTGACTTTTGACCACAATGTTGCTTCCATGGTATGAAAAGCCTTCTACATGACCTACCTCATAAGTAAGAGTATCTCATCCAGGAACAAGGAGGAAATAACATCCCTGTATGCCCCCCTCAGCATGTACCTCGCAAAGAACATGCAACAGCTGGAAAGACCACAGAGGTTCCCCACCAAGAGAATCCAGAGCCTCAAACATTTGCCCTACACAGATAAGCCAAAAGCCCTATCCCTCTACTCAGTTTCATACAGACTCCTCAGGGGTGACATCTGTCTGGCATATAAAGCAATCTCAGACCCCGCTTTGATGGGACTGCTGCATATCTGCAAGTCAAGCTCCACTCGAGCAACCCATACGCGTGACCTCAATCTTGTCTGTGATATCAATATGACTTGTTGGTGGGACAGATTTGTGTCCCAGAGACTCCCCCATCTGTGGAATAGACTCCCTCTCCACGTCAAGCAGAGTACCTCATTATCCCTTTTTAAGTGTAACCTAAATAACTGAATGAGAAACAGAAAATACACCCCTGGGATTCCACCTGTGTCCCTGCTGGACAGGGGCTTTGGGTGCTGACTTGTCTAAACATGGGCTAAACTCTTGGCTAGGCTTACAAGGGCCTCATGGCCAATAGCCAAGTAACCTCCTATGATTCTATGATCCTATGTGTTCTGTGACAATATACTGTCTGTGGAACACACACCTACTCATCTGCTTATTAATGCTTAATGCTATCTGTACCTCAGGAGTAAATGTGATGTCAGATGCAGACATGTACCCCTGTTTCTGTGGACTGTGTGGGTGTAACCCACTGAGGAAGTGGTGTGTGCCTCAGACATACTTCTCAATTTGTCCAGATTTTCATAGAATGTCCAGATTTTTGTCTCATATTTTTGGTCTGTTACTAATAAAATTTGTAGTTTTCTGGCAAATTACTGAGGATTGAAGTCATTAAATTATGTACATTTGAGTTTTAGACTTTATATCCTTCAGAAAAATGTATGTTAATACAAACCTGTTGTTCTAGCTACTTTCCAAATTTATAAGAGCAATATTTAAAATTTGTCCCTGATTTTGGGCCTTTGTCCCTCCTTTATTTATGGGTCTATCCTGATTTATTTCACTTAGAAGTTGAGAGGTAGATTTCTAGCCATAGCTGCAGCACTTCTGGAACTTTCAGCTGTAGGTAAGTCCTCCTTTGTAATGGGTGATGTGCTCTCAGCCTGTGCATCCCAAGAGGGCCCACTATCATCAGCCTTTGGCACAGACACTTTATTTTGAGCATGTACATCCCCAGAGGGCCCACTATCGTCAGCCTTTGGCACAAACACTTTATTTTGAGCATGTGCATCCCCAGAGGGCCCACTATTGTCAGCCATTGGCACACACACTTTATTTTGAGCATTGCTGCCAACAAGGAAGAAGACTATCACCATCTTGTATGACTGAGACAGATCTTCAGGTATCACTGCCAAACTCTGAAAAGGTTTGCAGAGCAGTACTTTGGTCCACCTTGGCCATTTCTGCATATTGCCTATCATCACCTCTACCTGTGAATGTATAACATAGAAAAACAGAATGAACACCTTATAATATACTACAAGGGTGCTCTTATGATCTGTAATGTAGGGTTCTATAGGTAGACAATCTCTTCTTTTGCAAACTTGCCTTTTCTGATGGTAGCAACTTGTTCCACTTCTGATATGCATGTGAAAAGAAATCTGTAGTATGTTTACTTTATTAGGGTGCAGCTTCTGCCGTAACAACTGTGCAGACCATTACAATATGCTTCTAACAATCTACCATCCATTAAGGTATGCCTGGAATGAATCAAGCCAACACCAACATCTATACCCCTTTTAGGGAAAATCATGTTTTAATCTTTCCACATAGTAATAAAAGGAACCCTTACATATGTATTGTTGATTTGTGCCTTCTGTTTGACACAGTGGATTGTGTCCTTCAAGTTATGGTGAACATGGCTCATTGTATGATGTTGTCTACCCACTGAATTTATGTCACACAAAGTGAACTATCACACCTAGTCCCATAACGGTTGGTCACTGCCATTGCCCACTTTCTGTATCTCTGTATATAATCATTATAACAAATGACAAAAAGACACCAGGAAAACTGGATAACACTGAGATTTACTGAATTTATTCAACACGTACTTTCCATTAAAAGGTCTTGGTGCAGAAAGGTAACTAAAACCACAAACAAGTCAGTCCAAAATCCATAAAAGTCACAACCACAAAAGCAGTAAAAAAACTTGAAAATCCAAAATCCAAAAGATAATAAAAGCCCAATTGACTGATTTTTATTACCTTTTAAATTTCAGATTTCCAAGTTTTTTTTCAGGGCAGATAGACACCACCATGAATGTTATGATACTTACTACTCAACTCCCTGAAGTACTGGGTGTTATATATTGTGCATATTTGGCAAAAATGCCCCACCTGTTGTTCATGGATGGTATTATGGCAGTAGGAAGGGCTGACTATCATTCTATCTATTTCTTTCAGCTGTCAAGTAGTGTGCAATACACAGGAGTTTATGACTAATGTGTCTGAACAACACCCTGGCAGTATCCAGGATTCCCACATCTGCCATGCAAATCATGTGTATTTCTACTTCCTGTGTAGTGAAATTCCACAGGTCACCTAATTGGAAATGAAGGCACTGTGCCAGTCATACATACATACAGCCAAATGTCTCAGCACAAATCCAGTGCATCAGTTAATTCCATGAAACCACCATGCTGCACCAAAAACAAGTACATACAGCAGATCAAATCCAGCTCTAAAGGCACAAATGAACTTCCAAAAGTGAAAAAAAACACTTTAATAGCATATGGGTCCTTGGTAGAAACACAAATTGAATATTTAAAATAAAATGAATTGACTGCATTATTATGGTAGGAGGCACAATACAAGATCTTACAATAATTCTTAAAGGTACATGTCATCAGCATAATACAAAACAGAACCAAAAAACAGTAGAAGGATGCTCCAATTTAGCTCGCTCAGCAAAATACAACTAAAAACAAATGATAAGCGATGCTCCACACCGTAAAACTTGACTAAACAATTTATTTAAGACTATGATAGCGACAAAACAACAAACAGAGGACAAGTGCTTTCAGCTGCTAAAGCCTTCTTCAGATCCACATTCAAAAACCACTTCAACATAATATAAAGCTTCTATCAGCCAATGACAAATAATATGTAAATATCATGTTTTAGCCTAACCAATAAATGTGCTTATACAAGCAACTTTATCATCCAATGTACTTGATTATTCTAATGAAATTTACCTAACCAATAAAGGTAAAGATGTAAATTAGAATTCATTTTCCTAAATATCATTGGCTTAAGCTAGCCAATAGAAGTAAAAATGTAAATCAAACTTCTCTTCTGTATGGATCGATAGTTCACATCACATTTATATAAGAAACTACTTGCCAATATTATTTTCTAATACTTTGGTAGTTAAAATACCTATAATATGCAAAATCCACTTAATAAAAATGCACCCTTAAAAGCATATATTAAAACATAAGCAAGCCTTACATTTGCTAAAATCTAAATACTTAAAATTAATGCATTGGCCAGGAATCGAACCTGAACCTCCCACATGGTAGGTGAAAATTCTACCACTAAACCATTTTGAATTATATAAATAAGCAAATAATTTCAAACAAACTAAATGAAAGAGCACTGGTATAAAATAATCTTACACACATTTGATAAAGCAGTCTCTAGCTTAAAATTAACATAATAACCAGGAATCAAACCCAGATCTCCCACATGACAGACAAGAATTCTACCACTAAGCCACTTTGAATTTTGTAAAGCAATAAATAGTTTCAGGCAAATTAAATGTAAACGTACTAATATAGAATAATCTTAGATCACTTAATAAAAATATAGCACATAATAGAGCAATATCAGGCTTGGCAATTATTAAAAACTAAATACTTAAGACATAAGAGCTCCTTGATGAAAAAAAACTGACAAAACCAATAGAGGCATAAAGGTGGCTTCTTATGAATTATTTCAGTAGCTGATAAAAGCATAAGTCCTAATCTTCATTCTAAAGTCAAAGCCTATATTTAGTTCCCATTTCATAGTTCATCCATAGACACTAAAACATGATGATAATATAATGGAAGATATAATGAGCAGAATATAACTATGTAACTAAAAAAACTATAAACCATATTTATACTAGCTGGGCTAAGAGGTAAACTGAACAATTTTTCTATTCTTTAAAAATGGCTTGATCGGTACACTTCCATTCAGTCCTGGAGGGTGGTCAGCCCGCAGTCTCATAATCTACTTGGATTCCTCACGTTCAGTCAGATTAACTAAATCACCTTCTCTTTCATTAGGTTTTAGCTGGGATATAATCATGAAAAGAAAATTATGACCTTAATTCATTTTTATATGGGCAAATAGTGCATTGTTTTCTTTCTTGGTCCTTATATCTGATAGATGTTTGGAAATTCTTTCTTTCATTTTCATCTTGGTTTTGCCTACATAAAAAGCAGTACAAACTGTACAGGTAGTGATATAAATCACATTTTTACTATCACAGTTAGCACTACCAGAAAAATAAAATACATTCCCTGTATTGGGGTGTGTAAATGATTTAGTACAATTCATTACACAGCAAGTTTTGCAAAACCCACATTTTTTGGTTCCTATGGAACTCTCTTTTTTCATCTTTCTACCAGGATAAGGACCTGTCCCTTCATTATAGCACAGTAGTCTTTTCAAATTGTTCTTATTTTTGAATTGGAAGGTTGGACATGACCCTACTATACCTTTTATCTTGGTATCAGCAGTCAGAACCGGCCAGTACTTCTTAATCACTTGGCATATGGTGTTATGATCAGAACCAAAAGTCAAGCCAATTCTCATATAATTCATATCTTTTATATTGGCAGGATAGCTCTCCTTTCCTGCCTTTTTAGTTGAATACAGAGGTCTTCCTTTATTATGTCTCAAACCAATGGCTTCCGCTGCATTTGTATTAACCCTCTTACTTGGATATCCTCTCTGTTCAAAATTCATCAATAAGTTATTTCTTTCATCAATAAACTCTTTTCCATCAGTACAGAGTTTAGAAATCCTAATAGTCTGATTTTCCACAATGTTATTAAAAACATGTCGAGGGTGCATACTGGTATAATGTAACATGTGGTTCCGCCACATTTGTTTGCAAAAAAGGCTGGTAGAAATACCTTCCTTCTGATCTAGTCGTATACTGACATCCAAGAAATCCATTTTAACTTTAGAACTCCTACATTCAAACTTTAAAAAATCAGTAGTCTCTGTCAGATAACAAACAAAACTATCTAATTGTTTTCCATCACCTCTCCAAACAATAAAAATATCGTCAACAAAACGATTATATAGAATAATATGTTGACTCCATTGATTCTTTGGATCTCTTATCCATTCCCTCTCCCATTGCGCTAGGACCAGATTCGCATAACTATTGGCACAGGGGGTGCCCATGGCTACCCCCCAGTTTTGCCAATAGTACCTTCCTTCATATGTAAAGATGTTATTGTTGAGAATTAGATCAAGAAGAACACAAATTAGCCTAGTGTTGATCTTTTCTTCAGTAAGAAAGCTCCTGATGGCTTCCACCCCATAGTCATTGGGTATAGATGTAAAAAGGCTATTAACATCCAAAGTGACCAATAATATAGACTCAAAGTCATTTACATTATGCATGGTTTCATACAGTCGATGCAAAAAAACTCCTGTATCCTTAATAACTGTGTGGGCTCTGGGAATCAACTTCTTGAGTTCTTTTTCAACAAACATCAAAATGGGATCAGTCAGCCATCCTCTGCCTGTTACAATGGGATGTAACTGAGGTGATGTTAAAGTCTTATGTATCTTTGGTAGGCCATTAATTGAAGGTATAGTAGGATGTTCAACCTCAAAAAGCTCATAAAGTTCTTTATCAATAATTCTGTTCATCAGAAGATCATACAAATCATTCCTTACTCTTTGCTTCATCAAATTCAGTTCATTTTTACTAATGTCACGATAAGTCTTTTCATCATTCAACATTTCCTTCATTGAGAGAGAATAGGCTTCAGTATCCATTACTACCACTGCACCTCCTTTGTCTGCAGGTTTAATAACTATATCATTTCTCTCCTTTTATTCTTTCAATGCTTGATTTTCATCCTTAGTTAAGTTATAGAACTGTTTGTTCTTATGAATCCGCCTTATTTCAGCCACTTCTTCCTCAACAACTTGTATAAATGACTCAACTACTGGTAGATTAATGGGAACAAAGGTACTAGGTTTCCTTAGGATAGTTTCATTGCCATCCTGTTTAATTTTATTAACATTCCCAAAGATATATTTCAAAGTCAGGTTCCTGCCAAATAACTTAAGGTCTAAAAGAAACTCATCAAACGATGTTAAAGTTGCTGGTATAAAACTAAGGCCTTTTTCAAGTAAACTCATTTGAGAATCTGTAAGTTGAACTTTAGATAGATTTACAACTAAAGACTGGGCTGCACAATTTTCCTTTTCTTCCTTTCTCTGCTCAGTGACCTTCCTGTTCGGGGAGTCTTGTTCATGATTAAAAAAGGGAGTTGTTCAACAATAGGTACATGTGGGGCCCCTTTCTTGGGGATTGCCCCCAAAAGTCTTTCTTCTTGTTTATGACTAGGTGTTATTGCCATCTCACCTATAGTCCCTGGTGAATCAAGGGATATCATAGTGTCTTCCAGGAGACAAACACTACCATTGGTAACTTTATTCAAATGATTAGATCCATTTTCTTGCTGTACCTGGGCACTGACACAAAGTTCTTTAGGTCCAGGTGATTTTACCTTGTTTGTGGTAGAGGCAGCATTTATTTTCTCTATTACTTTTTCTTTTTCCTTTTCTTTCTCTTTGTCTTTTTCTCTTATCAATCCTTGTTTCTCTCCTGTTGTTCCTCGTTGGATGACATTCCTAGGCCACTCGAACAGCTGGCCATTTTTTATATCATTAACATCTCTTATTAGTTTATTGCTCTTAACACCTATCAGCTTGTTATCATAGGCCAAAAGCTTGTCTTGTAGGTTCCCCAATTTCATGAAGTCACCTTCAGAGATATTCATGTTTTCTAATTCTTTTTGCTTGTTCTCAATTAAGGAACTAATTTCTTGTTCCTGGGGTTCAAAAAAGTCTATCAGCAGCCTCATATAACTAAAGCTGGTTTGTATGTTAATTGCTTGCCATTTCGCAAGAATATCGGGAAATGTATTTCCATAGGTTGGCATACACCTGACTCTAAGCCCTCTGGGTATAACTTGATGATGAAGGCAGGCTTCCATATGGAAGCGCTGCCATTGAAGTCTTTTTAAGCGAAATGCTGCATTTTCTACAATCTTAAAAACAGATTCAAATTCAAAATTCTTTTCTACCGTTTCAATTCTCAGATTCTCATTCTTCTTTAAGTCTAACTGCATGAGCGGGTTGCTTGTACCAGATAAAAGTCCACATGCAAATTTTCTTGCTTCCATAATATCCCGCGGTGTGTATGGAGCTTCCAACAAAACAGAAACAAAAACAGTAGAAGGATGCTCCAATTTAGCTCGCTCAGCAAAATACAACTAAAAACAAAAGATAAGCGATGCTCCACACCGTAAAACTTGACTAAACAATTTATTTAAGACTATGATAGCGACAAAACAACAAACAGAAATACAGAGGACAAGCGCTTTCAGCTACTAAAGCCTTCTTCAGATCCACATTCAAAAACCACTTCAACATAATATAAAGCTTCTATCAGCCAATGACAAATAATATGTAAATATGTTTTAGCCTAACCAATAAAGGTGCTTATACAAGCAACTTTATCATCCAATGTACTTGATTATTCTAATGAACTTTACCTAACCAATAAAGGTAAAGATGTAAATCAGACTTCACTTTCCTAAATATCATTGGCTTAAGCTAACCAATAGAAGTAAAAATGTAAATCAAACTTCTCTTCTGTATGGATCGATAGTTCACATCACATTTATATAAGAAACTACTTGCCAATATCATTTTCTAATACTTTGGTAGTTAAAATGCCTATAATATGCAAAATTCACTTAATAAAAACGCACCCTTTAAAGCATATATTAAAACATAAGCAAGCCTTACATTTGCTAAAATCTAAATACTTAAAATTAATGCATTGGCTGGGAATCGAACCCGAACCTCCCACGTGGTAGGTGAAAATTCTACCACTAAACCATTTGGAACTACACAAATAAATAAATAATTTCAAACAAATTAAATGAAAGAGCACTGGTATAAAATAATCTTACACACATTTGATAAAGCAGTCTCTAGCTTAAATGCTTAAAATTAATGCAATAACCGGGAATCAAACCCGGATCTCCCACATGGCAGACAAAAATTCGACCACTAAGCCACTTTGAATTTTGCAATTAAAGAAATAGTTTCAGGCAAATTAAATGTAAATGCACTAATATAGAATAATCTTAGATCACTTAATAAAAATATAGCACATAATAGAGCAATATCAGGCTTAGACTTTTTGAATGTGGATCTGAAGAAGGCTTTAGTAGCTGAAAGTGCTTGTCCTCTGTATTTCTGTTTGTTGTTTTGTCGCTATCATAGTCTTAAATAAATTGTTTAGTCAAGTTTTACTGTGTGGAGCATCGCTTATCTTTTGTTTTTAGTCATAATACAAAACACACAGAAAAAAAACATTTAAAGATGCTCACTTAAGCCCAGTGAATTTAGAGCCCCTGATATAATAAGAAACTTTTGTTCACCCTGGGTCAGTCATTTTGATATTTTAAAGCACACCCCAAACTAGTTTTTATACAAAAATTGATTTTGAATACTAGACCTGTAGAAAGGTACCTTTTGGCAATTTTCAGTGTGTACTAATATCCTTGGGTGTAAAGAGTTTACTTCATGTAACACACCCCATATTTATCCAATATATCAATTAATTACAAGGAGAAGCAAATGAATAGTATATTTATCCACTTGCTTGTGTTCTGCTTTTTATGTAGGAAAGACATCTCTACCTTTAAAGCCTAGAATTATGGAGCACCTAAGTGACATCTGGTGCAACAAGATACATAACACATTATATAAACATTCCTTAAGCATTGTAGTGCTAGATTTTTATTTATGGGGCTTGATCAACTGTCTTTTAAATCCCCAAATAAGTTGGGTTGGTAAGACATACTGCCCATATCATTATTGGGGCCTTCCTGTGTCCTGACAGAGTGCTCTTCAAACTATCTGGAGATAGACAGAGCTGAATATATTTTTCTGTCACTTCAGAGTTGTGTGCTGGTAATTGTTGTTTGACTAATTTTATATCATTGCTGGCTGACTTCAAAGTTGTGCACTGTTATTTTTGCTTCACTGTATAGTTTTTCAGATCTCTGCTGAAGGTGTTTTCCCCCTCCCCCTATTTCTCTGAGTCTTAAGTTGGTATAACTGGTTTTACATCCTGTGTGTTATCTGACTATCTCAAGGATTACTTACATAAAATTAGACCCTCTTAGTAACAGCCTGCATATCATTGCTGGAGAGATATACAGAGCTGAGTATATTTTTCTGGCACTTCAGAGTTGTGTACTGGTAATTGTTGTTTGACTAATTTTATATCATTGCTGGCTGACTTCAGAGTTATGCACTGTTATTTTTGCTTCACTGTATAGTTTTTCAGATCTCTGCTGAAGGTGTTGATTTTTCCATACCCTCCCTCCCTATTCCTGCGTTGTTTAAATTTGGAGGCTTTTGCAGTTGTCTGCCCCCACTGTAGATTTGACCTGGGACACTCCCCCCAGTCCCATCTCTTTACCTCATTCTACCTAACAGACTCCTTCTGCACTTGTTTTTCGTCATTTTAAATTCAATTGCATTTTTTAAACTGTTTGTTCTAACATTGCTACATACTCAAGTGTGCTAGCTTGCACTGCATTTGAATTGTTTTTACTGCTGTTTTAGCTACCTTTCTGTATATATATATATATATATATATATATATATATATATATATATATATATATATATATATATACATAATACCTTTCCTGTAACTAGTGTAGTCCAGATTCAGATTTGTTGTATCCAGGACTGTATGTAAGCTTCTGAGCCCCCCCCCCCCAAGCTTTCTATGTTGGAGGGAAGCCTTCTAACTTATCAGTGGGAGTGGTAAGCACTAGGCAACCTATTTACCACATAAGGAGTGGTTCTGGCCCAGAAATTGTAGTTACTGGCCGTTTGGGCAGTTTTTCCATCTCTCTCAACTTTCTGATTTAAAAGCCCGCATTTGCACTTGTTTCCCCCCTTTTCTGTAACTAGTTTAGTCCAGATACAGATTCTTAGTTTTAGCACTTGAATTTGCTTATTCGTGATCAGCACTTGTTCAGAACTCATAACCACTAAATAACCTACTAATTACTATAGCACTCAACCTTCCTCATTACCTAGAGGAAAACCTGTTTTGGTACTTACTTTCCTCACTTGCTTAGAGAAAAACAGCTCTTGTACTCACTTTCCTCACTTATCTAGAGGAAAATAGTTTTTTATTCAGGCATGTCCAAGGATCAGCTCCCAGTGTTCTCTTCTGTCTATCTGATGAATCTGGGCATCTTGGGGCATTGTAGAAATTGCCTCATGTACACAGACAACCCTCTCCTCCTACCACCCAACACTACAGCCTGTGAGAGATGCACTTATCTAGCCAAACTGGAGGTAAAGCTCTCTCCAATCAAGACTGAACTTGACAGTAAAGAGGAGAAGGTTAACACTTGCACCACACCACACTTATCACATAGTCTCACTAAATCTACACCACCAAAATCAACACATAGAAACACAAAAACATTCAATGGAGGCTCTCAATAATAATCTGCTCAAGCAACAGAGACCTCCAAAGCAGAAATGCAAGCAACCTCCACCCCCCCCAACACAACCCAAATGACACATAGCCCGCAGACTCAGTGTGCCACTCAACCACAGCCAATAAGGCAAAACAACATACCCAACACACTAGTCATAGGTGACTCTATAGTCAGGCACACTGATGTTCCACTCACCAGGCTAAACAAGGAGAAGGTTACTGTCAGCTGCCTGTCGGGTGTCAGGATCCTCCACATAACCCAAGCACTCAGGTCACTCTACAACAAGTACAAATATGACTCTGTCATGGTTCATGTTGGTGTGAATGACCTAAGATGTACCATGGACTACATGAAAAGAGACATGGAAGAGCTCTCCGATCTTGTATCCCAGGCAGGTATGACCCTAGCCCTGAGTAGCATTCTGCCATCACCCAGAATGATGCCACAGTACAAAGACAAAATGATTGACTTCAACAATTGGCTAAGCTTCTGGTGCCATTCTAAAGGGATCCAGTATCTATTTGCCTGGGATGACATGGTCGACAGACCATGATGCTTTACCAGAGATTGCCTGCACCTGTCACCCCTGGGATTCCAGATACTGGCTAAGGTTCTTGTCGCCCCTATAGTGCCTTTTTTAGGCAAGGTTCAAATGACAAATTCACCACTGTAACAGGAACAGGCAAGCAAAAACTGAGGGTGATGCTACTCAATGCTAGAAGTCTAAATCTCAAAATGCACTAACTCGAGGCACTCCTTAAAATGGAGAACATCGATATCTGTGCAGTGACTGAGACCTGGTTCAAGGCTCCAGAGAGCACCCCTGCACTGCCAGGCTATAACTCATACCACACTTTTTGGCCATGTAACCTGGACCAGAACACCAAAGGTGGAGGTATGTCCATATTCATTAAGGATATCCACACCTCCAGGCTAGTTGCTCAGCATAATGCAGCCGAGGTTATCCAAGTGCAACTAACTTTGGACAAAACTGCAATCCAAATTGTAGCTTGCTACAGATCACCCACCATGCCCCAGGACTCCCACTCCTCTTTTCTTGATGTACTGGAAAATATTAGGGTTCAACCAAACACCCTAATAATGGGCGATTTCAACTACCCCACCATTAACAGGAAAAACTACTCATGTACCAACTCCTTCGGTCAACGCTTTTTGGAATTCATAAACTCCAATGCCCTGGATCAACTTATCCACACCCCCACCAGGGGCAACAATATCCTAGATGAAGTCATTACCAACATGAGTGACCGGTGTTCCACACCTGAAGTCAATGCCTCATTGGTCCGATCCGACCATAAGCTAATTACCCTAGATATCCACATCCTGGCCCCGCCCCCCTATTAAGGAAACCATGGTAAAAAATTTCTCCAAAGCCAACTTCATGCTTCTTATGACAGAAGTGGTGAACTTCATGACACCCATGCAGATGGACAATACAGTTACGACTACTGAATCCTACACAATTGCACTTTATAAGCACTTACATGCGTGCATGGATCGTGCTATCCCAAACAGAACCAAGATGCTATCCTCCAAAATAAGGAAGCCAATCTGGTGGTCCCCTACCATAAACAAACTGTACAACAAAAGGAAGAGACTGTTACAAAAGAGAGTAAAATCCCATGAGTGGAGGAGCTCCCTGGTCAGCCTCAGTAAGAAGCTGTGATCCCTGATAAAATCCTCCAAAGCTAGTTATGAAAACAAAATCACCACTGATTCTAAAGACAACCACAAAGCATTCTATAGCTATGTCAAGAATTACAATGGCAACACTCAGATCTGCTCTGAGTTACAGCACAATGGCACTAAATATACAGACCCAACTGATATTGCCACCATCCTGGCAGATAGGTTCAGTGCTAACTTTACCCCCCGTCTCACCCCCTAAAGAGCCCATCTCTATACTGGAAGAATGCAAAGTTCCTGTAATCATGGCTGCACAGGTAAAAACCACACTCTCCAAAGCCAAGAACACAACATCCATGGGACCAGACAACATCCCAGGCTGTGTTCTACACAAACTACAGAATGAACTGGCACCCCACCTAAGTACCATGTTCAATCATAGCCTCACCTCAGGCTTTGTGCCTGCTGAGTGGCGCACAGCGATGGTTATCCCACTCCACAAGGGGGGAGCCACCACGGACCCCGGGAACTACCGCCTCATTAGCCTGACGAGCCTGGTCTGCAAGACCATGGAATGTATCATCATGGAACTTATAAACAAAGACATTGGTAATCTCAAAACTCTGGACCCCACCCAGTTCAGGTTTGTAAAAGGCAGATCATGTCTCCTAAACCTGATAGACTTCTTTGAAGCAGTCAACAAAGCTGTAGACAAGGGTAAGGTAGTTTACACAGCCTATCTAGATCTTGCCAAGGCTTTCAACACCATCCCCCACTCTGGAATTATAGATAAACTCACCAAACTAGGTATAAATCCCTATGTCACAAGATGGGTTGCCAAATGGCTCACTGACAGAACCCACACTGTGAAAGTAGCAGACTCCAAATCTGACTTCAGACCAGTGACAAGTGGAGTACCACAGAGTTCAGTCCTGGGTCCTCTCCTGTTTGGTATCTACTTCTCTGAAGTACAGGCTAACACAGAATGTCTTTGGCTAACGAAGTTCACAGATGACTGCAAACTAGGAGCCATAATCGAAACTCCTAATGATGTGGACATCCTATAAAAGGGCCTCACTAAGACAGATGCCTTGTGTCAAAGCTATGGCCTCAAGCTCAATGCCAAAAAGTGCGCTGTCATCCCCTTTGGTAAAAACTCTGTACCCATGAACTACAACATAGGCAGTAGTATACTTAACACCAAAAGTGTGATAAGAGACCTTGGGACACAGGTGGACAGTAGTCTCTCCTTTGATAATCACATCGCCACAGTAGTCAGGAAATCCTTCTACATGGCACACCTCATCACAAAAGGTTTCTCATCCAGAAAAAAGAGGTCATTGTTCCCCTCTACTCATCACTCATTAGACCCATTATAGAGTACAACACCCCTTTTGGTATGTACCTCACAAGACATCGACAACAACTGGAAAGGCCACAGAAATACCTCACAAAGAGGATTACCGGCCTCAAATAGAAGCCCTACACAGACCGTCTCAAAAAACTCCAGCTTTACTCCATCACATATCGCCTACTCAGAGGTGATCTCTGCCTAACATACAAAGCTATGTCAAACCCAGAGCTGTTGGAGATGCTCCACTTAAAGAAATCCCAAACCCTCCGAGCTAAACACTCTAGGGACCTAAACCTTGTCACCACAATAAACAGAACATGCCGGAGGGATAGATTCCTGTCCCAGAGACTTCCCATACTCTGGAATAAACTACCTATCTATATCAAACAAAGCTCCTCATTAGAACTCTTCAAGAAAAATCTTGATGATTGGATGGGAAATAGGAAATTCACCCCGGGGATCACCTCTGTGGGTCTGCTCGACAGTGGCACAGGAAAATAATTTTCTTGGGTAGCAAAAGCCAGGGCACCTTTTTGGCTGGGCTTGTATAGGCCCCAGGGCCGATAGCCTAGTACCTACCTATGAACCTATGAACCAAATATAAATAATAATGAATTATTATACTGGAGGCTCTAAATTCATTTTAAGAATTTAAGTACCTTTAAGAACTTAGATCTTGTACTGTACCTCCAACTATAACAATGCAGTCAATGCATTGTATCTTGAGTATTTGATTAAAGTTTGAAATGTTATATCTCAAACATTTCAACACATGGTCCTACTGGGTTTCAGATGATGCTGGATATCTATTGGAACCCTTGTTGATGATACTTATACATAACTCATAGATCATGGCTGAAATGCACTGCCCATATACAAACCAGAAACACCATGGAACATAACCTACTAAAGAGACAGTTCATCTACCTGTATCCATCAGGGAGAAGTGCAGTACATCATTGTTACAGTCTGCAAGATGTATGCATCATACTACATTCCACATAA
Source organism: Protopterus annectens (assembly GCF_019279795.1). Taxonomy (NCBI): domain Eukaryota; kingdom Metazoa; phylum Chordata; order Ceratodontiformes; family Protopteridae; genus Protopterus; species Protopterus annectens. The sequence goes on along the minus strand of NC_056743.1, from coordinate 830,253,154 downwards.
TATGATTGCTAAGAAGTGCAGGCCATTGTTTCATTCCTTGAACCTCCCAAGTCACTACAGCAGCATCTGTCACAGTTGTGTCAACTGCATCCAGCAAAGTCAGTGAGGCTGAGACAGAATGAGCCATACCACAGGCCCCCAGTCAGTTATGGTCACAGTACATTGCAATGCAGATGAAGTAGTGGTGTCTAGTCCAGTTCAGTGGGCTTTGATGAGCAAAGAGTATCAGGGCAACATCACACAGAACAAACATGGTGCATGCAGTGTTAGGTAGAAGCTATGTTGGACAGTGCATGGTTAAGTCTGACTGTACCTCAAACATCTCCATATATTAAGAAAACAGATGGTGGAGTGGGTCACAGTTGTCATTATTTGCACAGACGGCAAGGGACCTATTGATACATGGCTGACAACACAACCTGGGTGGGTGGCCATGTTTGTGGGTCAGAGCTGAAATCTCTGTAACAAGGGATACTGGAGGAAGGGATTGGGTGTTTTAGCAAGAGAGTATTCTGTGTCATAAACAAATGTCTTCCATTAACAGACAGGAGATGTCATGCTGAGACAAGGACTGGGGGGTGGTGTCACTCCATGACTGTGAACTTGTATTGTGCTGGCTTGATATGACAAAAATAAAGGCCTCCCAAGACAGGGATATTGTGTTAGTACTACAAAGGGACCTGTATGATGTCTGCTGGTGAGATGTCTTGTCCTGGATGTTGGTAGCTATCTCCACCCGCAATGTATGGTGACAAAGTAAGATATTCCTGAACCAGTGGGAGTAACAGACATCTCTACCCACAATGCATGGTGACATAGTGAGATATTCCAGACCCACAGGAGCAGACTACATGCACTGTGATGGTCTTCTAACATGCTCACACGATGTGCATACCTACATCATCCATAATTATCGAAGGGCAGTGATGGAGACACTTGCTGTTCTTCGCACGGAGGTGTACATGGCACCAACAGGTGACACCATAGCCCTCATGAGTCCTAGTTTGTCATTGCTCTTGGACTTCTTAGCTTCAGTGAAACCATGCACCATGCCAATCATTCCACTGTCAGCATGGGTAGCAGTAGACTGTGGTAGGACAACAGCTCTACACATCTGGTAACTGAATCCTAGCTCTTCTTGCATATCAGTGGCCATCTATGACATATGTTGGCAATGGGAACCCCTGCTAGGCTTCCACTTGGTGGGTGTACCATTATTAGATGAATGTGCTCCTCAGCTGCTGCCTCAGGGGAAACAGTGCTGGCACTCCCCTTCAGAGGCACCCCGATGGAGATGGTGAGCATTCATGTTGCAAAGCTTGTACCTCAGTTATGGGTGTGGTGGAACCTTCATTCTGAACAAGGGTTAGGAAACCACCTAGGAGAGATACATGTAGTGCCTGTGTGACATCTGGCTAGGATTTAATCTGAGTCTTGGTATCAGCGTCAGATCCTCACTGGTGCTGGCAGACTAAAATATTTCGACCCATCATCTACAGTTGCCACTGTAGCATTTTTCTGACCTGTGAATATGCAATAAAGGCAAAATAGAATGACTCTGAATATGTAGGATGTATGTGAGGCCCTGTGTTGTGAATTCAACCAGTCATATATTCTATGCTGATATATATTAGACACATAACTTGGCTGCCATTCCTTTGTGCTTACACACTTCATATACCCATGGGAAACATATGCAATGGTATATGCGGTCTACCTGTACCAACTTTGTGCACTGTTGCTCTACACTCATTCAGAGTGGTTAGTAGTCTGTTGTACCTCCTTCTGGGACATGTGAGAGTTAGCCACTCCTGGAAACTGTGTCTTCTTCTCCAGTTATACCAGCAGTACTTTCAATATCTCCATTCAGGAAAACTAAGAACTGCTCCTTCTCAATTAGACTTACAGTGGGAGGTGGTCTTCTCAGTGGCTGACCTCTGCTGCTATTCTTCATGCCTTCTTGCAAGCCCACTTGGCCATATAATGACACATCTCTCACATTCCTGTATTGTGTGATTCTACCCATCAACAACCCTAATAGTATGATACAATGTTTCTTAGCTATGATTCATACTGGCTTGTGAATAACCTCTTTCCCTAACAGGTGGTATCCATGGGACTTAAGTGTTAGTAGTAGAATTTCATTTTCAGATGATTTAAATTGTCCAACCTCTGCTGTCCACTCCTCCTGAAAACAAAATGACACCTATGGAAGCAAGAGATATAGTAGTAGACCGATGACTGTGGGGGTCAATAAATTTCCCCTTACTGCCTGGGTAAACAACAACTACACTGCTAAAAGGAAAGAGTTTCAAGAAAAATGTTGGTTACAATCTAATCATTTCACAAACTGAAATCATTATTTAATATCAAATAACATTATGCACTGGTTGTTAAAAGATTATTTTCAGATAGCTATAATCAAACAATTAATTCTTCTCACATTTCAATTATAATGATGACCTTGAGAAATTTTGTTTACCGAAATCCAATGTATAAAGCATGGATTTTTCTCCTCTTTCTATAGTTTATACTCAGAATCATATTTTCACTTTGAAGTTATCAACAATGATTACATTTAAAGAGAAAAACTTGATATATTGGTTTCAGTTAATGGATAGAGAAAAACTGCATTTTGTTGATTATATAATAAATTTGATTTGGACAAAGATCTGTGGTTGGATGTTTAAAACTGTAGACACTGCATCACCACAAACAGAAACATTATTAATGCTAACCGAGAACTTTACAGAGCTTTGGGTCCCACCCCCCTCATTTTGTTTTATAAAAACAATGTTGTGTAAATCTTTATTTGAATCTGAGAAAAAAATGGAAGAGTTGGTCGATTCCTAATAATGCAGGCATGTTCTCATGTGGTCATTGTATTTGCTGTAAATACATTTTAGTAGGAGATCAGCTGTTTCTATCAGCAGAGAGTTTTACCCTAAAGTTTGAAGAAGCATTCAATAGTGCTTCCACTTGTAGTATTTACATTGCAATTTGCTCTTACTGTGGATCGTTCTACACTGGTAAAACTATCTGTAAGTTAGGTGACAGAATAAAGCAACATTGCACCGCTATTAGAATCTCTGAATTTAAAAACACTTTAGCTAAGCATAGCTTTGTGTGTTCCCAGTTTTCATGCTTTAATTTTTCTGTTCTTGAGAAAGTTGTTGTGCCTTTTGGTGACGGTAATAACTTGCTTGAGTTTAAGGAACTAGAGTGACAAGTCAGGCTGCATGCTGACTCACCCCCTGGACTGAAAGGTAATTTAAACATAAAATGTTTACTCAAACGGAATAGATAGTTCATGACATCAGCATTTTGAATGGAGCTTTCTCTCTTGTATCTTAGGCCGTTTAGGTAGAATTTTTACTCACTCATATTTGAATACTGAAAGATTCCTGATGAAATTAAGAAAATAAAGAAAGAAAGTACTCAGATCGCAAATTTGTATTTCTAGTTTGTTTTTCCTTCCTTCATTAGAGTTTCTTTTTATTTTAGATAGTGCTCAGTAGTACCTCTTGGATAGTTTTATTGTACTGTGTAGTGTAGTCTATCTTTATCATGGAAGAGAATAACTTAACTGATTTTAGTGACAACTGCCAAGATTTACTGGATCTGTCAGTTTATAATATCCCTACTGATCTCTCTATTTTAATTAAAACTGTAGACAATTTGTTGAATATAAAGTTAAACTAATGCTACCAATTGTAATAAATTCTGTTTCTAAATTAATTGGTCTTTTAACTTTTCTGATGTAGCAGAATAAACTTGGGAATAGTATTTTATCCAAATTATATAAAGTGGTTAAAAAAAGAAACAAAATATTATAACGAAAGCTATTGGGATTACTTTAAACTCAATAATAATTTTCCAAATGAAGAAGATAAAAAAATTCAATCTTATTAGCAATAAAACAAACAACCTCATCTCTCAAACAGAGATTATTTTCTTGGAAATTCATGCATAGATCTTTCTTCACACCACAAATAGTTGAATTACTGTAGGAAAAAAGGTGGTTTGTTGGAGATGTGAATTAGAGGTTAAAGCAGATTGGCAACATATGTTCTTTGATTGTGCTGCACTTAAGCCATTTTGGAATGACATTAATCATTTTACAGGCTTTGTTTAATGACAAATTTACTTTAATTAAATCACTAATTTTATTTAATACCCCAGTACCTGATTGTGTCATGAAATTAAAATACCCACTTTTACAGACCTTGTTATCAATCGCAAGGAAAGTTATAACCAAGAACTGGAAAAATGAATCTACTCCCACTTGTAATCAATCTTCAAACATTACAACTGAAGTTTGTCAGTTGGAACTTATTGCCATCAAGACAAGAAGTATCAGAATCACTTTTTTTTACAACACGTGTATGAAACTTAAAGAACAGCTAAATAAATAAATAACGGCTGATATTTTTATAATAATTTTTAACTATTGAAATCTTACAGAATTGTTATTGTTTAGTAGACACTCTTTTAATAGTTGTATTGTTGTGTTTTTGGATATTTTTTCTTCCTTTTTTAGTTATATATTTCTATTTAAATTAATTGTCATAAATTATTTGTTTGCTTAAACTTTAGTAAAAAATAAACTTCCACATATAAACAGTTTTGTCATATATATATATATATATATATATATATATATATATATATATATATATATATATATATATATATTCAACATTGCAGGTTTGGATAGAGTTAGGAACACAGTAGGGGACAGTGATATGCTATGCTGTTGACAGTGACATACTCTAATGATACACTAGTCCAATGGTAGGGAAAGATGTGTGCATATATAGAGCCTGGTTTCTTCAGTTGTTATTTGTTATATTTTATGCTATTAAGTTGTTTGTGAAAAGCCAACAATGCTGGCTGCCCAGGAAGCAACTTAGACCCTGGCACACCAGAGTTAGTTTTTACTTATTATGTATACGCTTGTGCAGTATTAACTGTAGCATTTGTAGAATACCACATATGTCATTCTTCTCATTGTCTCAGTACTGCATGTCAAAATGCTGTCAGTGAAATGCAGGCATACCAGCTGTCACCAGTCTAGTCTCGCCTATGACTGCAGCTGTGATGAATAAAAGGCTGAGAGTGTCCAATGGGGTTTAATCTCTCAGGCAGGTAACTGTCCATAGTTTCCTGTTGTAGTCTAGTGATCAGTATTGCAGGAGGCATGTGAGGTGGCTGACAAGTCATGGTATAGTGCCTACTAAGCCCCACCTGAAGTGCATTGCAGGTGTACTTGACTGGCTGGATCCTGCCATCTAACCACCACAGGAGCATGTGGTCCCTAGCTCTGGCATCCCTGACCCATCTCAACTATGAGATCAGTTACACGGACATCCTTCTATGGTAGTTAGCAGACAACATTCTGGTCATTTCACAGTCTATCCACAGGCGTGTCTGTGCTACCATTTTATTGTGCCACAATCCACTACATGTGCATTGTCCACTCTTCTACTCTGCTAGTGTCTGCCCATCTCATGTCTCTCCTGCTGTCTGCATCTCCACCTTTGTTTGCCCTATTTTGTATTTATGTGTCCCACTACCTTTCCTTGCAGGTCTTTTCATTTCTGTTCCTATATCACTCTTCCCATCATCCGTTATGTCTGTGCTGTGTTTACTGCTCATCTGTATGTCACAGTCACTGCTGTATACTGCTGGGCAATGCACTGCTGTTCACTTGTGATGTTGTGCTCACCATATCAGGCTTCAGTTATCTTGCATTTACTTGTGGGACTTTTTCTTACTTATGAGGCTATGGGCACATTTCTTGGCTCCCTAGCTTCTACTATCATTTATATACATGAAGAGTGTACCTTTCATTGCTGTCTGCATCTCACCCATGAATGCATGTAAAAGCTGTATTACCCCTTTTGTCTTTCAAAATGGGCAGACTGAGCAGCTAGCAGTATTGTCTGCCACAGGGGGCAGATGACCCCTTTTGCACTGACTTGTGCTATACCAATTGTACTATATGACAGATATCACTTATGACACCTTTCCATTGTGCCTCATGATCATGTTGATGCCAGTGAGCTGTAAGCATATCAGCCATCACTGTTTTCTCTATGCTATAGCTGTAATAGGTAACAGGAGAGTTTGACCTCCCAGGCATGTTGGCCTGCTGTCTCTCCTGTTATAGCCCAGCTGTCAGCATAAAAGAAGATACACAATGTATTGACAGTTGAATATGTAGCAGCCCCCATGCGCCTTCCTGACATTTATTGCAGTCGCACTTCACTGGTCACTCTCTGCCATCTTGTCACTAGATGAGAGTATAGTCACGTCTTGGGGATTTCTGATGCATATCAGCCATTTATGGACCTCACTGACGTCCCTTTCAGCCCCTTTCCTAAGCTGTCCCCAGCACAGTGTGCCACAAGCCTATTGTGTCACAACAGACTCCATCTGTATTGTTCACGTCTTCCTTCTTTTTGTCTGCTCAACCAGTGCTTTCCTTCCTAATGGTTGCACACTGGCCTCACTTTTTACTGCTTTATTTATTTATGCCCCATTGCCTACCTTTTCACACCTTTCCTCATCTGTTTTTTTTTACCTCTTCCTCTCATCATTCACTGTTTCTCAATGTACAAAACGGGTTGCATCTCTCTATAAAAGTGTGTCTCTACTCCCCATCAGTTGTTTTCTTTATACTAACTTTAATGGTTTACCGCTGCTTTCTATTTTTCCTCTTTTCTACACTTTCCTACTCCCCTATCCTTCCCGAGCTCTGAGGCAGCTGACTGGATAAGTGACAGCAAGTGTTTACACTGTGCTGAAGCTAATTGCAATGAGACACTTGCTGACTGCCTGATGCAGTATGCAAGGACTCATGTTACCTCCTGTAACCTAATTTCATGAGATCTACAATAAATGGCAAGTTCCCATCCCACTGCACTGCATTCTACGTACTTCTTGCTGTGCTTCACTCTGGTTTATTTGTGACTTTTTTGGCATTACTCTGCTTCCCACTTGACAACGCAACTAGTTCCACAGATATACAGTTTGTTGTCATTTGGATATTTGTTTGTCCTTTACAGGGTGTCTGTGTTGTGCAGTGAAAGCCTTTATCCACTACATAGCACATCTGTGTGAATTCTGATGCTATTCACTTAACTTGCCCATTCACATATTTACATTTTGTTGCATAGTAATTTAATAAAAAAATGTATTTGTAAATTGTCACTTATCCAATCCTTTACTTAGTTAATTGTTCGCTTGTGCAATTACCTAGTCACTTACATAGCCAATTACTTAGACACTTATTCTTAGATATTCACTTACATGTTCACATTTGTTAGTGAAAATTTAGTTTTCTAGAAAAAATATTAAGTTCAGTTAAAATATCGGTAACCCCCATTTTAAAAGAGAGGATAAACTTAAAACTTTTCTTAAAAAGGGAGAATTTAAAATTGGGGTTACAGATATTTTAACTGAACTTAAACTTTTTTCTAGAAAACTAAATTTTCAAGTAATGTTTCAAGATTCAACCAGTTTGTCTGAAGTAACCCAGGGGCAAACATTTAAACAAAAAAGTGTTTTTAATCCCCCTGTTCACCGCACCATCCTGGCTTATGAAAAAATGTGTACAAGTGATATTCACTTAGTAATTAATGAGGAAATGTAGAACTTAATTGTATTTCCCTATATTGCCTGATCCTCCTTATTAGATTCTGTAGTGCATTCATATTTCATGAAAGTAATTAATACTTATTTATATATATATACTATAATGTGACTGTAGCAATATGTCTCCACAATGGGAAGTAACAGCCAATGGCAATAATTATTCAAGACAATCTTGGTCATGTGTCTTCACATACGGTAATCCGTGGAGCCGAAGTATAACTGCTAGTGAGCTGATATGGGAACGGGTCAAATGATATAACAATAGTCAAACATCTTATTGAGCTAAACTAGTAAATGATGACTGCACTAGCAATAAAAATATAATCTATTTTCAGGTTGTTTTTGGAGATTTGCTGGAAAAATGTTTGTGATTCACAAATCAAAAGGAATCAATATTTTCAGACAAAACAGGGACAATGTACTTGTCTGCTGAGAGCTGTTCTTTTAGCTTTTATACAAAGAATATTTATCATCAAATCTGTAAATAATCTTTATGATTCAAAAAATGAATGTGTCAGTATGAAAACTAAAAACAATTCTGTTGAAGTTCTGCGGTAAGTGAATGAAAATGCTTAACAATAATTTTTTCATGTCTGCTTTATGAATGAATAACCATTTTTAGCACTAAGAAATGATATGATACTATTATTTGTATAAGACTGGTAATCAGCTTGGCAAAAGTAAGTCTACAGACTGCTGGATAAACGAGTTATGCACCCGACAGATATGTATCAACTTCTTTCAGTAAAAGGTAACTATAATGAGCTATAAAATTAATATTCTTGTCTTGTTTAATTACTCACAATTCTTTAAACCTGAACCACCTAAAGCCTTGGGAGGTCACTACTTAATACAGCAACACAATCAAAGTTCTAAAATGGAGGAAACCCCCTCTGCGCTCCCTGATAAGAGGCAAGACATATCCAAAACTACTCCAAGATTGCATGGACTTGGAGAAGCAGGAGAAAATGAGAAAAATGTAGCACTCGCCTTCTTACTTTTCTTTGATACTACTATTATAAGCAACCTTCCTGTCGCAGTGTTCTGATCATCGATCAACTGGCTGGCAAAAAAACAGTAGGTTTTCTCTTATAATGATATCCAGTTTAAATTCTGAAACAATATATTTTATTCTAAGTGGTTTCTGCTGCTGCTGCATACTCAGTTCACTAAAAAAATGTAAAAAATATATAACGGATTTTATCACTCCTTAGTAATGCTATATGTAGATCTTTGCTGCACACGTAAATGCGTTCGTTCCTGCATCATGTCATAAACTCATAGCTATTTTATGTATCTGAATCAATTATTTTTGTTAAATTCTTAAAAAGACGTGCATGCATGCAGTGTACATATTATAATCTATGTCAGTGCATATATTTTATTACATCTTTTGTAGCACAGACCCTTCTCCAATATTTATATAGATGTTATTAATAAATGATAAAATAAATGTGATATATTTATTTTCTTATGAAAAGATCACTTGCTAACTGGCTGAAGGGAATTTCAATACAGAGCATTGAATTATTGATAACATTTCTTATTCTTTCTGACAGTAATTAATATGACTAGATGCTTCTTAGTAATTTTCTACTGTCATTTTGCTGATATATAACAGAGCAATTCATCATTCTTTAGAAATTAAGGAATAAAGTGAAATAAATATTAAGAAATGCATATGCAATGTTTAAAGAAATGAGCTTTTGGTAATTAATCCATTTGTAACACAGTTTTCAATTTTTCAATTAATACTTAGGGATTACATTTATCATAGATTTATACTTTACTTTTCATATGTTCATAGGTGTGTACTTGGCTAATGGCCTTGGGGCCTTTACAAGCCTAGCCCATAGAAGTGCCCTGGCATCGTGCCGCCCGTTGTTAATTCCCAGTGCCTCTATCAAGTAGAGCCACTGGAGTGATCCCCAGGGTGAACTTTCTATTTCCCATCCACGCATCAAGATTGCTCTTGAAGAGGGCCAATGAGGTGCTCTGCTTGACATGTATGCGAAGTCTATTCCAGAGCATGGGTAGTTTCCTTGTTTACTACTGACTTGTTTGCTCAAAGGTTGCTATAAACAAGAATTATTTCATATCAGTTTGTTATATTTGCATCATTTGATACACTGTCATCTAATTTAACCTTTGCATATGAGTGCATTGTTTGTATCATTATTTAACATATGCTTACAACAGCCTGATTTAGCCTTTGAAATGTCATTTGTTTACACAAAACTTTATTTGGTTAATCAGCCACATATATACATAGTTATGTTACAATGCACAGTCAATGCTGGTATCTAGCTAAAGACTAAAATTATTTCCTTTAATATACTGTGCTATATGCTATATCAGTTGCAGTCTGTTTAATGCCAGTTTACTGTAACTGTAAATGTCATAGGCCCTATAACATTTTTGCAGCCTTCTTTGACTAAGGCAATGACTCCCCTGGGAAACCAACATCAAAAATCAATCAAATCAGAGTCTATGTACTGTTTTTTTTTTCTTTTGCTGTTTAACTTTTGTATTCCTTCCCTTATTATAATTGTAATCAGTGGCAGATCCAGGAATCTGCAAAAGTGGGGGCGCAGTCTGGTTAGTCAACTACTGGGGTGGGTGTGAAAAAAATGGGACACTGGTTTTTGGGGGGGTTGTAAAGATCACCTTAAGATGCTCTGACATGTAAAAAGAAAGCAATATACATTCAGTTGACAGATAAATGCATGGATGACCTCTAATACAAAGTTCCTGCTCATAATTAACACTAAAAGGTATCTTAAGATAACTGTAGTACAGTAAACAAATGTAGTAGACAGCTGGAATAGTTGTGGATAGGCTGTGTTTTATCCCCTTCTACACTCAGTCAGAGGCAATGGGACACCCTGAAGTAACTGCAGACATTCACAGAGTTGAGGAAATTACTCATAAGTTAGCCACTATAGACAAAATCCCTACTACAGATTAGGTGGTACCACTGTAGCTGGGATGTGTGCATGTTGTGGATTCTCCTTGCTTGCCTAGTGGCTATTAAAACATTGTATGCCAATATCAATATCACTTTTTTCACATTTAAACTTTTCACCACATTTGACACGGGATAAAATGGATTTCAAGTGACTGTGTCACATTTACAGATTAGCTAGGAGTCATATGATGTTATCCTATGTGCTAAGAACACACCTTTTCTGCTTAACTTCAATGCCTACTACTTTTGAAAGTCCCTGTGGCTGGTGGAGGGTTGTCTATATTTCTCCAGAACTCCATCATATCTAGGCTTATATAGTGAAATAATGACCTTGAAATACTCCATGTACTGTTATTGCAAATAAGATAATCTGCTACATGCTAGCCAATTAACAAACTCCTTTCATCTCACCAAGAACACGTGAAGCATACATAAACTGAGGTCACCATACCGCTCAACCTGTAGACATCAAAAATATATATAAAGGGTCTTGGAAAACAGATACATCCAACCAAAAATCTGGAGTGGGTAATTTGTGTACCTAACATCATAACTCTTCCAACTTAACTATGAGTGTAGGACGGCATCACTCACAATTAAAGTTTATAAAAAAGTTGAGTGCTAAAAATGACTCAAAATATAGCACAGTTTTCTCAACAGATGACATAACCTAATAATTAAGATATGCAGTATTTCCATATCTCAGCAAACAAGCACCCTGAAAGACATATTAAGTTCAGCAAGACACCTGAAAGGATAAATGGCCATCAAAGGAGAACTTAAGTTACAGAACCATAGTGTACAGAGATGCTGTCCAGATTACCTAAGGATATCAGTTCAGAAATCAGTCTCTAAAGGGAGGGGTATATCTTAAAATGCAAAAAAGATTATCTGCAATCAGATCAAGTAGATGATTACTAGATAAAATTCCTTTGAACTGAACACACACACACACACACACACACACACACACACACACACACACACACACACACACACACACACACACAAAATCGCTCTCTCACCCAAACAGTTTAGAAGACTGCCAATTCACTTACAGTATGTGTTTCGGATGTGGGAGGAATTCAAAGCACCAAAAAGAAAGCCAACACTGGCACAAGAAAGACATATAGGCTCTATACAGGAGACAGCCCATCCAAGAAGTGAAGTGCAGAAATAAAGTCTGTAAGACAACAGCACTAGTCGCTACACCATTGTGTTACTAACCTTACTTTTGTACTATATTTTGCAAGATAAACCGGAGTAGGAAGACTCAGTATACTGAACAATTTGGAGGGCACAGATGTCTCAAAAGAGACACAAGGATTTTTTTAACCGGTAAATCTACTAAATACAAGTGCATATTTTCAGAGGTAAACAAAGAATGCTATCTGGTTACATGACTTACTGATAATCATCAAACTGGCAAAATAATATTGAGGATATCAAACTGGAAGCAAAAGGATTGACTTCATTACATCTTGTAGCTTTAACCGCTGAGGAAAACTGATTTCACAGAAAGAGTGGTGAATAGCTGAAATATTACATGACATGGTAGAAACTAAAAGTTACCGAGTTCAACTAAGTATGGGTCATATGAGCAGAATACAATTCCCTACAACATACCATGACACTGTAATACATGTCCTTCTTCACAGTATTGCTATAACGAACATGGCACTCAATGCAAATGACTGGTTGGGTTGCACACTCCTTTGTTCCTTGTACAATCAAAAGACTATACCTGTATCCCCACACCTTTAATGGAAATACTGCATTTCTCAGAACTCCCTCTATATTTTCAAGCCATTACCCCCCACATACATTCAAGACAGCATAAATGTTTAGAACAGTTACTGTCTCGTTTGTACATCTGCAAAAATGTGTAGCTTCCTGTGTTAAAACTGTGGAAAGTCAAAGTTTTTTTTTCACTTTGTTTTCTTCTGGTAAAACACTGCAAACAAGATTCTGTACTGCTGGTAGAATTTACAAAAGTCAAAATCCTTTTTTTCCCCAATGTACATCTAAATTAATTTGCAATAACTATAAGAATATAGTAGCAATAAAGAAATTAGAGTTCATATATTTGATTTCAGAAAGCCGCACAATTAACTTATCAGTTTTTTTTAAAGGAATGATTTAATTATGTAACAAAAACATGTACATCTTGAATTAATCAAAATGTTTCCATTGCATGCAAGCATCCTCTGAATGTTTAAAAGTCGTAATGAATGATTCGGTCCTTCTGCTACAATTTAGAGACAACCTTTTTTCACTTTTTGTCACTCATTCATCAAGCATGTCTGCATTAGTTTTAACTGCATGAACAAAAGTGGACAAAATTTCTCAAGCCAACATAAACATTTAAATAAAAAAAAAATACTGCTTTACAGCTTTCAAACTTTTACTGTATAATAAAGTCAACACATTATTTTACACAACAATATGTATTTATTCCAAAAGCGTACAAGGTATTAACTATATACCACATGGTCTTAGATGTTGCTACTCTTTTGCATCCCCCCATAAAAGAGACACCTTTGCACAAAGCTCTTCAAGAATACGCATTTGACAGTTTATATTCATTCATGCCCCACATTTTACAAAACTCACTACACATACTCTGCAAGAAAAGTATTTAGAAAAGTTGAAGTTTTGATGGTAATTATGTAGTTACTAATCCAATACAGCAGACTTGCCCTAAAGTTTTAAACTGTGTGTGCCCTTCTTGTACCTAGAGTAGTCCACAAAACAAATACATTTAAGATCAGTCTGTTTGCTGTCAGCTCCATTCCTTCCAAAATGGTAGCCATCAAGCAGGCAGGTAGACTTTGTGGATTAAACCAAGTTATAAACAGAGAGGGGACAAAACAATATCCGTAAGGGAATGCAGCCTAAATACAGAACACCCCCACATATCCTTAAACTAAATGAACCATTCTAAGTGACTTCCCCTACACAGGAGCACCATCATCATAGCAACGAGACACCAAAGCAGTTTAGACAGTTTTGTCATGAGCTCGTTGAGTCATGTAGTTTCCAAAAAATTCTTAATAAAAAAGTGTATCTGTTTCACTACATTATTGTCCCTGTGAAAAAAAATGGCAAATATCCAGAGATTTTATGACAAAAAAATGTCCTAAGTTTTCTTTAATAGTTTCTAAAACAATTATGTTGTATCTGAAACAAATAAATGTTATACGAAACAGCTTAAGCATCAAGCTCTGCAAAAGTAAGTGTTTATTTTGGCAAAGAAATGAAGTTCTGTCTTTTGCACTAACCATGGGTATCGTTTGTCCTGCAAAATCTCACATTTCTACTCTGTGCATTTAAAAAGGTGGCAACTCTAAATAATATTCACTTAGAAAGCTGACAGAACAGGAGAGTTTATAACAGTCTGTAACTGTAATGATTTGAATTATGTAATGATTATAACCGTCACTCATTATTCTGACACAGATTCTCAAATTTATGAGGTACAATCCAAAATTTACAGGCGAAACCAAGGACACTTGAGAGGTTATGTTACTTATGTTACTTAGAACACTGATTCAGTTGCTGCTAAAGAATGTGCGAATGTCATTGCACTTTGCCACTCAAAGCCATAAAAATGGTATTTCATTCCAAGAGATACTGCGCGTTTCAATATTTAACAGTTAGTATGCCTCAATACACCCTTGAATGTGAGACAGGACTAGTATAAGCACTAGTCCCCCAGCACTTATGTCAGAACTTTTGTATCTCTACTTACTACAAGAAACAGATGTTCATAGGTTCATAGGTGAATACTAGGCTAACTGCCCTTGTGGGCCAGTTTAAGCCTAGCAAATTACCCCATAATCAAACCCTGCACCTTGTGTCTGTAAGGTAAACACCTTAACCATTATGCCAACCTCTTTTAGTGAATTCAGTACAAGGTTAAACAATAACATTATTACACCCAGTAAAATTTCCTGCTTCAGCTCCCTTTCATCTTTACTGACGTCACAGTAGGCACAGGGGGTTAATCTAGGAGTCAGAACAATTCCTCACCTATACAAAAGTCAGATCGTGACTGCATCCTTTCAGTTATCTTACCTCAAGTCCCTAGATAAGGATGTCAAAACCATGTTGCTCAGTGAAAGGACAGAGACAGAAAGCTAAATTTACCAGATAACTTGACTAAAGGGGGCACTTGTTCCAACAACTTGGGCTCCTTCAATCAAGCAGTCTTTGGCCACCCATAGCAATGTGCGAGTCCAAATGATGAATGGACCCTGGTATCAGGTAGCGTGGGGGCAAAGCCTGGGACAGAGTGACTGGTTTTGCATTTTCTTTGCATGGCTACTGCTTAGTTTTCAGGAGATGACTGCTGATTTATTGGACTCATTGTTTTTCTTCTCCGAGCTCTGCCCTTTGCACACATCCGGCTGTTTTGATCAGCTTCATGGGTAATAGTAGGCTAGCTGCCCTTGCAGACCATTTTAAGCCTAACCAATTTCCCTTTCAAAGGGGAGAATCAAATCCTGTGTCTGAGATATGCACTTTAACCATTATGCCAACCACAATCTCATGCTTTAACAATCTAGTTTTTAACAGATATCTAATCCTAACTTTTACTGGCTCAATAAATTCATGGCTGTTTCACTCCCAATACAAGGGTGTGTCTGCAGTAATCAGGCAAATACAGTACAAGCATGTTTTATTTCCATCCTAAGACAATTACAACTGAAAGAATTACATACACACAAAATTGTTTACATGTGTACATATGTATAGGTAACGCAACAACGCATGTATACATATTCTGTATGGCAGAATAGCATGTACAATTCTATACACACACTACCACTGAAAGTAGAACTGGTGCCCTCAACAGCACCACAGGGATTAAAAAAAACATGTTTAAGTCATCTGCAATGCACTTATCTATATCAACCATTTATCCTACTACATATACTTTCACTTCAGACTGCAAAGTGCCTTAAACACCCAAGATTACAAGGATATTAATATGCAATCACACACATCTAATTCATCCATCCTGTAAAAATCACACCTGTTGAATTATTCAACTACCACACCTGCACAGTTTGTATAATACATGGGAGTGTGTTGTCTTTCATCAGTTCTCACCAACGCGCCTAAATTACAAGAGGAGATGCAGATGGAGGAAGACCATTATAAATGTTATTAAAAACAAATCATCTGACACCAACCTCCAATCACATCTCCAAATGTACTTGGCACATTGGTGACAGAATTCTTTGGGAAAGATGCACCTGATTTCCAAAAAAAAAAAAAAAAAAAAAAAAAAGAAGAAAGTTGAAAAAGGGGCCGGCGCATGCCCCTACACCCATGACTAATTCCGCCCCTGGTAATAATGGTCTTAAAGGCCAATCTACATAAAATGTGTGAGTTTTTCCAACTAATTTATGTCCATAAAATCACTGTCTAGGTGATCATTTGATATTGTGAGACTTGTTAGTACAACTCCTGGAATAATGAAACTGAATGACTGATGTTGCTTTATATATGACAAGTCTGAGATTGCTTTTTCCTGGAATATTCCCTTTTCTCTGAGGTAGGTTATCTCAGAGTTTGTACGTTTAAGTTCAACAGGGCTTTCCCTCCACATTGGGGGATTCAGGGGAACTTATTTCTCTACAAAAAAAGAAAAAAAAAAGGAAAACACTGATGTTTGACACTTGCTGTTCTGTATTTTTGGACTTCTTTTTTTATTTTGAGTAGTCACACTTACAAGTATTGGAATTATAATAGAAAGCTCACAGTCCTTTAGCAATGCAAAAGGACAGTCCATCATTCAGTTTATATCCCATCATCATTCTTTTAGAGCTAAAGTAATCCATATCACTTCTTTATGAAGCCATAATACTCAGCGAGAGATGAAATCATTAATTATATGTGGTGCCACCAAACGACAGCCCACCTGTGCAATGCACAATGAACTTCAGAAAAATGCAATCTTTTGTCCCTGTGTTAAAACACACACACACACACACACACACACACACACACACACACACACACACACACACACACACGTAGAATTATCAAACACTGCTTACGCCTCAGATTTACATGCCATGTTTTTAACCATCCAATGACACCATTTCAAACTTAGGCCATGACAACTTAACACTAAATGTTCTGGAGACATACCAAATCCTTAACCTCAGTTGCACTTCATTGGAATGCCACACAGTCCAGTGCAATCCTGCTTCCCTGTAACATCACCTCCACAGTGCTGTCATTACATAACTTTTGAGCTATTGCAATAGATTTGCCAGATTCAACTACACTATAATATTTGAAAGAAGTGCAGATTCAAAAATGAAAAAATGGTAGCTGTACTAGGTGCGATTTAAATAAAATGAGATCTAACTTTTAATTCATAGACAAGAATCATTTGTACCTCTGTTTTATGACTTTGTGAGACATGCAGCAATATTTGTCAGTCTCACCTTCTTATGCATTTGCTGCTGTTGGATAACTAAATGAAAAGTAATAATCATATATGTTATAGTAATGCATTTTCTGCCTTAATTACATGCTGACCAAACAAGAGCCATACAGAAAAAGATGGAAAGAACTGTATAGATACATGAACTGCTTTCAAGAAAACCTGTATATATTTTAAATATACTAGCTCTATCCACTTTTATAAGACATTCTAATAATAAAACTTAAATATATTTCACTGTAATTTTATTATGGTAAGGAACTGGCTTTTTTATGCAGTTTAAATTAGTGGTATATCTTGGCTGAGAGTCAAAGCAAATTAAATTAAGCATTTAAAATTATACCTAACAGTGTACAACAACAAAACATAGCAACTAATAGTCCAATACCTTCAAAGGTGTTACGTTTTACAGTTTATTTCATGAAGCCTCATTGTAGCTCCAGACTCATGAATGTGAAGGTTGTATTTCTTACCTAAATAGCCACTCCATGTTCTCATTCACCTGTTGACACCTGTATTCCACCTGTATTCATCAGACTGCGTATTAATGACTTGTATATCTTTTTGACATGGTAATGGTTGCACAGTCAGTATCCCATCTAACATTAGAGCACAAGGCCTTGCCTTGAGGAGTAGGCCAGCAAGGTCTGAATAAAAAATGTTATCACAAGAAGGAATTAAAACAAGTAAAACTAATAGGTTCATAGGTTCATAGGTTTATACTAGGCTATCTGCCCTAGGGCATTTATAAGCCTAGCCAGAGTGTGTTTGGCTTTCACCACCCCTTGGAATGAGAATACTGTGCCCATTTAGTTTACTGCGCCTCTGTCTAGCAGTGACACAGAGATGACCCCCGGGGTAAACCTACGATCTCCCATCCACTCGTCAAGATTTCCTTGAAGAGAGTCAGTGAAGGGCTCTGCCTAACATGGACTGGGATTCTGTTCCAAAGTGAAGGGAGCCTCTGGGTTATGCATCTGTCCCTCCAGCACGTCCTATTTATTTCTGTGTTGAGGTTCAAATCTCTCGCTCTCGTGGCTCTGGTGGATTTTGATTTTCTGAGGTGGAGCATGTCCATAAATTCCAGATTGGACATGGCCTTGTACGTCAGGCATAGATCACCTCTGAGTAGGCAGTATGTGACTGAATAGAGCTGGAGTTTCTTCAGCCGGGCAGCATATGGCATATGTTTAAGACCCTTGATCCTCTTGGTGAGGTACTTTTGGGGTCTTTCTAACTGCTGCAGGTGTCGGGTAAGGTACATCCCAAATGGGGCATTGTACTCAATTATGGGCCTGATAAGGGAAGAGTAAAGGGGCACAGTGACCTCTTTTGATCTAGATGTGAATCCTTTCATGATAAGGTGGGCAATATAGAAGGTCTTTCTAACCACTTTGGCAATGTGAGTGTCATATGAGAGGTTACTGTCAACTTGAGTCCCTAGGTCTCTGATTACTTCTTCCATACTTAATGGATTACCACCTATGTGGTAATTTGTGGGTACTTTGTTTTTCCCAAAGGGTATGACTATACATTTTTTGGCATTTAGTTTAAGGCCATGGCTCTGGCACCAGTTATCTGTTTCTATGAGACCTTTTTGAAGGATGCTTGTGTCCGCTGGAGAATCAATTATGGCGCCCAGTTTGCAGTCATCTGCAAACGTTGTCAGCCACAATCCTCCTCTGTTAGCTTGCACCTCAGAAAAATAAATGCTGAACAAGAGAGGTCCCAGGACTGGCCTGTGGGATGCCACTTGTGACTGGCTTATAGTCTGACATGGCTTCAGCAATTCTGACATTGTGGGTTCTGTCCTTGAGCCAGTTTGCAACCCATCTTATGACATAGGGGTTTACATTTAAGCTGGTGAGCTTGTCTATGATGCTCAAGTGGGGTATTGTGTCGAAGGCTTTTGCAAGATCAAGGTAGGCTGTGTGAACTGCCTTACCCTCATCAGTGGCCTTAGTGACTGTTTCAAAGAAGTTGACCAGGTTCAAGAGGCAGGATATGCCCTTGACAAAGCCGAATTGGGTAGGATCTAATGTCTGTAGGTCCCCAATGTCTTTGTTTATGAGTTCCATAATGATCCTCTCCATAGCTTTGCAGACCAGGCTTGTCAAGCTTATGGGGCAGTAATTTCCAGGGTCCGTAGAAGCACCTCCTTTGTGGAGTGGGACCACTGTTGCTGTACGCCATTCTTTGGGTACATATCCTGTAGTAAGGCTAAGATTAAACAGCAGCCTTATGTGTGGGTTTAGTTCCTCTTGGAGTTCATGTAGCACACAACCCGGGACACTGTCTGGTCCCATTGATGCTGTGTTTTTAGCTTTGGAGAGGGCAGCTCTCACCTGGGCATCTGAGATGTCAGGGAGGCAACACTCTGCTGGGATAGATATTTGTCCTTTTTGGGGGGAGGGTGGGGAGAAATTTGCACTGAACCTGTCTGCCAGTATGTTGGCAATGTCTGTGGGTTCTGTGTATTTTTTGTCATTTTGGACTAACTCTGAGCATATCTGGGAGTTTCCACCTAGGTTTCTAATATAACTAAAGAAGGCCTTGTGATTGTCTTTAGTGTCTTGTGCAATTTTTCTCTCAAAGTTGGCCTTGGATGATTTTATGAGTGATCGTAGTTTTTTGCTAGTACTGATCAGAGATGCCTTCCCTTTTAGGGATTTTGCTCCATCATGTAGTAGCTTCCTCCTTCTGTTGTAAAGCTTATTAATGGCTGGGGTCCACCAGATAGGATGCCTGCCTTTGGGGGAATGGGTCTTGGTTTTATTTGGGATTGCATGATCCATGCATTCTTGAAGGTGTCCATAGAATGCGTTTATAAAGGATTCAGTGGAGTGGGCTGTGGTTTCCACTGGCCCTGGGGCCTTGAAGGATACCACTTCAGTCTTAAGAAGTGTGAAGTCAGATTTTGAGAAATTCTTCACTGTGGTCTTCTGTGTGGGGGCGGGATGTGGATTTCCAGTGAGATTAATTTATGGTCTGATCTCACCAATGAGGGGTATATTTCCGGTGTGGAGCATTGTGTCCCCATGTTTGTGATGATCAGGTCTAATATGTTATCCCCACTTGTGGGAGTGGTGACTAGTTGTTCCATCGCATTTGAGTTTATGAATTCTAGGAACCTTTGGGCTAGGGTGTTGGGGCTTGAGTAATGCTCCCAGTCTATGTTTGGGTAGTTGAAGTCTCCCAATATGATGGTATTTGGAGAGACATTCATATTCTCCAGTGTCTTTAGGAAGGCTGAATGGGGTTCCTGAGTTTGAGAGGGTGGTCTGTAGCATGCTACAAACTGTAGGGCAGTTTTGCCTATGGTTAGTTGTACATGGATGGTCTCTGATGCTTCGTGCATTGCCACTAACCTGGAGGTGTGGGTATCTTTGTTGAATATGGATACTCCCCCTCCTTTTGTGGTTCGGTCCACATTTTGGGGTCAAAAAGCATGATATGAGGTATAACCTGGTAGTGCTGGGTTGCTCTCAGGAGCCTTAAACCAGGTTTCTGTCACTGCACAGACATCGATGTTCTCCATACTGAGGAGGGCTTCGAGAGCGTGCATCTTGAGGTTTAGACTTCTGGCATTGAGCAGCATTACCCTTAGTTTTTTTCCACTTGTGTTTTCTAGGGAGGTGGGTTTGTCTTTTGAGCCTTGCCTAAAAAAGGCACTATGGGGTGGCAAGAGCCTTTGCCAATATCTGAAAGCCCAGGGGTGACAGGTGCAAGCCATCCCTTGCGAAGCAGTGTGGCTTGTCGAGCATGTCATCCCAAGCAGACAGACATTGGATCCCCCTAGAATGACACCAGTAGTTAAGCCAGTTGTTAAAACTGATCATTTTGTCTTTGTACTGTGGCATCATTCTTGGTGAGGGTAAGATGCTGCTCAAGGTCAGGGTCATACCAGCCTGGGCTACATAATCAGAGAGCTCTTCTATGTCTCTTTTCATGTAGTCCAGGGAGGTACGTCTCAAATCATTCACACCAGCATGGACAATGACTGAGTCATATTTGTACTTGCTTTGGAGTGACCTGAGTGCTTGTGTTATGTGACGGATTCTAGTGCCCAACAGACAGCTTACTGTAACCTTTTCCTTGTTCAGCATGATGTTTGGCCTTAAGGGCTGTGACTGTTTGGCACACTGACTTTGTGAACTATGTGTTGCATGTGTTATGTTTTGAGGTAGTGTTTGCTTGGATGTCTGCTTTGGAGGCCTCTGTCATTTTGGCAGATTTTTATTTAGAGCCTCCGAGTATGTTTTTGTGTGCTTATGTGTTTGGTTTGCAGTTGTGATAGGTCTTTGTGAGACTGGGTTTGTGGTGTGTGTGTTTACCTTCTCTTCCTGACTGGTTTTGCCAGTACTGAGTCGAGAGAGCTCAGCCTCCAGTTTGGCTATATAGTTGCATCTCTCACATATATTTGTATTTGCTGGGAGGAGGAAAGGGTTGTCTGTGTACATGAGGCAGTTGTAACATTGCCTCACGATTCCCAGGTTCACCAGATGAACTGGAGAGGACGCCAGCAACTGACCCTTCGACATGCTAGAATAGTGTAAAGGATTGCTGTGTAACTGAGTCAGAGAGGACCTATAGGGGAATGGGTACTCAAGGGAATCTTAGGTGGATGTAGTGCTTTCTTTTTGTTTAAGAGTGCTTTACTTATGTAAAATGCTTTTAGGAGCAAGTGCTGGGCTTTTTAGATAGAGAATAGAATGTGTAGATTGAAAGTTAGAGCAGTTCTAAGGGAAAAACTGAAGAGCAGACTTTGAGGAGCCAGAAATAGTTTAAAGTTGATTAACCGGCGCTGCCCGATGCTGCGCTATGCGCAACTTCATGCAACTTTGTGCAAAAGTGTGCAAAAGTGCGCTAAAGCGGGCTTTATAGCAGGGGGTTAGAAAGAGCTAGGAAATGGCCCAAAACGGCCAATAAACTACAAGTTACTGGGTTGGAACCATTCCTTAAGGGATAGATAGGCTGCTCAGAGCTCCCCACTCCCACTGGTGAACAAAGAAGCTTCCTCCTATCCAAACAAGGATATGGACAACACAGGAACTATGACACAGCCCAGAGATCAGCAAAATCTAAAGACTGGACTATTCTAGTTCAGTAAAGACGGGAAACAAGAATATTTTTTTTTTTTTTTTTTTTTACAGAGAAACAGAAAATAGATACAGTAACAAACAGTAAATGCTTTAAATCGGTTAGTGCACTTGAGTGTGTAGCCTACCAGTTAATTTAAGAAAAAACAAACTTTCAAAGTGCAAAAAGTTGCAGAAAAACAAACAGTAATGCAATAAATCAACTTTGCAGAGATTATTTAGTTATAAAAACTCGCTTTTAGGTGAAATTAAGCAGTCGGAGATAAAAAGCCAGAAAAATACTTATAAATCAATGGAAAGTCACTCTTCCACTCGCTGCTGCTTGTAGAACTCTGCAGGACACCACGAGGAGCTGTGCTGAGTTGAATACAAGCACAAAAGCGCGCTAAAGCAGGCTTTATAGCAGGGGGTTAGAAAGAGCTAGAAAATGGCCCAAAACGGCCAATAAACTACAAGTTACTGGGCTGGAACCACTCCTTAAGGGATAGATAGGCTGCTCAGAGCTCCCCACTCCCACTGGTGAAGAAAAGAAGCTTCCTCCTATCCAAACAAGGATATGGACAACACAGGAACTATGACACAACCCAGAGATCAGCAAAATCTGAAGACTGGACTATTCTAGTTCAGTAAAGGCAGGAAACAAGGATATTTTTTTTTTTTTTTTTTTTTACAGAGAAACAGAAAATAGATACAGTAACAAACAGTAAATGCTTTAAATCGGCTATCGCACTTGAGTGTGTAGCCTACCAGTTAATTTTTGTGATCTATGTAGGAACTGTTGTCTTTCACACTAATGCCTCTCTGTTTTGGTCTGTCTGCTCTAGAAACGATGCAGCAGTTTTAGTACTGGGGATCCATGTGGTTAAAAATGTCCACTTTTTTCCTATTTTGTATGCCTTCTGTGAATCATACACTGTTTTTTTCTTCTAATTCTAGGACTCAGAAAGATTCTCACCACTCACATAAACTGTCTACCACAGGTAGTGCAATTTATGCAGTTGTTATAGCATGCGATTCAGAGACAGATGTGGTAACAATGAGAAAGACCCTATCACCAGCTCATTAGCATATCTCTGAATTGTACTTATTTAACAGTAATGCAGTCAGACCTGAAGGCTGAAGTGTTTACGCTGACAGCCCATGCTTCATGTTGGCAAAGGCACTCCCCTACACTCACTCCACACACATGGTGATGCATACACACACATTACTCCAGCTTTATTTACCCCCTTACTAACATGCACACACACACACACACACACACACACACACACACACACACACACACACACACACACACACACACATCTACATGCTAACACATTCCCTATCCCAGGACTTCAGTGAACTTGCTTGCATTGTGACTGCTTCCAAAAGAGTAAATTGGAGATCATTGCAATTTGATGTAATTTACTTTGTTCTCCAAAAGTGGAAAATTATGCAGCTGAATAAGCATAGTTTGGGATCCGCAGGCATTTCCATCAACCACTCTCCCAAGTTGTCACATTAGCATTCTGTTCACCCAGAGGCACCAATCTCTGCAGTGAGGACTCCACCAACAGGAAACCTCAGTAGCAGGGTAGACTAATAATCACAAAGGCTTATTACAAGTGGGATGACAGTTGTGAGGCTTTGTGAAACCCAATGCCAGTCGATTTTCTTGAGCCTTGAGTTTTACAAACATTTTCTGGTTGTCTATAAAATAAATGTAATTTGAAATGCAATCTCTTGCACTCTGGCATCTATTTAGTTATGTGTTTATTTGAATTTCTTAATCAGGTATGTGCAGTAGTCCGAGGACTCTTTTCAAGTATGATCCAGGCCTTTGGCAAGGCAATAAAGAAGGGATTAGTAGTTGCACAAAAACAAACAAAACGGAAATAAAGAGAAATGTATTATGCAAAATTAAAATACAATAAATACAAGGCAAAAGCAATTAGAAAAGTAAACTTTTGCAATGCTTACTAAATGAAAGTTTTAATAAGTGAACAGATCAATCAATTCACTTTATTACATATAAATCACAAATTCCAGATGTAGAATATATACACCACCTGAACAGAATTACAAATCCTATATGATGCATTCCTAGTTTTGCATGGAAAAACTTACTCAGATAACTGAAAGCCAGTGTAGTAGAAGTGTACTATCTGTTGGCAATAGAATTATAGACAAAAAGGAAACATTAGTAAATGCACATGGGAGAGAAATGTTACAGAGAAATGGTTGATATAAAGATTTTAAGAGTAGAAAAAAATTTATGAATCACATTCTTTACTCGAGAAGTCATGAAAGCAATATATCGGAATATTAGGAGTATAAAAGAATGTTATTGCGAAAAGGGGGAAGGGGAGTAAATAAAGCTGGAGTAATGTGGGGGGGAGTAACTGCAGACAAGCTGGTAGGCAAATGTATAAATATAAGAGTATTAGATATGTGAGATGGACTAAGTGAGAGCAAATCTGAGTAACTAAAATAATCAATAATAGGGATTAACAGTGTTTACCGAAATAGGGTAGTTATAAAATGCAACAAGTTGAAGTCTAAAGATTACTTTGATCCATGGAAGCCATATAAAGAGGGTTGATATAGTTAGTCAGTATTCCAGAAATCCTTAGCTGTTATTGTTTTGAAAATACATTTTTAGACTAGCTCCAAATGTCTTATGCTTTTGTTCATTTCTACATTTGTAAAGAAAATGTTTCAGTTTGCCAGAAATCAATTTATAGAAGGACTTTTCTCAAGCTGAATTTTTAAACTAGGTTTTAAGCAATGTAGTAATATCAGTGGAGATGTATCTCAGGTCATAAGAAGAGGTTATGTGAACCTGGTTAGAAAGAAAGGGCAATATATGCAATTAATTACTTTATATGTGAGACAAACTAGTAGGAAAATTGCTCTAAAATGATTGGATTCCTTTAATTAATTACAGAAAAGTTCCCTGTAAGGTGAAAGAGTAATAAGATAGCATGTTTTATTCATATGGGTCTGCAAGGGGTTGGTATTGCTTACTGAGTTTAAGATATTCAGGGGGAATCACAACAATAAGCAGTCCCTTGGCTAAAGTTGACCTGGCCTTGGGGTGAGGCATATAGAGACTAAGTTGCATGATTTTAGTGGCTTGAGGACTTTGTTTACTATGTTTTCAGTATGTTGAGGTAAGTTAAGGGAAGGGTCATGATGAAGACTAAGGCAGCCATACATGTACTGGTGGGAAGTGTTATTGCTACCAGGCTACTCCTTACATTTCTGTGGGGTATCAACACTATGGCAAACTTGTGAGGGGTTACCTGGAGTTGGTTGTCTTTGAGTATCACTCATCTCTGCATTTAATTTTGATTTGAAGCTCTTTATTTAAGGTTTGATCACTTCTATGTTGTATCTTATTCTAGTATTACATTTGTTTTGTTTAAGTTTTGTGTTCTGTTGGAGTTTTAAGAGTTCCCCCTCCCAACCGTGCAGTCCTTGTTGTCATGTTCTTAGATCTGGTGTCTTTTGAGTTGCCCGCCCCTACTATAAATCTCATTTTGGACACTCCTCCCAGTCCCATCTCATCACCTTAACCTACTGAGTAGAGAGAGATCATTTGGGAAGGCCAACCCCCACTTAGTTTTTCAACCTTAAATTATTGTGTTGCATCCCTTCCCACTTAACCTAACAAAAATGTGCACTTTATTAATCTGCTTTTACTGTATTTGTGTTTCTTTCTACTTTATTACTTAATTTTGCTTTGGTTGCCTGTTCTTAAAAGTACTCAATTGCATTTATTATGCTGCATTTATTATTGCTTGTTAGTAGCTTGATTAAATTGTAATTGTTATTCTAAGACTTTTGGCTTAAGCACTTGGGCTTCAGGCCAGTTATTTTACATTAATACAGGTTGTGGTCTGCATTGTTGTGGCAGGAGAGGTAGCTTACATCCTTCTAAGTTGGGAGTTGTTGGTTGAAGGCTTAGTGTCTGTTATTCATAAAGTGTCTTAGTTCTGGTTTAAACACTTGGGCTTCAGGCCAGCTATTTTACATTAAGAAGGTTTGTTTTCTGCACTCTTGTGGGATAAGATGGTAGATTCTTCCTTTCTGAGCTGGGAATTGCTGATTAAAGGCTTATTGTTCCTGCTTATCTGAACTGTTTCTTTCTAAAATTGGTGCACCTTGTTTGCTGTAGCATAGACTAGATTCAGGCCTGCTGACTTTAGCTTTGTTTGTTTAACTTGAGCACTAATCCAGGCCATTTTTGGAGAGGGTTCCCCTGCACCCTAGTGGCAGGAGTGTGCAGTTAGAACTTGTCTGATTAAAGACTGCTGGAAAAGGGCATATTTCTGAGCATTTTTATTGGTTAATTGGTTAATTTGTTTAAATCAGTTTGTTCTTGTTTGCTACTGCTATATTTAAGTGTATATATGTGTTAAATTGACCTAAACAGAGTTTAAAATATCTTTAGCATAATCTGGTTACAAGTTTTGCTGTATTCAGATCTGTTTGCAAGATTCCTGTGTTTCCTGCTACACCAACTCGTGTTGGCCAGGGCCTGCCTGCACTGAGTGGGAGTAAATGAACTGGTTGGAACTGGTCTGGCATAGGTTGTTGAGCAAAGAGCTCATGGACAAGGGTTGATTGATCAATTCCAGTGTTTCTATTTTACTTTTGTTTTTGTGATATTTAAACCCAGCATTTGCATGGGTTTGTGGTTGTTTGCATGTTGTGCACTGCTGCTGTGCTGTTTTATCCCTCTGTAAGGTATCTCAGTTGCATTTTTTCCCTTACCAGCTCTTTTGTGTGAGTGGGACCCTCACCTGCAGCTACTGTATTGATTTTATCCAGCCCTACTCACACCTATAGGTACTCCCCTCAGATAGTACCCACTCTACTATCCCTGACCTCTCTTCCACAGATTCTGATAAACATGAATGGACAACGTCCTATGGTTTCTCCTGCTAGTCTGGTTGATATGGGCATCCTGAGACAGTGTAGCAACTGCCTTATGTACACAGACAACCCTCTACTACCACCACCTAGGAACACAATATATGAGAGATGCAATCACATTAAGAACCTAGAATCATTGCCCCCTCAGTCACAAGCCAGTACATCTGGCACTGAGAAGGTTGTCTGCACAAACACTATGAACACCACACCTCTAACACCACCCACATATGTACAACACACTCCTACATATGCGGGGGTTTTCAACAAAAGCATACCTAAACAAAAGAGACCTCTGAAGTAAAAACACACATGCACATCACAACCCAGAGCACCAAGCATCACACAGAGTACACACATCTATGTCTCACAGCCTCTAAGGCCCAACCACAAAGCCAACATACTAATCATAGGAGACTCTATCGTGAGACACACAGATGTTCCCCTCACCAGGCTAGACAAGGAGAAAGTCACAGTAAATTGCTTGTCAGGTGCTAGAATCTGCCATATCGTGCACGCACTCAAATTTCTTAACAACAGGTACTGTTATTACTCTGTCATAGTCCATGTTGGTGTGAATGACTTGAGACATACCTCTCTGGACTATGTGAAGAGAGACATGATTGAGATCACTGAATATGTATCCCAGGCAGGTATGTCCCTAGCCTTATGCAGCATTCTACCGTCACCCAGAATGATGCCTCAGTACAAACAGAAAATGATTGGCTTTAACAATTGGCTTAGATTCTGATGTCATTCCAAGTGGATCCAGTGCCTGACAGCCTGCAAGAACATGATTGACACACCATGATGCTTTGCCAAAGATGGCCTTCATCTGTCTCCCCTGGGCATTAGGCTTCTGCCAAAGGCTCTTGCCTCCCCCATAGTGCCTTTTTAGGCAAAGTCATGAGCAGAAAATTACCAACATGAACAATTCTTATAAATGAAATTTAAAGGTCATGCTGCTAAATGCTAGGGGTCTTAGCATGAAACTGCACTCTTTGCAAGCATTCCTTGCCCTGGAGGATGCTGACATTTGCGCAGTCACTGAAACCTGGTTCAAAGCTGTGGATAGCACCCCGACCATACCAGGTTACTCATCCTACCATACTTTCAGACCCCAAATGGAGGGCTACAAAGCCAAAAAGAGGTGGAGTTTCAATATTTATCAAATACATGCACACCTCTAGGTTGCTCAAATGGTATGACCCACAGGAGACACTCCAAGTACTGTTAACTGTTGTTAAAACACCTATTCAAATAATAGCTAGCTACAGACCCCCAACCATGACTCAGGATGCCCATGCCACCTATCTGGACTTACTTGACTCCATAAAGATTGAATCCTTTACCCTGATGCTGGGTGACTTTAACTACCCAACCATAGAGTGAAAGACCTATTCTAGCCCAAACATGAACTCCCAGAGATACCGCAACTTCATCAGTGCCAATGCATTGGATCAGCTGGTTGACATCCCTATGAGAGATGAAAATATCCTGGACCTGGTCCTAACCAACATGAGTAGCCACTGTAGCACTCCTACAGTGTCATCCTCATTGGTAAGATCTAACCATAAAGTGATCACTTTTGAAGTCCCATCTCCCCTGCCCCCCCCCCTTATCAGGGTCAAACGAAAAATCTTTTCCAAAGCTGACTACAATCTCCTCAAAGCAGGTATAAGTAGCTTCAGAGCCACTCTCCCTTCAGTTGAAACTAGCACTAATGTCCAAGAATACATCAAAAAGCTATATGAGCAACTACATAGCTGTATGGACTCAGCAATACCTCACAGGACCACATCATCTTCCTCAGGGAAGAGTAAACCTGTCTGGTGGACAGCAGCAATAAACAAACTCTATAATAAAAAAAAAAATTGCTGTCCATGGCCAAGAAGGAGCAGACGCAAAGTTGGAAGCAATCTCTCCTTTGTCTGAACAAGCAAATAAGGTCACTGGTGAAATTCTCTAAGGCTAACTTTGAGTCCAAATTGGCAACATCCACCAAGGACAACCACAAGGCCTTCTTCACATATGTCCACCATCTAAAAGGCAACACCCAAATCTGCTCTAAACTGGTGGTCAATAACACCACATACACAAACATCATAGATATAGCCAACCTGCTGGCAGACAGGTTCAGTGAAAACTTCACCCCCATGCCCCCCCCCCATTAGTAAACCAGGACATCCCCAACACCTGCCCCCCTCCCCACATCACCAGGGAGCAGGTCTTTAATGGCCTCTCAAAGGCAAAAAAAAGTAGTCTCCATGGGACCTGATAACATTCTTGGCTGTATCCTACATGAACTCAGGCATGAGGTCTCAGCTCCATTAGACACCCTATTCAACCAAAGCCTGAGCACCGGCTTCATTCCAGCTGAATGTAGGACAGCCATTGTCATCCTTCTACACAAAGGTGGAGCATCTACTGATCCAGGCAATGATATGCCCATCAGCCTAACTAGCCTGATCTGCAAGGCCATGGAATGCATTATCATGGACCTTATAAACAAGGACATTGGCAACCTCCAAACCCTTGACCTAGCACAGTTTGGTTTTGTCAAAGGGAAATTGTGCCTGTTAAACATGGTCGACTTCTTCGAAACAGTCACCAAAGCCATGGACAAGGGGAAGAAGATGCACACTGCCTACCTTGACCCAGTCAAAGACTTTGAAACTATTCCCCACTCTGGGATAATAGATAAACTGTCCCAGCTAAGCATCATTCCATGTGTTACCAGATGGGTAGCTAACTGGTTTGCTGATAGAACCCACTCAGTCAAAGTAGGGGAAGCCACCTCTAGTAGTAGACCCATAATGAGTAGTGTACCCCAATGATCGGTCTTGGGGCCTCTACTGTTTGGGATATACTTTTTTGAGGTGCAAGAAAAAGTTGGTGGTCTGTGGCTGACTAAGTTTGCAGATGACTGCAAGCTGGGCACTATCGTAAATCCCCCTAGTGATGTGAACATCCTCCATGAGATCCTTACCCAAACTAATGACTGGTGCCAGAAGCATGGCCTCAAACTGAAAGGCAAGAAATGCATCATTATTGCCTTTGGGGAAAATGTCATCCCCAGTAATTATCACCTTAATAACAATATCCTAGGTATGCAATCAGTTGTGAGGGACTTGGGCACACAGGTTGATAGCAAACTAACTTTTGACCACCACATTGCCTCTGTTGTACAGCAGGCTTTCTATATGGCCCACCTCATTAATAAGTGTATTTCATCCAGGAACAAAGAGGTCATATCATCCCTGTACTCCTCCCTTATCAGACCCATTATTGAGTACAATGCCCCTTCGGCATGTACCTTGCCAAGCACATGCAGCAGTTGGAGAGACCACAGAGGTTCCTGACCAGGAAAATCCAGGGTCTCAAACACCTATCCTATACAGATAGGCTAAAAGCCCTGTCCCACTACTCAGTCTCATACAGACTGCTCAGAGGTGGCTTATGTCTGGCATAAAAGGACATTTCAGACCCAGCCTTGATGGAGCTGCTGCATATCTGTAAGACAAACTCCACTCACGCAACCCACACGCAAGGCCTTAACCTGGTCTGTGACATTATTAGAACTGGTTGGTGGGATAGATTTGTGTCCCAAAGACTCCCCCATCTGTGGAATAGACTCCCTCTCCATGTCAAGCAGAGTACTTCTCTAGCCGTCTTTAAGAGGAACCTGGACAACTGGATGGGAAACAGAAAATACACCCCTGGGATCCCACCTGTGTTCCTGATGGACAGGAGAAACAGGTGCTGACTTTGAAGGAACATGGGCAAAATTCTTGGATAGGCTTATAAGGGCCTCTGGGCCAATAGGCTAGTATCATCCTATGAACCTATGAACCTATAATGTAGGAACTTATTAAAGAGAAGTCCTTCTGAAGTTTGAATTCTATCTGTTTTAGCATTGGAGAACAGTGATAAAGCAGTATGCTGAACATAAGTATCTGAATAAGCTGGTTATGCCACTAGTAAAGAAAAAGAAATAAAATATATCTCTACACTACAAAATACCTTTCCAATAGCTCTAGTTTTTCTATTGATATTTTTAAACTATTTTTCAACTTGTTGGTGTTGAGAAGCTGATCATATGTGTATTAGTTCTATCATGCTGTTAGAACAGCACTGAAGTACTTGATTGTTAATAGAACCACTGGCTGAAGATTTCTGTGGTTGAGAGCTAGTAGGATGAACTGTCAGATTAAGATAAAATGGTGAGTGCTTCCTCAAAGGACACTCATTCGTTTACAAGTAGGTGCATTAGTCTTAGAAATACACTATAAGCTTCAGCAAGTATTTTACTGAAGATCAAAAAAAAAAAAACATGTAGTACATTCCATCCAGAAATTTGATTTTGTAATTGAGTGCTCCTGGAAGAAACTGCAAGTAGGTGTCCATTGTGTAAGAAGTCTGTCTCTATCTAAATTGTTTCCAAATTATCATGTTTTGTTGGTCTTACGTGATTCAAACCTCTGACATGCACTGGAATGGTTCATGTCTTGATGTGAAGCAAATGGGATGAAAATGTGTGTCTCCACATCAAGGGCTGTGATTCACTCACAGAAATGCAACAATAGATACAAAAATATGCAGTGGTACAAGGTAGGTATTTCAGCTTATAGGAACTATGGGTAATATTTGTATACAGTTTATAGGAGCTGTGGGTAGTATTTGTATACAGTTTAAAGGAGGTATCAGTAGTATTTGTATACAGTTTATAGGAGGTGTTGGTAGTATTTGTATACAGTTTATAGGAGGTGTTGGTAGTATTTGTATACAGCTTATAGGAGGTGTCAGTAGTATTTGTATACAGCTTATAGGAGGTGTTGGTAGTATTTGTATACAGTTTATAGGAGGTGTCGGTAGTATTTGTATACAGTTTATAGGAGGAGTCAGTAGTATTTGCATACAGTTTATAGGGGATATATGTAGTATTTGTATAGTTTATAGGAGCTATACGTAGTATTTGTATACAGTTTATAGAAGCTGTGGGTAGCATTTGTATATAGTTTATAGGAGCTATACGTAGTATTTGTATACAGTTTATAGGAGCTGTGGATAGCATTTGTATACAGTTTATAAGAGGTGTCAGTGGTATTTGTATACAGTTTATAGGAGCTGTACATAGTATTTGTATACAGTTTATAGGAGCTATACACAGTATTTGTATACAGTTTAAAGGAGCTGTGGATAGCATTTGTATGCAGTTTATAGGAGGTGTCAGTAGTATTTTTTATGCAGTTTATAGGAGCTATAAGTAGTATTTGTATACAGTTTATAGGAGCTATACATAGTATTTGTATACAGTTTATAGGAAATATACGTAGTATACGTATACAGTTTATAGGAGCTATACGTAGTATTTGTATACAGTTAATAGGAGCTATACCTAGTATTTGTATACAGTTTATAGGAGCTGCACATAGTATTTTTATACAGTTTATAGGACCTATATGTAGTATTTGTATACAGTTTATAGGAGCTGTACATAGGTTCATAGGTTGGTACTGGACTATCTGCCTGAAAGCATATATTAGCCCAGCCACATTGTGCGGTATTCACCACCCCTTTAGTAGTTCCCTAGACCCTTGTACTAGCAGCTAGTACCCTTGGCCCCTATCTAGTAATGCTGTTGGTGTGATCCCCGGTGTGAACTTTCTGTTACCCATCCACTCATCAAGGTTCCTCTTGAAGAGTGATAGTGAGGGGCTCTGTCTTATGTAGATCGGGACCCTGTTCCATATTAAGGGAAGTCTCTGCGAAGGGAATCTATCCCTCCAGCATGTGCTATTTATTGTTGTATTAAGGTTTATATCCCTAGAGCGTGTAGCTCGAGTAGATTTGGTTTTGCTAAGATGGAGAATACAAATACAGAGTATTTGTATACAGTTTATAGGAGCTATATGTAGTATTTGTATACAGTTTATAGGAGCTATACATAGTATTTGTATACAGTTTATAGGAGATATACATAGTATTTGTATATAGTTTATAGGAGCTATACCTACTATATGTATACAGTTTATAGGAGCTATACGTAGTGTTTGAATACTGCTTATAGGAGCTATACATAGTATAGCAGATATACGTAGAATTTGTATACAGTTTATAGGAGCTATATGTAGTATTTGTATACAGTTTATAGGAGCTATACGTAGTGTTTGAATACTGCTTATAGGAGCTATACATAGTATAGCAGATATACGTAGTATTTGTATACAGTTTATAGGAGCTATATGTAGTATTTGTATACAGTTTATAGGAGCTATACGTAGTGTTTGAATACTGCTTATAGGAGCTATACATAGTATAGCAGATATCGTAGTATTTGTATACAGTTTATAGGAGCTATATGTAGTATTTGTATACAGTTTATAGGAGCTATCGTAGTGTTTGAATACTGCTTATAGGAGCTATACATAGTATAGCAGATATCGTAGTATTTGTATACAGTTTATAGGAGCTATATGTAGTATTTGTATACAGTTTATAGGAGCTATCGTAGTGTTTGAATACTGCTTATAGGAGCTATACATAGTATAGCAGATATCGTAGTATTTGTATACAGTTTATAGGAGCTATATGTAGTATTTGTATACAGTTTATAGGAGCTATCGTAGTGTTTGAATACTGCTTATAGGAGCTATACATAGTATAGCAGATATACGTAGTATTTGTATACAGTTTATAGGAGCTATATGTAGTATTTGTATACAGTTTATAGGAGCTATACGTAGTGTTTGAATACTGCTTATAGGAGCTATACATAGTATAGCAGATATACGTAGTATTTGTATACAGTTTATAGGAGCTATATGTAGTATTTGTATACAGTTTATAGGAGCTATCGTAGTGTTTGAATACTGCTTATAGGAGCTATACATAGTATAGCAGATATACGTAGTATTTGTATACAGTTTATAGGAGCTATATGTAGTATTTGTATACAGTTTATAGGAGCTATACGTAGTGTTTGAATACTGCTTATAGGAGCTATACATAGTATAGCAGATATACGTAGTATTTGTATACAGTTTATAGGAGCTATATGTAGTATTTGTATACAGTTTATAGGAGCTATACGTAGTGTTTGAATACTGCTTATAGGAGCTATACATAGTATAGCAGATATACGTAGTATTTGTATACAGTTTATAGGAGCTATACGTAGTGTTTATATACAGTTTATTAGCCTTAAGCTGCATCAAGATACAAAAGCAGATATAAAGACCAGCTGAGCATCCAAGTGTTGCAAGTATGTAGTGTCGCTTGCAACTTATCAGAAGGTTCAGAAAGGAGCAAAAAAAGCACAGAGA
Source organism: Protopterus annectens (assembly GCF_019279795.1). Taxonomy (NCBI): domain Eukaryota; kingdom Metazoa; phylum Chordata; order Ceratodontiformes; family Protopteridae; genus Protopterus; species Protopterus annectens. The sequence continues at coordinate 830,218,717 of NC_056743.1, read as the reverse complement.
GAGAGAGAGACAGAGCACAACACTTTATAAACTGGGTACATGTCCTATATCCCAGCATTTAGTGTGTGGTCTGCCAAAAACAGCATAAGTGGACTATATCAATATACGGTTCAAGTTAAAGTCAAGTCCTGCCTGTACAGATACAGGTGACACATTGCCATATCCAGGTTCATATGGAGGCTACTAGATGATCTGCTGCTTCTAACTGGATCCAGTAAGAGTGCCCAGAACTACTGGGTTTTATGACAACTCAAGTTGACAGCATATACTCAAGCTTCTAGAGGTATGAGCAAGAGGTCCACAAAGAAAAACTCTGCAAAAGCATTTCTGCACGAGGAAGACCTCTGTTTGGAGGCCTTCAACCTCCACATGCCCTGCCTTTATTCTTCTCACTCCAAAATCAATTTTCCTTAAAGAAAGTGCAATCAGTGTCAGACATTGAACAAAACAATGTCCATTGACAGATCTTGGGAAACAGTAAAATGACAATAATTTAAGTTATAAAATGTCACTGTTATAAAGGCCAAGCAACAGAGCATAAGCAGCTAGTCTTCTGAGCAGTATAGCTTGAGGAACTATGATATTAGAAAACTTGCATCAAATAACGCTAAGTAAGCCTTTCCGGTTGGTCAGATGTACACAGGAGAATACACTCACACCTGCAAATTATTCATGGCTGGTTTTATCACACAGATGTTTGCCATCCCTGTGCTGTGTGTATAACATGCTAGGTTCTCAGGTTTTACAGGGAAGCCAAGTACAATTCACTAACCTTTTGGTATTGTTTACTGGACAAGGACCAAGACATCCTATATATAGAACAGTACTGCTACAAGTGTAATTGCCACCACAACAGAATTACATGGTGTTGTTGCATTCAAAACGCTGGTCACTGCAGTATTAAAAGACATAAACTGACGCACCCCAATTCTGTGATCATTGCCCAGACTCCTCTGAAACGTTGTGACAGAGTATAGTGGTGTCATCAAATGTCAGGTTTCTGCATCATCTAAACCAAATTCCCTAATAGCTCCTCCTCGATGACGTCAATTCCTATGGATGTTACATTGGACTTACTTCCACAAGCAACATGCAAAATGACTGCAAATCAACAAAGGCAAGAACACCTAATACCTGTGCCATGTGTTTGGGAGGTATGAATATACTGAGATGAGATGTAGGTCACTGTACATGTTTCTGCTTTGTACAGATGCTGGAAGGGAGATCTACATCCTTTTAATTGCCTTAAATGATAATCTGTGCAGTCTCAGTAAAACAACATACTGTATAAGAGACAATACATCTGCTAACATGCCATACATATATGCACTCATTTATATTGGGTTATATTGGGTACTTTGGTGTAGCATAAGTGGTGAGCTGCAGGCTGTGCTTTACGATCTACTTACTCATGCTCCTGTAATAGTGATGTGCACTGGGATACATTTCACATGTGAAAGGAGTACATCTTCTCCTTCTATAGTCCCATCTCGAATATATCCTTATGAATTTAGAGGTGGCAATATGTGATTAGTGTCTGCTGTGCTATATTTTCTGCATTTCAATACAAAAGGTACTTCCTCCTTTCACAAAACATCTTGGGCCCTGTAAAATATAAACGGCTTTCAGCTATCTATGTTACATTTATTATGCATCACTTGAGCTTCACGGTATCTGTTTCACCTCATTGGCCTTCATAACACATATACAGTTAAATACAGCCTTGAATGGTTTTCAGGCAGATGCCACAATAGAGTTGGAGATATTATTCATACTGATCACTGCTGCAGTAGCCTTAGCTATATGGGTTATATTCTGCCAAGGCCATAACAGCTAACCAGCTTCCAAAGCTTCAGCGCATCTTCCTTGTGAAAGACAAGTTCTCACGTATAAGTACTATTTATTTCACAAGCAAAATTTAAGTCTTTGGTTCTAGTGGTTCTGATGCTGTCCATTTTGTGGATGTGCAATAGATCCATCAGGGCTGGATCAGAGGAAGTATGCCAGGCATAGAAACTGAGTATCGAGATAAGGCTTTAAGGTGATCTATATAGGACAATGTATTTAGACCCTAAATTTTCTTGGTGAGGAGCCTTTCTGGGAGCTCCAACTGTTTCATATGCCTGGTCAGGTACATGTCAAAGGGGGCATTTTACTCAGTGATGGGTCTAATAAGTGCCAGATAAAATGTTAATGTAACTTCCGTGGAAGTGGATGCCATGCAATTATTTATAAGTTGGGCAATATAGAATGATCTTCCACATGCTGGTGAAAGGCAATGTTGCTGTCTAAGTTCCCAGGTCTCTGACTAGCAGGTCAACTGTTAGGGCTGTCTTGCTGATGGACTAATTTACCTGGATGCCCATTTTCCCAAAAGGCACTAGAATGCACTTCCTGGCATTGAGTTTTAATCTGTGCCTTTGGTACCAGTAATTTGTCTGTGTTAAACCCTCTTGCAAAATGTTAGTGTTATGGAGAGAATCTATGATAGCTCCCAATTTGCAGTCATCTGTGAACTTGGTCAGCCAGAGGCCCCTGACATTAGCCTTGACTTCCAAGAAGTAGATCCAAAATAGGAGCTAGTCCAGTACCGATCCCTGAGATACCCTACTGGTGACTGTATTCTTAGTGGAGGTGGTCTCACCAACCATTCCTCCTGAGTAGCAAGTGGTAAAGAATGACACTTGGCAGGCCATCTTTGCAGGTAAATTGAGTCCTGATATGAACTGTGATTACAGAGAATGGTTATGCTTTGGAAAGGTACACATTTATTGCAGTGGTACTACACCATTACATTATGATGTCCTGCCTACGTCCATCAGAAACAAGAAATTGTTTGTGTATCTCTTGGCTTCTGTGCTGTATAGTACCTATTGCTGCCTGCACAGTTGCACCCATTGTGCCTTCTTACTGTTGTTTCCTATATACAGCATTGGGTTCTATATCTGTGTCCTATCACTGTGCCTTGATATGCTTGACTGTATGGACCTTCGTATTGCTGTTTCTGCACATGGACATTTACCTTTTAAGTCTCCTCACCTGCCATATTAACAATATAGCCTTCCTTTTTCTGTATGTCTTTGTGCTCCACACATACTGTACCTATTCTAGATGTTTCTGAATGGTACTTATGTATTATTGCAACCAGATTTTCGCAATTGCAAAATGTGCATACCACCACAGATAGGAGTGCCTGAAACAATTGAAACTGTTTTGTGTAAATGCTTACTACTGGCAAAAAAAATTCACTTTGCTTTTAGGAGTTGGAGAAGGAGTGTGGTCATATTCTTCATGCATTACACATGCACGCTACAGTTTTCATGGCTGCTATCATACTATCATTTGGATTGCAGTGACCAGGAGACCAGTCTGTGCAAACAGTGTAGTTAGTCATTCCATTATTTGAAATGCCAAGATTAAGTAACCTAACTTGGCCCTCGGGTGTGACCCCGGAAGACAGTTAAGTTAGTTGAGTGCTCCTAGGCAGACTTGGCAAGATCCTGTGGGAAATAGAACCATTCACAGAGATGGCCTGCAAAAGAGTTAAGCCTGACTGCTACCATTAACCACTGCTGGGGGGTAGAAACTCCTTCACGTTAGGAACTGACGGTAAATACAGCTCTAGTGATATTTTCACCAGTTGTAGTAAGTAAAGTAAATTACTCATTTAAAAGGGCTAGATGTTCAAATGTGCTTGCCTGAAAATTACCCAAAAGCACACAGGGCAGATTTGACAAGATCCTTTGGAAAATAGAAGATCCATTCAGAAGTTATGCCTACTCAGTACAAGTAATTAAGATCAGCCCCACTCCCACCATCACACACTTCCACATTAATCACACAATGACACACATTATAGCACATTTCTACAAGAGTGATGACCATATTTCAGGATCGTTAAACTAACTGCTATTGCCATTCACAATCTGGTTGTGATAACAGGTAGGTACCTTCTGAAGTTATGCATCTTGTCATTATGCTTTGTCTGTTACCTTCTATCCCATGCAGGTGCCTGCTGTTGCAGCTTTCTACCGTAATCTGTGAGCATGACACAATACTAATTACAATAACTGTACTGTTCAGTGCATATGGGAGTCTAGTGTCTGTGTATGTGAGACCACTGATTATTTTGTGTACCGCTGGGCCTTCTCACATTATTCTACAATTGGCAGTATGCTAGTTCATTGACCCACCAGATCAAGAAGGGAGTCTGTCACTTGTTCATTTGCTGTTGTCATGTTTTGAGTGACTATCTCATTGATCGTGTGACCTTAACATGGGACATCTATCACTTTATACATGCCATTTTTATTCTCCTCCCTACTTTCCTATATGTCTGTATCCAACTGCATTTGAAATATCCTTCGTAAAATTATTTCAGTCATGTAAACCCTCTGAAATAAATACATTAAAGTCATTTTCATCATCTACCTTTAGCAGCATTTCTTCCCAGTATATTTTCTTTTTCTACTGTCTTAGCCAAAAGTATTGCATCACTCTTTTTGCATTGAATCTAAGATGATTAAGTAATAACCCAAGACTGTGTATGGGTAATGCTGGATTTACCCATGGTTGGTCGGTGAAGCTCGAGTGATCAAAGTCAACCATGGGTAAATCCAGCATTACCCACACTCCGGGGTGGGTTGTTGTTATTATACAATGACATTATTTAAGAAGAAATAATGTTTTTGCATAATGGCTCTGTAGTGTTATTCCTCATTTTACTGCGGTGGTGCAGCGGTTAACGTTGTCGCCTCACAGCAAGAGGTTCTCCCATTTGATTCTCGGCTGGAGATCCTTCTTTGTGGACTTTGCTTGCCCTCCCCGCGGTTGAGTGATGTTAAAGGCATGCAGGTAGATGTGAGCGTGAATGGGCATGCCTTTATTGAAGGTTGGGTGTCGGCTGGCAACTCGGCACCGTAAAATCCACTGCCAATCATGAGCGGACCGGAGTTCCGCTGTGGCGACCCCTAACCGGGAAAAAGCCGAAAGACATATCTAGTGTTATTCTTCATTTGCTGAATTACTGCGCATGTGTACGGGATTTATGTTCCTGTGCTTGAATAGTACATTAGTGCTGTTCAAGAGATGCAATGGAGAAAAGAGAATCTCTGTTTTTTTTTTTTCTTGCTGGAGTAAATGCAAGAAACTTGAACAACGCTCAACATAATGGAGGGGAACAAAGGCCCAAAAATAGTGATAGATTTTGTCTTACAAAATTAGAAAGTTGCTTCAAGAAGAGGTTTTGTATTAGTGTGTGTACATTTTCTGAAAGATATGACATAAACCTCAAATGTGAGTCATTATTCAATCACCAGTGGATCGACAGAAATTATATTTTTTTATGAGGAAAGGACCAAAACTAGGAGGTAAAAATCTAGACATTCTGTGAAGATCAGGACAGTTCAGAGATATGTCAGTCTGTCAAGATTTTAGATGGGACGGGCAAAAATACAAGGAAAATCAGGTGCATATCTGTTTAGTTTTGCAGGATGCACCTGCATTTTCTTGTAATTTGCACAGGCTTGCAAAGCATAATCCAGTAGAAAAGTCTGACTGCTCAATGGTACTTCAGCAGCTGGACTTTTTTCTATCAGTATATCCTCAGTTTACAATGGACATACTGGTAGGGCTGTCCAATCAGTGTGCACGTTGTTTAATATTAGTTAGAAGTCATCCTAAAATAGACATTAGATAATGGGCAACCTGCACATTGGGAACCTGACCGGTGAATGAACATTCTCCAGCAGGGTGTTAATCTACAGCTAATGCCCGCTCAAAAGCGAGTCTGCTGCTTCATGGCAGCATATTAAGATGCAGTGGAGCTCGGACACAAACAAAGCTAACAGCCACCATTATTTTACACTTGCTAAGCAGCACTTTTGCTGTTTAGGAAATATAAAATAAACAGCAAAAAAATAAAAAAAATTAAAAGATATGTGTGTGTGTGTGTGTGTGTGTGTGTGTGTGTGTGTGTGTGTGTGTGTGTGTGTGTGTGTGTGTGTGTGTGTGTGTGTGTGTGTGTGTGTGTGTGTGTGTGTGTGTCTGTGTGCATGTGTCTGTGTATGTGTGTGTGTGTGTGTGTGTGTGTGTGTGTGTGTGTGTGTGTGTGTGTGTGTGTGTGTGTCTGTGCGCATGTGTGTGTGTGTGTGTGTGTGTGTGTGTGTGTGTGTGTGTGTGTGTGTGTGTGTGTGTGTGTGTGTGTGTGTGTGTGTGTGTGTGTGTGTGTGTGTGTGTGTGTGTGTGTGTGTGTGTGTGTCTGTGTGTGTGTGTGTGTGTGTGTGTGTGTGTGTGTGTGTGTGTGTGTGTGTGTAGGAATGCATGAGACTGACAGTGAGATTGGTTTTAAATATTGCTCTTAACACATGCTTGGATAGAAGGATTTGTTTTAGCATGTATTTTCTGAAGGAAATAAAGTCTGAAACTCAAATGTATGTCATTATTTCATAAGTTCACTCCCTAATAACTGGCAACAAACCACACATTTTAGGAGTAAGGGAACAAAAAAATAAAGTACATATCTGTATATTTTTTTGAAGTAAATATTTGTATATATATTTTTTGAAAATGTTATATTTTGGATGTAAAATTCTTCCTCCAAAACCATTTACGTATACTACAGCAAGTTTGAAACATTAGGTGGAGGAGCAATTTTAATCAAAAATATATATAAAAATATAGAGATAAAAAATAAATAAGTAAAACACAACAATTGTATATACAGCCTATTCTCTACATGCAATAATACCTTCCAGGGTGTGTGTTGCTCTGCAAATAATGCTCTTCAGATGTAATTTTAACTCTATACTGGTATACTCTACAGGAGCACGTCAACCTGTTGAAGGCCATTTCACTGAATGCACAGAAACTGAACCCAGCTTGTTGAAACCGACTCCCATGAAAATGTGGATTGACATTTTCTCCACAGTTGTGTGACACTGGAGTTGGTATATATAATTCCAGTGGGAGTGCAAGAGAGCTTGCTGGCCTTGGAAAAAAATGAAAAAAAAAAAGTTGTTTCAACGTTTGTTGAAGACGGTTTTGGCGAACTTGTTTCGATTTATTTGTGCTCATAGAAAACTGCCTTCGATGAATCAATATGAATCCAAATAAAGGTTTGATAAAGTTCTTCAGAATGCTGACCATTATGACACAATTTATGCACTCCCCAAATTTAAACACACATGGAATGGCGCTGACAAAATGAAGATAAAGCTCTCTGCATGACTTTATATCTACAGTCACTAGCTAAGTTCATGTAATAGTGGAATATCATGTTATATTTGCCTAAGAAATTTGAAAAAAAATTCAAACATTCTTAGAGATATGGCCCTATATTGCTAATTACTGCCAGTACAATTATTAGCAATTAGACTGCTCACTTTTGTTTGGCATTTCAATCCAAGTAAACACATAAGTGTAAGATTTTTTTTCTGAATTATATTATCATGTTTGCATGCATCACATCTCATAATGTTTATTTTTGAAAAAAATTATATTTTGCTATTTTAAATGCTGTATAACCAAAATGGAATTGTATAAGTAGCTCATAATGGTAAGATATTGGTTTTAGATTGCTGTGATGTTTCCTGTGGGTTCAATTCCTCTTGTGGTAATCTAGTATAATATCGTTTCTGGGGAGTGCTTGTTGATGTTTCAGGGGCATTGGGTGCTGCCTTGTCGGAACATGGCTAAATTCTTGGCTAGGCTTGTAAGGGTCTCAGGGCCAATAGCCTAGTAACGTTGTATGATCTTATGAAAAAAATACAATTTTGCTATGCAGGTTGGCATCAATTTGTTTGAAAGGCTGTTTTCTTTTTTTTTTTTTTTTTGCCTTAATTTGCATTAGCACATGTATTAGGCTGAGCAAGTTTAAGTATAAGGTTGCCAGAAGTGTAAGTGGCTCAACCAGCACCCAGTGCCGATATCATGAACCCATCTCCTAAGCTCTTCAAGTGAAGAGCAAAACAAAAGTTTCTTCTACTGGCACATCATCCAGGTGGTCAGATGCACAACACAACCCCACCTCCTGTCCAACCATTCAGATTCCGTTTCTGTTCCCTGCCCTCAACCCTTCTTGAATGTCTTTCATTAAAAAAAAAATATATATATATATATATATATATATATATATATATATATATATACATATATAGTAAACTGCATGTTATAAATGTAGCAAACAGTTGCTACAGCTTATACCCTGCCTGTCTGCAAGGAATGCTACAGCACTTAGGTTTTAGTTTAGAAAAAAGAGATTTTCTTCTTTTTTTTTTTACTTTTAAAATGCAGAAAACTGTTTGCCATAATGTAGCAAGCAGTTGCTACAATTTAGACCACAGAAAGAGTGCTACGGTGCTGAGGTTTGACTACAAATGCAATACCGACTTTTAAAAGCCAGTATTGTGTACTAACTGCGGTAGTGGTGCTGCGGTAGCGTTGTCGCCTCATAGAAAGACGTTGTCCCGTTCGATTCTCAGCTAGAGCGTCTTCTGTGTGGAGGCATACATGAATGGGGCGTGCCTTTGTAGAAGGTTGAGCATCAGGGCTGGTAACCCGGTACGTAAAAATCCACTACCAATCATTAGCGGACGGAGTTCCGCTGTGGCGACCCCTAACCGGGAAAAGCCTAAAGACACAAACAAATTGCCGTACAGATTGGGATGTGATGATTGCACCCCTCAGAACTTTGCACCTAGGCCAGTTGTCCCTCTGGCCCTGCCCTAGCTCAGCTACCACTAGGTGCCTTTTCTTGAATTTTCTTTTAAAAAAAATCTGAAAAGATTATAGAGATAACAACCTTTGTACGTAGGTTCAAATAAAGTTCAGAATTTCCACTAGATTGTGATGAGCTGCAGAATTTGTAAAACATTATTTTTTTTTAATAAAACTGTAACCTTCAGTTGTCTTTAGACAGGAAATGTACAAACAATCATAAATATAAACATATATAGTGCTGTTGTATTTCTGCCTTCAAAGGGCCAGATTCAGAAAAGTTATTTCATAGTGTACATAAGATGTACACCTCATGGTAAATTTTTTATATTCAGACACATTGCTACCACAGTGCTTTTACATGAAGACATGAAGCACCATGGCCAGCCATCATCAAGGCCATGCTGTAGTTTAAGGAGGCATTCCAGAGGACAGGCATATGGCAATTAGCCATGTGTTCTTCCCCAGAAATGCAGTGGTAAGGCATTTATGTATCTGAGTAATTTAGAAAATTGCTCAGCTGCATGAATTTGCATGGTTGCTCCTAGCCACTCATAGTTATGAACACAGAGAAAAATTTGAGTTCACCAACTGTGGCAAAGGTAAGTACCGGGGAGTGTACATATATGTATATATGTATGTGGGGGCCCGTATGTGTGTGTGTGTGTGTGTGTGTGTGTGTGTGTGTGTGTGTGTGTGTGTGTGTGTGTGTGTGTGTGTGTGTATATGTGTGTGTGTGTGTGTGTGTGTGTGTGTGTGTGTGTGTGTGTGCATGCATGTGCATGCGTGTGTGTGTGTGTGTGTGTGTGTGTGTGAGTCTGCAAGGGATGTCACAGTAGGGGAGATACTGAGAGGGTAAGTCAGAGGTGTGTGTGTGTGTGTGTGTGTGTGTGTGTGTGTGTGTGTGTGTGTGTGTGTGTGTGTGTGTGTGTGTGTGTGTGTGTGTGCGCGTGTGTGCGTGTGTGTGTGTGTGTGTGTCTGTGTGTGTGTGTGCATGTCTGTGCATGTGTGTGCATGTGTGTGCGCGCGCGCGCACGTGTGTGTGTGTGTGTGTGTGTGTGCGTGTATCATGATATCCACAAGTGTGATCAGGTAGGAAGTGAACTGTGTGTGTATGTGTACAGAATGAATGCATAAAAATGTATGTGTGGTATGTGGGTGAGGGCTGTCACACCTGCACACTCCCCCAGACTAACATTTAAGTCCTGCAACATTCTTGGACTGGGGTGAACACTAGACACCAAGGAGAACTTTGACAGATCATGCCATTGGGAGTGCAGAGGGTCAAGCCCCCCTTCAAAAAAAGTTGATTCAATTTTCGCTGAAGGCAGTTTCAGTGACTGTTTTCAGTTTATTTGCATTCTTTGAAACCACCTTCGATGGATCGACATGAATCCACTCTGTGCATGTATTGTATTCTCAACACTGAATACAGGTCACCCCAGAAGAAACCAGATATAAAGAAATATGTCAGGCTGCAGATATGAAATTAAAACATACATATAATACACCATATTCAAATCTCTATTAAACAGCTCTTAATAAACCTTCTGGGGAATTATAGCTGGTTATGCAGGTAAAAATGCTCCAATGAATTCTGCTCCACACTTAAGGACTTAGATGCAGCTCAGCACAGAATCTAGCCCAACCATGTAGCCATGTTCATTACACAGTTTTTTGGTGGTCTCTTTCCATTGAGGAAAAAAGAAAATATACATATTCAGAAGAAATATATATAATTTTTATTCATGAAATACTACAACTAAATGAATATATATTTTAAACTTTGACTGATTTTAAACCATGATTTTATGATATATAGCCACCCCTAATATAAACTGAGACTAATACAGCATGCCTGTATAGCTAGCATGAAATCCAGCATAACATTGCATCCTGTACCTAATAATAACAGGGCATATTTAAATAACACCATGACAGTTCTTAGTAAACCTTCCAGGGAATTATATTTAGACATTGTAGAACAAAATGGCCTTAAGATTGCCATATCACCCTTGAGGAATTAAATACATTTCACTGCATAGCTCGACATGGACAGACTTCAGAAAAAAGATATTTGTTGGCATCATTCTTCAATTCAGTTAAAAAGGTCACTCTTTCAGAGAAACCTGTGTTATTTTGCATCTTTTATAATGTCAATTCAGTGCAGATATACCTGTGTTTCCACAGAATTTATGGCACTGAACAAAATTCATATACCTGCTCACAAAATAAAGTGTAGTACAATAAGACAGACTATAACTGAAAATGCCTGCTAAACCCCTGCATTCATGACCTGTGTATTATAAGCCATTCATCCAACATCCATTGACAGTAGAGGTGTAAAGTGCAACATTCCCCCATTTGTTATTAAATGTAGTTCAGTGCTGAAATTGGCTTGTCCATATTGTTATGATCAGTACAGGAAGTTTTGATAGTGACATCTTTTCACTCTTCAGAAGAATTTGAAGACTCGCATATGTTTTTTACTTCTGATCTACTGACTACATAATATAGGATATTCTGGACAAATATTGCATTTCTCACTCTGAAAATAAATTCCTTACCCTCTCCCAAATCAAAACCAAGTATAGTGCAATATGTTATGCTGCATTGTAAAAACAGAATATATCTCAATCTTTCCTTGACTGTTTACAGTAAGCTTTCCAGAATTTATGGTTGAATACTAAACTTCACCTCTGAAAGAATTGATATGACTGTATGATATTGGCATTAAATGGAAACTACTGAAAGAAACTGGAATGAATGTCTTTATCTGTTAATTACATAGAGCTGTGCTGAACAGGTGCCAGTCTCTCATTTATGGGCCAAATCATCTTGTACTTTTCAGAATAAAGTCTGCACATACTGCAGTTCAGTTAAGTATGCTTTATTATGTACAGTGGAAGTTGTTAGCAACAATATCTGAATCAAATCTTAATGTCCATAGTTTCTGCACTCATTATACTGTCCATAAATTCTATACTCAGAAAGGTACTGTCTCCAATAACAGTGCTGATAATTATGTCCATAGTTTCTGCATATATATTCTGATCCTAATGAATAATATCATTAATATTCTGAAATGCTAAATATTTGACCTGACTTCTGCACCCACTTTCAAGTGTCTGTACTGCCTTCTGAGGAATGCACTGCCATGACTTTCTGAATATCAGTCCAAATGAACTAACTGTCTCTGAAGTATTTCCTAATAATATCAAAAAACCTATAAATTTCTACATGCCTCTTTAGCCTTGGTTCCCAAGCCTCATAGCATACAAACAAGATGTGTTTGTACTCAAATGTACAGCACACTCTGTTCTTATCAGTATTCTTGACTGAAGGTTATTTTCACTGATTGAAAGTGCATTTATTGAAATTATATGCAAATTGTGAAGCCTACTTTAATATGGTTGCATATCTAGACTTATGCAAAGAAAATATTGTATTTGTGTACATTTAAATAAAAGCAGATCTAACAACCTGTAACTGGCATTCTGTCCTTAAGGATTTAAGTATGGCTTAACACTGATTGTCCAAGAAATCCATGCTAATAATTGTGAAAACTCAAAGACCAAGTAAAAGGATGTATGTTAGACTTTAACCTAAGTTGCCATTTAAGTTCTTTATTTAACAATACATTCCTTGTATCTCCCCCCTCTTGGGTTTGCTTTAATGACATCTATTATCCCAAATTAAAAACCATTAAAAGAAACACAATTCAATGTATGTTTGTATATCGCACTGGTCTATTTCTTGGACTTAATGTCATGGAGGTGCTCATGCATCCTATCCTTAAAAGCCCTCTCCATTTTCCCTACATAGAATGCAGGGCATCCTCCATAAACGGCCAAGTACACTAACATTTTTGTGTTGCAATTACCTTTACAAAATGCAGCTCTGCTATTCAGTCCATCCTGGTTTAAATTAATACATCACTATAAAACCTGTATTAATGTTGACAGCTTCACAAATTTAACAAAGCCACCAATATGCACACAAAAATACTTAGGGTGGTCCTTTTGGGAATGTGTAATACTATTATTGCAGGTTCAATAGATATATCCAAGTGTTTTTACTCACGATTTTAATCTGTTGTATTGTTCTAATTGTTTAATTGGGTGTAATTAAGCATAGTATAAATGGGTAGAAACTGTTAATGGGGGCATCTGATGAAGTCTTGTACTCAAGACTAAAGCGCTTATTCTACCTGTTTATTAAAGATTTTTGCTACCTACCGAGGGACTGGACCTTCTCTTTTACTTGGCTTTTAACACTGAATGTGACAAAGCAATATTGTGTATGGTTAGTAAAGAGTGTTTTAGTGGTGCCATCTTTCCACTTTCAGAGGCAACCACTATTGCCGAAAACACATTTGATTTTTATTTCTGATGTAATGTCAACTCAGTGCAAAGATATTATGGCTATAATATTACTTCTTCACAATGAAAGTGAAACTTATATAATTGAATATGTTAGCGTTCCATTGTAAAATGCATGTAAAAACTGCATTTAGTACTTATGTATTAAAGATCATATCGTAATTGTGCTTTGAAACTTTTTACTAAATTTTAAATAACTGTTTTTGAGTGTGCACACACAAAAATGAACTTTAAAACTGTCATGACACATTTGAAGACAAGAATGCATATATATTTCTATATTTCACATCTTTGGATAGTCAAGATGTGAGCTTTATTTTTATCCTGGATGAATCCTGAACGATTTGTTTGACTGTTCAATTTTAAGTGTAATGTACTGTTTTTAAGGCCTCTAAATAGGCATAGTATTTATTTGGTGTCAGACTACTGTGATGTTGATTCATGTACTGAAGAAGGTGTGGTGGTGCTGAAACCAGTCTACAGATCTTTTTTTTATATTCTGGATCTTTCACTGAGATCCAGAATATAAAATTAAATAAAGGTGTGGACGTTTTGCTAGTGTTTCTTTTTGGATTAGTTTTTTTTCCCTCATTTAACACTAAGAAATATGTTCAATTTGCTTCATACCTTGCATTTTGTTTGAGATTTGAGATTGGAGCCTTTATACACCTAGCCATCCTGCAAGTTTTTGAGCATTAGAGGTTTTTAAGGTGTATATGTTGATTTACAGATTGCTTCCATCCATTACTGACATAAGTGCTAGACCTGGAATGAATTTACACTTGAATAGGGTTAGCAAGTCTGTTTTAGAGGAGGGCATTGGTTCTGGGAATTAAAGCTAAATAAAATCAACTCTGAATGTGAAAAGAAGTTATCATAATGGCAAATTACTTTTTCTGTATACTTAAAATTATAAACCTAGAATGTCAGCATCAGCTATTGCTGTCATAAATGTTACTTAATTGTACAGATGTTAACAATGTCCCAAAATCAAATTCTTTATTTTACACACATTACTCTTATACATATAGTACATGGTTATGGGTTGGAAAAATGGTTAAGATATTTACCTTACAGACACAAGGTTCAAGATTTGATTCTTACTTGTGGGAAGCAAGGCTAGGCTTAAAAAGGCCCTCTGGGGTTATTAGCCTAGTAATTACCTCTGACCTTTGACATAGTCAAGAATTGGAAGGTTATTCATTTCAATTGATTTGATTTCTAAAATAGAAAAGATAAAGGTGATAACATACCCTTTAACAGATTACAGCTCTAATTCTTATGTAGTAATTATAAATTCAAGAAAACTGTCTTCTTTTACTAGTTTGCCATCTTATGTAACAAAACTGGCATATTTTAAAGTATTCTTTCTAAAAGAAATAAAATCATAGCTAGACTTTGATAATAACTGTGAAGCGTCTGATGTGATTCTATGGGAAAGAAATCTCAAACTGGCATTACAATAAGGAAAAACATGTAGGTAAAATAAAGGAACAATAATTAAATAATTTGATAAAAACAACAGTGAATGTAAATGGGATAGTAAAGAGATTGAATATTTAGGTGTTACTCTTGCATGCAGCTTTAAAGTAGTTGTAGCATAAATTATAAAAATACTTCAGGCAATATTAAAATAAGAAATAAATGGAATAAGTTATCATTTCTATGGAACATAGATTACATTTCATCAAAAACAGTATTTTACCCCAAATACTATTCATTATAAATGAAGCATGTTTAGTTCATTCTAAAGAATAAATAAATATATAAGCAATTTGATAACATTGGTATGACATTCGTTTGGCACCGCAACAAAACTGGAATAGCTTTGGTTCTTCATGTAAGAGAATGGAAAGATGGTGCGATAGGATGTCCTGGTCTAGAAACACATGCTTTTAGTTTCATTTATTAAAAAAATAACTTTGTGGTTAAATTCAGATTATTCAGCCAACTGAGAAACTGCATGAAACCATTTGGTTAAATAAAGAAAAAAATGTCACTTTACAATATATAAAAATATTAATAATATGAAGTGCTGATAATTAAATATTTATTTTAAAACATTAATAATACAGCAGATTCCACTTATATAACAACATATAAAATATCAATGTTATATACAAGTACCCTTAGATAAACGTATGTTACTTAATTTTTTTTTTGCCATAACATTTATACTAGAATATAGAGGGTGTATAGTATACACTCTTAATTTTCAAAAAAGTTACACTTAAACATAGAGATATACTCTTTTAGAATCAAGCACAAAGAGATACTAAAGTGCATAAGACAGACTATTTACTGGGTAAATATGATTTGGATGTGGAAAACTGTCTTATAGCAAAAGTTATTAGGCAATTTTAATGTCAAAAGTTGTTTTATTGTCAGATATAATTAAAAAATAGTCACCCAATTCTTGATTTTTTAAAATAATCTTGAAACAAATGGTGAAATATCAAAAATATATACACATTAAGACCTATACATTTTGTATCAAAGATAACTATTCAGATTATGGTCAACAAAATGGCTGTATAACTTTAACTACATTATATAAAATTGTATTAATCTCCTCAAAAAATCTTTTTTTGGAGATTATTCTCTTGGAAATTTCTACATAGATCATTTATCACTCCACATAGAATTGGAATTATAGAAAAAATGGAAGGACTTGCTTGTTGGAGGAGTAAATCTTTAAAGCAGATTAGGAGACCATGGTTTATGATTGTAGAGCTCTTCAACCATTTTGGGGGAATCAATGTTTCCTACAAGCATTGTGGTCTAATTAATTTATATTGACTGAACATTTGTTGTTGTTGTTTAATGGTCCATTTCCTGTATGTGTGTGTCCAAGTCTCAATTCCCACTTCTCTGGAACATATCAACAATAGCCAGGCAAATGACTACACCTTCATTTACAAAATTTATAAACACTGTCAGTGTTGTATAAATAATGTCTACTATTAAGATAACAAAACATGACCATAGAACAGAATATAATTACTGGATACAGTTGAACTTATTAACAGAGACATATTAATCAATGTTCTATATACTTGTACTTGTATAAATAGCTATTTGTTGTATTATGTTACTGTGCTCTTTCCTGTATAGAAAATTTCAAAAAATAACAAATTATTTTTATTTTCAGCTTCACTGGTGATCCAAAATACTGTATATTTATTATATTATATTTCAGGACCATTATCTCATTTAGGAAAAGCACATGCATTGCTTTCATGCTAAAAGCTGCATATTTGGGGTTACTTTTTTTAGGTCTAATAACTCCACTTCATGCAGCTTGCTACTGCAATCACTTATTTTTGTAATTAAAGTAATTGTTCATTGCTGTATGTAGGGTATTCTTTCAATACTGCACAAAGACAAATTTATCCAACCTACTGTGAGGAACAGCATTTGTTGAACAACATTAACATCGACACCACAATCATATTTTTTAAATTAAAAAAATGGGTCATTACAATGGACACTGTAGGCTGCTGTCACTGATCAGATGTTTATCGTATGTTGTGATCATATTCTACCATATTGAAAACCAAGGAATAGAAATCTATTTTTGAATTTTTGGAGCATTTGCCTCCTTCAATGAAATCTATGAACTGGGTAAGTTACTGTCTATTAAAGAGTGACATCAGCTATATCCAAGCAATAACTGTTATTCCCTATTTTACGTAGTAACAGGACATGGACTAGCTAGCCATATAGGATATAATATTCAGCTTCAGGCAGAGTTTATCTTTTCTTTTAAAGTTTATCATAATTATTTTGGTTAGTGTATTAACAGCATGAACAAAATACTTCACACTGAACTATTTTCAAGGGTAGGAAATTACTTTTACTTTAAAAATGTGTTTATTATTATTTCAAAATTAAAAAAAAAGAAGTTTGGCAACATCAAGTCATTTTGTTAGACAATCTTCTGACAAATGTTCTTAGATCCTTAGATAACTTGTCACATTTTGTAATGTACTTAAATATTTTAAGGTAGCCTTTAATGTTATTGTCACAGCTGTTAAAAAGACAAGCATTACAATTCTAAGAATTGTCAACTGTGACTCTTCTCAATGAAGTTACGACACACTTACCTTGAAAGCATAAGAAATATGATTGGTCTGCATTGCAAGGGTAATCATCCCATGATTGAAAGTAGCTTATCCTGGAACAAGGCTCACTGTTACCCAAGTATGATTGCCCATTTTTCCACTTCAAAAACATGAACCGATCCCCATTTGACCATTGAAATTGATTAGTACTTATATTACGGGTTAATCCAGTCCAAAAACCATCTACACTAACAATAGTCAGTATGTTTGTGATGGTATCCATTCCTCCCTGGCTGTGAATGCTAGCCAAATCAGTGTATCTGCTGCGACAATATTTCTGGGCTTTGCTCCATATCATGACATCACTAATCACATAGTACCTTGTGTTTGTCAAAAAAGCAGTGGAGATGACAGCTGTAACTGAAAATATAGCACACAGTAAGATAACTCTGTAATGTCTTCAGTGAGTCAAGGAGAACAAGAGAAAAGCAAATGTATTAAAACAATAGATAGACTACATCATGTGGTGTAGTACAGAGTATCTACATGCTTCTAGCAAATCTAAGCAGAAAGTAATTCTCACAGCCATACTACAGCAAATATTATCATCTTGAAGTGCATTTATATTAATATTAACAACTACAGAAATCTGTTTTTTGTCAAGTTTCACCCCTCCTCCATGCTTGTTGAGTAACAATCTTTCCTTTTTAGAGCAGTCATCATCCTGGCAACCATAGGGACTGTTTGTGCCCTCACTGATATTCTGGCAATGAAGACATTTTCTTTGTAAGTGCTAGCCCTTCTCTAGCTTAGGGATGTATGACCCACATTATCTTGGAGGTCACTCCATCTCATCATGCATGTGCACACTTCTGTGCATTTGCTGAGGAAGACACATATCCCGAAGTCTGTTCTCAAGTACTGACATCTCTCCTAAAAGGAACAGCCTTTTTCTATCTCCACTCCTATGAGGCTAGGTACATCCATCCTTGATAAAGGAATATTGGACTATAAAATAATAAAAAAGTGAGTGAAAACACATTACAGAAATGATTTACCAAAAAAAAGTCTCCAAGGGAGTGCAAAATGCCACCGGTACTAGGCAAAACATAAATTATTCATATTTTAAAACATGTTTCAGGTGATCATTTTATTTTGTCTTTTTCAGTTAGGCATATTTTCATAAAAGACCAGACCTTCACATATCCATTTGTACTGAATTTACCTTCTATGCATTTTTGCTAGTTTTCTGGTTTGAATTAATAACCTTTGAGGAATCTTTTATATTTGTTTCAATATCAAGACTCCTTGCTTCTATTAATCAAAGTAATGATATCATATATCTCCCAAACTCAAGCCAACAACCTTCTTAAAAAGGCTCCTTATTCCCCGTACATATCACATGTTCTTTGGCTACAGTAAGTACTTTCGTCTCTTCATTTAACAAACAGATCATCTTTCCCAAAAATCATTTTCAATGAATACTTGAGATATATGCAAAGCATTTAAAAATATTTAGCATTAATATTTTGTCTACACCATTTCAGATAGTAATAAATGACCAAAATAAGTCAACGACAGTAAAATAAATTAGAAGGAAAACTACTAACTATAAGCTTATTGTATGATGTAAGTGCTTTTTTGCATAGATTGTTTTTCATTTCTTTGACAGCTGTTCTGAAGACTCTGTTTGTTTAAGACTGAAGAGGCCAGTGCAAGACCATTGTATTAGTGGGGATGAGAAATATTCCCTGCTATTGTGATTTTAGAGTTAACATATTTAAGTAGCAGGAGGGGGAGTATTGGGAGCACAGTCCCCCCATGGGGCCTTCGGGGGGCAAGTATATAAGCAATCCATGAAAAATAAGCAGTATACATCCATTTCCAAAGCCTATAGTCATTTGTCTATATTAAGTATATAGGTTCCACTCTTCTAGCTGTGTCCTCATGTTATAGCAGCCAGCACATCTGTCAACGTCTAAGCTAAAATGTCCAGAGAAAAAGCAAAAATAATAGGGGGACAAAGACACAAAATCATGGACATATTTTAAATACCACTTATATAAAGTTAGAAAGTTACTAGAATAATGGGTTCTGCACTTGCACACATATTCTGAAAGATATGCCCTGAGATTCATTAGCAATCATGTAGGTTGTGAGCTACGCCTACACAATATAAATGTGTTAGCATAATGAGCGGCTGTGTTAATCGAATATGCATGCTGATCATCATGCCTGCACATTTGTAAGCATGTTTTCTTGGCCAGCAGTAGTGTTTGCAGAAATGGAAAGATGCTTGCAAGCATGAGGACAGAAAATAAAAAACATAGCATGTCTATATAAAAACCTACTATAGCCCAGAAATATTAAGGGCAAATACAATGAAAGAATTCTGAAGGAAGGGAAGTGAAATGGAATAGCACACAAATAATTCTACTTGCATTGCAAAAGTAATTAAGAGGAGAGGAGAGGAGAGGTGAAATGGGGAAAATGTACTCATATTCTGCAGGTAAATGGGCTGAAGTGTCAAAGAAACATTTGTAACGTAAATCTTGCCATACTGATGCAATGATAATTAATGTCAATGACTATACATGACTTATGCACATTAATAAAAAAGATATGCTAACAAAGGATGTGAATGGGACATAAAGTTGCAGTGTAACAAAGAGGAGTTAATGTGATATACACATTAATAAAATGCTGAGTTGAGATAACAGTTAGCAAGGACAGAGGATACATTATGGGATTACTGCATAAACTGCAGTCACTGCATATGATATGCATATATGGAGTATATATCTATGCAAACCAACACCACTGCTGTACTCTCCACCTCAGCATGTATGCATAAGAACAAATAAACCTTATGGCTGTTGTGTCAGGCACATCAGAAAAGGACATGTTCTTGCAAATGAATGTTAGTGGCACCCATAGGAAAGGTGATTTATGAGCTATAAACATGTAATAGACAAGCAAGAGTGGAATAGTCATGTAAATGCTAAAGGGTAATATAATAACTCACATACATAACTGACAAATGACAACACAGACTGGATTGCCTTTTCATGATTACAGGATTTCCATTGGTATTCTGCACTCATCTCAGTCATCATTATACTGGGCCTGCTCACATAGAACTACAAGGAACAGTAATATAACAGCAATTAAATAGCACCAACATACAAGAAAGTGTCATAACAGAGGACCAATCTCACTTTCTGATGGTCTGTCAGCATGCCATACAGTAAGAAATATTTTATGGAAGTCCTCATCTGCCATTAAGCTGTATAGTGTGATGAAAAAATTGCCTTGATAATGAAATGTTTAGATAAGGGCATACAATACAAGGCATAATTATTTTGGAAGTAGTTAATGTCTGTGAGCAATGAATGATATAATAAACATTTGTATCATGTCATTTTCCAGTACAGGCTAGGAGAGATATCAGAGAGATAAATACCATTCATTGATAACGTAGAAATAGTTGTGTCATGATGAAAAACTCTTGAAGGGCTTACAGCACTTTCTTATCAAAAGGAGCACGGGTGCCATCTCTTGTAGGACAATAGACTGAAAAAGGTGGCCCTCTGACTGTGCAATAACTATTCATAGTATCATAGAAGATTACTAGGCTATTGACCAGGAGGTCATTTTAAGCCTAGCTATTTCATCCCAATGTAATAGCATAGAAATGTTAGTCAATATCCAAGATTGCATTTAGTGATGATTGCCCGTGTCCAGAAGGGTTATGGGCTCTATCCCCAGTAAGAATTTACGGCACCACATCCACTTGTCCAGGTTTCTCTTGAACGGTGTCATAGATGTGCTCTTTTTCACTTGAATTGATAGTCTGTTCCAAAGAGTTGTTAGCTGCTGCAAGAAAAATCTGTCCCTCCAGCATGTCCTATTTAAGTCTACTATATGGAGTATAGTGACAGGGTATCTAGTCAGTCCATGTAAGGCACATGCTGGAGCCCCTTGATCTTCTTTGTTAGAAACCTTGGAAGTCTCTCGAATTGCTGCAAGTGCTTAGTTTGGTACATGCCAAATGAGGCTTTATACTCAATTATGGACCGGATAAGTGCCGAGTATGGGGGGGGTTATAACTTCTTTTGTTCTCAAGATGATGCCTTTACTAATCAAGTCTGCTATGTAGAACAGTTTCCTTACTACAGTAGACACATGGTGGTTAAAGTTAAGATCGCAGTCAACTTGTGATCCCAGGTCCCTTACCACTTCATGTGTACTTAGGGTATTGTTGTTGATTTGATAGTGTGAGGGCACATTGTTTGTGCCAAAGGGTATGATGATGCATTTCTTTGCATTCAGTTTGAGACCATGACTAATACACCAGTCACTGGTCTGCATAAGACCCTCCTGGAGTATACTGACATAATTTGGGAATTCAATGATTGCACATCATTTGCAATCATCTGCAAACTTGGTCAGCCACAACCCCTAAGTTTTGACCTGAACTTCTGAGAAGTATATACCAAACAGTAGGGGGCCCAGCACTGACCCCTGTGGTATGCCATTGGTAACAGGTCTGCTGGTTGATGTGGAGTCAACCACTTTGATAGTGTGTGTCTGGTTTGTGAGCTAGCTGGCAACCCATCTTACAATGGAGGAGTTTACATTCAGTTTGCAAAGTTTATTGGTAATGCCTGAATGTTGGATTGTGTCAAAAGCATTTGCTAGGTTGAGGTATGCTGTTTGCACAGATTTGCCATCGTCAATGGCTTTGGTCACATTTTCCTCCACCAAATTTAACAGTCAGGATATGCACTTCACGAAGCTGAAGGAGGTCACCTATGTCTTTATTTATGAGGTCCATAATGATACGTTCCATGGCCTTACATATGAGGCCAGTCAGGCCTATGGGTCAGTAATTCCCCCCAGGTCTGTTTCTAGGCCACCTATGTGGAGGGGAATAACTGTAGCTGTTCTCCATTGCACAGGAACAAAACCTGTGGTTAGGCTATGATTGAAAACAGCACTTCGTAGTGATGTTCATTTTTTAGCCTGTTTAGAAGACAGCCTGGGATTTCGTTTGGTCCCATAGAGGCTGTGTTTTTTGCCTTGGCCAAGGCATTGAGGATCTGCTCTTCAGGTATGAAGGGTGGGGGGGGGGTTGGGGGAAGGTTTTTTATAAGTTAGGAGGGGATAAGGGAGTGAAATATTCAGCAAACCTATCCACTAGCAGATTTACTATCTCTGTGGGGTCAGTGTGTGTGATACCATTGGCCACTAGTTTCACGCATGCCTGCGTCCTACCCTTTAGGTTATGTCCATAGCTGTAAAAGGACTTATCCTTATCCTTGGCTCTAATTCCTAAGTTTCTCTCACAGGAACCCTTGGAGGATTTTACAAGTTGTCTTATTTTCCTGTTGAAGCTAAGGCGGGTGCTTTTACATTGTTGGGGCCTTGCCTTTGTTTTCTTGGACAGAAACTTTTTGCATTTATTGTAAAGTTTGTTAATGCTAGATGTTCACCATGGCAGCTTGTTTTTACTTGGGGCTCTGGCTTTGATTCTTTCTGGTACGGCCAAGTTTATACACTTGTGCAAGTGATTGCACAGGGCTTTAGTGCAAGCTTTGGCATAATTACCACATCCAGCTTGATATTCCTTCACATAACATGGCACGGTTTGTCTTGGTGAAGTTTTTTTTTTGCTTGTTTGATATCACTCTTTGTGAGTTCTGGTGTTATTGCCAGATCGAAGGTGACTGATTGGTAGTCAGTTTTGACTAATGAAGGTCCGACAGTTGCGGCAGTGTATCTGTTTGACATGTTGGTGAGGACCAGATCCAGAATGTTTGTTCCCCTTGTTGGTTCATGGGCAATTTGTTCCAGGGCATTTGAATTAACAAAGTCAAGAAACTTTTGCACTAGTGAGTTAGGGCTAGCGTAGATTTCCCAGCTGATAGTGGGATAACTGAAATCCTAACCAGTGTGTTCAGTAAAAATTGGATTGTCTCCAATTTGGTCAAGTAGGCTTTGTGGGTGTTGTGACCCCATGGAGGAGGATATATAACTGGCTATGACTTAAATGGGGGTCTTACCTACCATAACCTAGATCTGGAGAAACTCCATAAAGCTGTCCAGCCTAACTAGATGGGAAATGAATTTATCTCTAATATAGATTGAAACACTGCCTTATTTGGTTTCATTCATTTTTCAGTCTAAAAGTGTGGAAGGCATTTTAGCCTTGCAAGGCTGGCGTACTCTCTGAGACCTTGAATCAGGTTTCTGTGACTGTATAGACATCTACTTCTTCTTGTGCTAGAAGTGCTTCCAGGGAGTGCAGTGTTTGGTTTAAGCTCTTAGCATTTAGCAGCATGACCCTTATTTTGTTCTGATTAATTTCATGTCAGTAATATTGTTTGCAAGATCTTGCCTAAAAAAAGCAGTATGGGGGAGACAACAGCCTTTGCCAGCAGCTGAAAGGCTAGAGGTGCCAGGTGCAAACTCTCTCTCTCTCTCTCTCTGGCAAAGCAGTGAGGTTTGTCGACTATGGCTTCCCAGGCTGAAGGAAATGGATTCCCTTTGAATGACACCAAAAACTGAGCCTATTATTGAAATCAATCATTTTTTGTTTATACTGTGGCATCATTCTAGGCAAGGAAGACAACCACAGTGGTGCAGCGGTTCGCATTGTTGCCTCACAGCAAGAGGTTCTTCAGTTCAATTCTTGACTGGGGTGCCTACTGTGTAGAGTCTGCATGTCCTCCCTGTGGAAGCGTGAGTTTCCTCCAGGTGCTCTGGTTTCCTCCCACATTCCAAAGATATACAGTAGGTGGATTGGACACTCTAAATTGGCTGTAGGTGTGAGTGCATGTGCAAGTAAGTAGCACAGATGAACTGCAGTGGCAGGGCTAGCCATACGGTGGTGTAAACCTTGGTTCAAATTGATTGTCACTGTCATGTGCAAATGGGAAAAAGGGGTTGAGGATGGATGGATCATTCTAGATGATGGTAGTATGCTGCTCAAGGCTAGGGACATACCTGCCTGGGACACATACTCAGAGAGCAAAACAGTCTCTCTTCATATAGTCCAGTGAGGTACATCTCAGGTCATTCACACCAACATGAACTATGACAAAGCCATAATAGTATTGTTGCTGAGAGACCTGAGTGCATGCATGATCTGATGAATCCTGGCACTGGACAGGCAGCATGACTCTGTCCTTGTCCAACCTGGTGAGTGGGACATCCGTATGTCTCACTACCGAGTCCCAATTGACAAGAAAATTTGGTGTTTAAGTGTTATGCCTTACTGGCTTGATGAGTGAGACACTGGTGTTGCTATGTGTCATGGGTGGTGTGGGGACTGTGATAGTTGTAGCATTCTTGGGTTTTGGAGGATTCTGCTGTTTCAGTAAGTTTTTTGAGAGAGCTTCCATGGATGTGGATTTATGTGTTTGATGTGTACTATGTACTACTCTTCCCTCATTAGGCCAGTCATCGAGTACAATGCTCCATTTGGCATGTACCTCACTAAACACCGGCAACAACTGGAGAGGCTGCAAAAGTACCTCACAAAGAGGATCCTAGGCCTTAAACACTTGTCCTATATGGGCAGACTCAAAAAACTCCAACTATTCTCTGTCTCATGTCGCTTACTTAGAGGCGATCTCTGCTTGACATGTCTGACCCAGCTCTGTTAGAAATGATACATCTAAAGAAATCCCAATCCCTCTGCACCACATGCTCCAGAGACCTCAACATCATTATCACAATCAACAGAACATGCTGGAGGGACAAGTTCATAACCCAGAGACTGCCCATGCTATGGAATAGACTTCCCATACATATCAAACAGAGCACCTCACTGGCCCTCTTCAAGAGGAATCTTGACGAGTGAATGAGAAATGGAAAATTCACCCCAGGGATGACTCCAGTGGCTCTAGTCGACAGAGGCACTGGGAACTAAGGTCGGGTGGCACGATGCCAGGGTAATCCCATGGGCTAGGCTTGTAAAGGCTCTAGGGCCATAAACCTAGTACACACCTATGAACCTATTAACCTATGTGTATGAGTAGTGGTATGTGTATGAGTAGTGGTACTATGAGCATACGTAGTGCTGGATCAGTTGGCAACCTTCTCCATGTTACTGTTTTTAGTGAGAGAGAGCATGTATTCCAGATTCCTGGTGTAAATACATCTCACACACTCTGTACTAGAATGTGTTATTAGTAGAGGGTTGTCTGTGTACATGATGCAATTGCTACACTTTCTGAAGAGACCCAAGTCAACAAGGTTGGCAGGAGAAACATGGGTAGTCCAACTGTCCATAATGCTAGGTTAAAGACTGTTGTCACTTGAGATGCCTATTCAGAATCAATCACGGAGGAGCTCAATGAATGGATATTTCTCCCTGGGCTTTAGGGAAAATTTGTTGAATTTAACTGTCTGGTATTGGTGCCCAGCTGAGAGGCATCATGTGGTGCTGAGCAATACACAAACAAGCAGACACCTGCTCAAATGCAGAGCCTAAATGCCAGAAGCCAAAAACTTGAAAGCAAATTTAAAAAGATTCAAAAGGACCAATGGGGATGCTTATTCCAAGCCCTAGACCATCCTCCCTTTACCAGGCAGGTATCAATCAGCACACTTCTCTCACAAAAGTGAAGCTAGACCCCTTCCAATCCAAGATGGCCTGGAAAATGTGCTCAGAAAACTACAAACAGTTCCAGAAGCAAGCAAGCCTGTATCTGGAGTATGCTACAGCTACTAACTACCCTAATTTCAGCAGGAAACACTAGAAAATGTTTAAAACAGCAGAAAAAATAGCAATGAGACACTAAAAATGTTTACAACAACAGAAAATCAGCAAGGAGGTTCTAAAGAATGTTTTAAACAGTTAACAAATCAGTTATTTAAATACTGCTTGGCAGGAAATCCAGAACAAGCAGAGCAGATAGCTTAAAAACAGTGAAAAATACCAGTAAATACTTAACAGTGAAACTAACAAAAACCTTTGTAAACATTGAAAACAGCAAAAAAGTTTGATTTAACAGGCACAGTAAAGCTGACAATTGCAGTACAACAGTGTAATTTAGTGCACAGTAAATAAATACAGTATAAAAGTAGGCAGCATGCAATAAAAAGTGCAGTAATAAACAGTATAAATAAGCAAAAAAACAGGCAACTTATGTTTTTTGGAAGCTCAGATACCTCTAATCACCTGGTACCTCAGCTCAGAGTTGGGACTAGTAGTCCACCTCAGTTCAGCTTGATGTCTGTGGGTAAGCCACAGCCTGTGTTTAAGCCTCTGCTGTCCGACAGTTGTCTGGCAGACAAATGTTACCAGATTCAGACCCCTCCCTACAATACTAGACTCTCTACAGACCTCAGTATGGACTGCAGGTACCACAGGAGATAGCAAAGGAGGCTGTCACAAATAACTGAAATCAATGTGTGAAGTAAGAAAGGAGTTACAAGTATAATTTGAACAATCTGATTTAGTCAGAGTGATAAAAAAGGAGCTACACGTGTTACTGCCCATTCAACAGTAAGCAGTACAATATTGATGCTTCTTTGATAAGAAAGCTATTCTATCACATAGTACACACACTGTCTCACCATTTAACCACATTCTATCTGTGCAGGTAAGCTATACAAGCCAGTACTCAATGAATGTTCCACAGGAGCACTCACAGCACAACATTCCCTGAATAACGTTTTACTGCCATGCATTCACAACCTGTAATTATATTTCATTGTCCAACATAAAATGGATATGAATAACTAGATACAATGGTGTTAGTGTAACATTAGTACATTCATACAATGCTGCCCTTTTGGGAAATTGAACAGCAAGCTATAATTCTATCCACTTATAACATGTGGATGAAACACAAACGCCACAGTGGAAATCTGCACACAAGTGTGACACTCCATCTATGCTAATTTATTGCATCATATGCATGTGCTGTAAACAATCTCATTGAGATAAAAGGGATGGGGGAGGACTCTCACACTGTAAATGTACACATTATGACTGTTATGGATCCAATTCATGCATTACAGTATAAGACCACACAATGCTAACATTCGCTGAATTTGGATGTGGAGCACCTGAGCATTTGACTACAGAAAATACATGACTTTGTAGAGACTGGCTGTGCCATGGTAGAAGTGTCACTACAATTGTGAGATGTGTCAGTATTTCATGACATTGTATCATGTTATTGCTACAAGGGATATGTGTGCCTTTAACTGCTGTACCATGGTAACAACATACAGAATGCTGTCACATTCCCTTGAGCCAGAGGACAAAGCTTATTACATCCTTTATAGAAAATGTATTCACGACACCATTACTCAAATAAAAGTATTACTATGTGAGAAGCTGTCATAGCTTTTTGTATGAGGAATCAACATCTACAAATGTACAGAGCAGATATGTTTGACAACAATATTAATGACATGCACAGTCACAATAAGACTGCCACAACATAGTCTGAGCATTTGAACTAACCCCCTGAGATCACAAGCTACAGATTAATTCCTTTATCACAAGCACTACATGACATGCTGTGATGGATTCACTATGCAATCTCGAAATACTGAAATGTCAAATTTCAGTATTTAGAGACTGAATAGTCAAAAAACCACATACATGAAAACCCACAATCATGAATACAACAATTGCGACCATTCACACACACACACAAACCAGGACATAATCACACATACACATACACCTACCTAACTAAACGAACTTAACAACACACACAAACACACTTAACCTACCTATAAGCAGGGGGGCAGGCCACCCTGCACCCCCCACGTGGGGTGTTGTGCCTCCCACACCCCCACTACTTATATATTCTAACTCCGGGGTCGCACTAAACACACAAACACACAAAAAACACCACCGCACACGCTCACACATACTAAAATCCCTACCTGTTATCCTCAAACACACAACACTTACCCGAAACCCCAGATAAATCCACAAACTGCACCACACATCACAAACGCAACACCACAACAGCGGCAGATTCGACATTTGCAGATTCGGCATAGTGCAGTTTTGGTTAACTGCACTTTCCACTATTCGGTCTCGACGTACAGAATTTCAACATTTCAGTACGTCAAGATTGTCTAGTGTATCCGCTGTGATACAACTGTGAAAGTGCAGAGTAGAATGGATAACATCACCAGTGTTTATCAGCTTGATGTTTATGCTAAAAAAGTATTTGATGGGTATAATAATACTGTAGAGCTACACATCATGTATGTATTTGAAGTGTAGTCTATCCGGTATGAGTGTGAAAGATACACTCACTGATGGCCTCAAGCATCTTACCTATGCAGTTACACAGTGTACCAAACACAGAATCAAAGTCACACACTCCAGGAGAGGTTGCACTACAACTGTGAGATAACACAGTCATAGTAGTATTATATAATAATCATTGTGTTACCAAAAAGTCATTTCCCCTGGGGATGCTAGGATTTGCTAGTTTAGAACTGTGCCACTGAAAATATATCTCATAAATGAAAGTGTATTTAAAGATGGTTGTGAGGTAGCCAACTGTTTATGACAATAATCACTATCACACTATTTAACTAAGGATGGACTTGAACCACCTACTTATCTATTTACATAATGAATACAGCACATTATCAGCAGACAGCACCATAGGAGAATCCTGTGTACAGGTGAGGCATACTGAATCTATGAAGGGATGACATCAGCAGTGTATTGACAAGAAGATATGTGTTGTAAAATCTCTTTTACAGCCCCCTGGGGTTGTAAATGTTTACTACTGCAAATGTGTATAACACAATCCTAAATTAATTTTCAATTACACACACACACACAGTCATAGAAGATAATCACTGCTGTATTCAAGCCTCCTACTTATCGATTTACACATTCAAGAGAATAATGTAAGAAACACAAGTGCCACAGTAGTAGTCTGACTTTTAAAGTGTGACAGTGCAGTTTAGAAAGAATGACATCATCAGCATATTGCACAGAATATGCGTTTGTGAAACATGGGATAAGGGAATAATGGGGTCATTTAGCAGATTAAAATGCGTTCCAGAGTAGAAGTTGATTGAGTACAGCTGTAGTGGATTACATGTTCTATAGTCTCTATAGTTCCATCCCTTTCTCACACACATACACACACAAAATTTCTCAATATAGGTTCATAGGTTCATAGGTTCATAGGTTGGTACTAGGCTATCAGCCCTAAGGCCTAAACAAGCCTAGCCATAACAATTCCCTGGCTATTTCTTCCCACACTTTACTTCCCTGGACCCCTGTCTAGCAGGGCAACTGACGTGATCCCTGAGGTGAATTTCCTTTCTCCCAACCAATCATCAAGGTTCCTTTTAAAGAGAGCCAAAGAGGTGCTCTGCTTGACATATATGGGCAATCTATTCCAAAGTCTGGGGAGTCTCTGGGTCAGGAACCTATCCCTCCCGCATGTTTTGTTTATTGTGATGACAAGATTTAGATCCCTGGAGCATGTGGCTCTGAGGGATTGGGATTTCTTTAAGTGTAGCATGTCCAACAGCTCTGGGTTTGACATGGCCTTGTATGTTAAGCAGAGATCGCCTCGGAGTAGACGATATGCGACAAAATGTAGCTGGAGTTTTTTTAAGCCAGTCAGCATGGGGCATCTGCTTTAGGCCTGTGATTCTTTTAGTGAGGTATTTCTGTGGCCTTTCCAGTTGTTGCAGATGTCTTGAGAGGTACATACCAAATGGGGCATTGTATTCTATAATTGGTCTAATGAGGGATGAGTACAGTGGGACAATGACCTCCTTTTTTCTGGATGAAAAGCCCTTAGTGATGAGGTGTGCCACATAGAAGGATTTCCTGACTGTTGTGGCGATGTGGTTATTGAAGGTGAGACCACTGTCCACCTGTGTCCCTAAGTCTCTTATCACACTTTCGGTGTTTAGTGTACTGCCACCTATGTGATAATTCACGGGTACATGTTTTTTCCCAAAGACGATAACTATACATTTCTTGGCATTGAGCTTGAGCCCATGGCTCTGGCACCAAGCATCTGTTTCTGTAAGACCCTTTTGTAGAGTATCCACATAATTTGGGTATTCAATAATGGCTCCCAGTTTGCAGTCATCTGCAAACTTTGTTAGCCAGAGTCCCTTAGTGTTGGCCTGTACTTGAGATAAGTAGATGCCAAGCAAGAGAGGTCCCAGGACTGAACCCTGAGGTACTCCACTTGTCACTTATCTGGAGCTGGATTTGGAGTCAGCTAGTTTTACAGTGTGGCTTCTGTCAGTAAGCCAGTTGGCACCCATCAAGTGATGTAGGGATTAATGACCAGCTTAGTAAGTTTATCTATGATTCCAGAGTGGGGGATGGTGTCAAAGGCCTTGGTGAGGTCCAGATAGGGTGTGTGGACTGCCTTACCCTCGTCCACGGCTCTGGAGACTGATTTGAAGGAGTCAATAAGGTTCAGGAGAAAAGATCGGCCGTTCACGAACCCAAACTGGGTGGGGTCCAGTGTTTTAAGGTTGCCAATATCTTTGTTTATAAGTTCCATGATAATACGTTCCATAGCCTTGCAGATCAGGCTCATCAGACTGATGGGGCGGTAGTTCCCGGGATCCAAGGTGGATCCCCCCCTTGTGGAGTGGTAATTGAACCTTTGAACTTTGAACATTGAGCATTGAACCTCCTAATTATCTAGGAACACAATCTATAGAGTACAGTATTACTTGCAAGCACCACAGTAGAAGTCTGAATATCAAGGGGAGAGAGAGTGTACTTTTGACAGGATGACCTTATCATTGTGTTGCAGAGAAGATGTTTCTGTTATGTCATATAAGGGAGCTGTGTGTAAAGTTTAATGAATTCTGCTTAGGGGAAGTGGATACAGCACAAAGCATTGCACACACACACACACACACACACACACACACACACACACACACACACACACACACACACACACACACGCACACATGTGTGTGTTCCCCACATTGAGCATTAAACCTCCTAATTATTTAGTTACACAATCTATAGAACACAGTTTCAATTGCAAGTGCCACAGGAGAAGTCTGACTCTTAAGAGGAGTGAGTACACTATTGACAGGACAACACTATCAGGGTGTTGCAAAGAGTATGTGTCTATTAAAAGTGGGATAAGGGAGCTGTGTACAAAGTTAAATGTATTTGCCTCAGGAGAAGTGGATACAGCACCAAGAGTTACACACACATACTTCCCATATTGAACTTTGAACCTCCTACCTATCTAGTTACACGATCTAAAAAGCACAACACTAGTGGCAAGTACCACAGGAGAAGTCTGAATTTAACAATGTGAAAATGCATATTTGTGCTTGTTAAAAATCTGGTGTTTTTAAGACATGGTACTGTGCATCACAGGCTTTCAAACAAGTACATATGTGTGCACAGAACATTGTACCAGCACTGTAATTGTTCCATGTAATTACATACTTCGCTACTAAGATTTATGTACTGTCCTTCATGTATATTGCATTACTGTGGGGGACATGTACCTGCTTCACAGTATGGAATGCCAAAGAATTTGACAGTTGTAAACTGGTGGATTATCAATCAAACTTTCCTGCTGCTTCATTACAGGATGATTTCATACTTGGCTTGCCCAATGTGCATTGACAAGACAAACAAATAACTCCTACATAGGACAGTGCACTGCAGAATAACAGTGATGGATTATCTGTGAATATAACACAGTAGCTACTATAACCATTGGAGAGCAGACATACAGTAAATGACTCTATTAATAGAGTCAACATCACTCTGAAATCAAGATAACATGTTGACAAATTTAGTACAGACATACAGATGTTGTACAACCTAAATAAATAATTATTTGTTTGTTTTTTCTTTACTCTTTGCAGGACGCGCAGCTCTGCCAATCTGAATTGAGCTGCTGATGGCAAATTATTATTGTATTTGTTATCATATCTTGAAGTCTTGAACTTAAAATGGGAATTAGCAGTAGTCTATGTTGTGTTGTGCCTACTTTCATGCAAACAAGTATTATATACATACAACTATGTGTAACATCTGAGAGAATGTAGAAAGCAAAATTTATTGCAGTCATGTGTCAGGTGTCATGATTCACACATTTGTCCTGATAGTTACATTTAGTTAATCTTTGAGTGTATGCTACAGGTGTATTACGAAACATATGAGGGACCAAGCATGCTATTTCTTCTGTTAACATGGCTTATAGCAACAGTTTTGAATCATAGCAGTTTATTGGATGGTACAGTATTGGCGGGAAGAGTTTGACAGCTGGTGACAGGAATACACAATACAGACAAGAAAACAGTGCATGTTTAATTTCTGCACATATTTGTGATGTGTTACTTTTGGATTTATCAGCGTAATTATTCAGGCAAGATCTATACAAGACTTTATAATAGGGAACAGGCACATTAATATAACAGCAGGATACAACCAGATGATTCAGACTAAACATTATAAAACATTTTATCATCTACTGGATTTAAAACTTTAAACCATTCAAAAAAATAATACCTGAGTTTTATCTAAACACCCCAAAACAAGAAAATAATCAACAAAAACTATGTAGATGGGGTCAATGGCTAAAGAATGCAACAATAAAAAAAAAACAACAAAGCCAAGAGAAAATAACTTTAAAAACACTTCAAATAAAATTCCACAAAGCCATCAGGTATAACCCTTCCTTAGTGCAGTATAAAACTAACTAACCACAACACTCTTTTTAAATACATAAAAGGCACTGCTAGTAGATAGGTTCATGGCAAAGTCTACCTTATGTCCCCCTGAAAGGCCCATTCAACATCCCCAATACTTGTCCTGCACCTCACATCTCCATAGACCAAGTGTTAAAGGCTTTATCCAAAGTAAAGAACACAGCTTCCATGGGACCTGATAGTATCCCAGGCTGTATTCTGCACTATATCCAGCAAGAACTAGCTTCGCCATTGAGCACCATATTCAACCACAGCCTAAGTACAGGCTTCATTCCAGCAGAGGTGGAAACTGCCATTGTCATCCCCTTGCACAAAGGTGGTGCCACTACTGATCCTGGAAACTATAGCTCCATTAGCCTGACAAGTCTGACCTGTAAAGCCATGGAGCATATCATTATGGACCTCATAAATAAGGACATAGGCAATCTCCAAGCATTTGACCCCACCCAGTTTGGATTTGTCAAGGGCAGATCCTGCCTATTAAACCTGGATGACTTTTTTGAGACTGTCACCAAGGCCCTGGATGAGGGAAAGTCAGTACATACAGCTTACCTTGACTTGGCCAAAGCCTTTGACACAGTGTCCCACTTGGGCATCATTGAAAAACTAACACAACTTGACATAAATCCCCACCTCATCAGGTGGGTGGCCAACTGGCTCTCCAATAGGACCCACATGGTCAAAATAGGTGCCTTGACCTCTGACAGCAGACCTTTTACTAATGGTGTTCCCCAGGGATCTGTCCTGGGACCCCTCCTATTTGGCATCTGCTTCTCAGAGTTCCAGGCAAAGACAAAAGGCCTTTGGCTGACCAAGTTTGCAGATGACTATATGTTGGGTGCTGTCATTGACTCCCAAATGATGTTAGCATACTACAAGAGGGTCTCACAGAAACAAATGACTGGTGCCAAAGTCATGGCTTTAAGTTAAATGCAAAAAAATATATTATCATGCCATTTGGCAAAAATACAGCCCTTACTGATTACCACATCAACGACAACCCCCTAAACACATTAGCTGTGGTGAGAGATCTGGGTACACAGGTTTACAACAATCTCACATTTGGCCATCATGTAGCAGCTGTGGTCAGAAAAGCCTTTTACTTGGTTCATCTCATAATTAAAGGGATTGCATCCAGAAAAAAAGGAGGTTATTACCTCTCTGTACTCCTCCCTCATTAGGCCAATAATTGAGTACTATGCCCCGTTTGGTATGTACCTCTCCAAACAACTGCAGCAGCTAGAAAGGTCACAGAAATACCTCACAAAGAGAATCCATGGCCTCCAACACCTATCCTATGTGGACAGGCTCAAATTACTATCACTTTACTCTGTATCATACAGATTATTCAGAGGTGATCTGTGTGCCTCCTACAAGGCAATTGTAGACCCTGCCCTACTAGAGCTGCTCCATATCCATAATTCTAACTCCTCATGCATTACCTATTCAAAAAGCCTAAATCTAATATCTGACATTAACAAAACCTGCTGGAGAGGCAGATTTGTCTCCCAGAGGCATAGACATCCCATACACATCAAACAGAGCATGTCACTGACCCTCTTCAAGTGCAGTCTTAATGAGTGGATGGGAAACCACAAATCTATCCCAGGATTGCCACCTGTGTACTTCACTGACAGGGGCAACAAGTGCTGACTGAGGTTTCTTTTTGGGGGGTAAACTCTTGGCTAGGCTTGTAAGGGCCCCAGGGCCATTAGCCTAGTAACTTCCTATTCTATGATCCAACCTATCAATATCCTAGCTACAATATCAAGACAAAGGGTGCCCAATAAATAATTCATAATAATTGGACGATTTTAAGTGCACATCCTGAATTAAGTAATATTATAATAATTGGACGATTCTAAGTGCACATCTTGAATTAAGTAATATAACAGGAAACACACCATATTTTGCATACAAAAGAATGACAAATTTGAAGCAAAGACTATGTTACAAAGAGGTAAATTATAGACCTATAAATAAAGTGACTAAAGGTTCCAAGGTAGGTTCCTTCCCTTGTTTCAATTGAGTGAATTGTAAGTATATAAATAAAGAAACACATTTTTTACATCCAGTTACAAATAAAAGATAAGAAATATGATGCCTTGCTTCCTGTGTTACAGAAAATATAATGTACCTTGCTACCTGCTCAGAATGTTCAGCATTTTATGTAGGGAAATGTGTGAGAAAATTAAAAGATAGCATTACTGACCACGTGTCTGATATAAGGAGGAATGTCTTAACTAATGCTTTGTCTAAACATTGTACAGAAAGAGGCATGAATCATGAGTTTAAATTTAAGGTGCTGCAAATACTGAATACTAATATAAGAGGGGGCAACACTAACAATAAGCTTGAAGTTGCTAAGTATAAATGGATTGTAGAACTAAATGCAATCAAAATTCCAGGACTGAATGCAGCTATTAACCTCAAACCTGTATTAAAAACTAAACAGATGAAATTGTAACTACTTTATGTTAAAGTTTTAGCTAGATTTTAAATGTTTTTGTAAAGTAATATAATTCTTAAGCATGCATTGGGAATGTATTGCTTTAAGGAGATAATTATGTAATTAACTAAGCATTTTGATAGGTTGGCTGTGTCTTCTTGTATATTTAAAGAGTGTTGTGGTTAGTTTTATACCGACCTGAGGGAGGGTTATACCTGAAGGCTTTGCAGAAGTTCTAAGTTATTTTCTCTTGGCTCTGTGAGTCCGGCTTTGTTTTTTTTTTTTGTTTGTTTTTGTTTTGTTTTTTTGTTTTTTTTTTTTTATTATCTTAGCACACCATACAGGAAGTGATGCTTCAAAATGTTCACACGTGACAGAAGATTTCAGAAAATGATGTATTTATCCTCATTACCCTACTGACCACTGTAACCTGTATATCCAACTCTTCAGCTTGTTTAAAAGTATATTACACTGAGTAAACATAATGAAGCATGGTGGCTCAAAGAGCAACAGAGGAATGCGGCTGAAGGTAAAAAAAAATGATAAGGAATTGATATAATCTGTGGACTTCCATTTAGCCTTAGGTGCATTTGTTGTCCGAGCCAGACATTATGCAAATGCTGAGGTGGAAGAATAATGATACAAAAGGCAGAAGAGACATCAGCAGGATGAAATGGATCCAGGGACAAAGTATCATATGACACAAGAAGGACAATGGTGGCTCATAACAATATGTAGCCAACAAGTACAGACTGAATAATGTAACAAAAACAGTCAGCAACACTTAGCTGATGCCTGGATTAGAACCCTTGAAAGTAGTCATAAATCTATCTATACATGTGGGCATTAGCTCATCACACCACACAAAAATTACTACTTTGTACCATTTAAATAATATAATTAAAGCACAGTGACAATTTACTGAAGCAGAAGGTAGGAACAGAGAGGGATAGAAACAGATGCAGAGAGAAATAGCAGAAAGAATAATGTTGGATAGTGTAGTGGTGTAGTAGGTAGCATTGTTGCCCCCCAGGAAGAGGTTCTTTAGTTTGATTCTTGGCTGGGGCATCTTCTATGTGGTGTCTGCATGTTCTCCCTGCATTCATTTGGGTTTCTTCCTGCATTTCAAAGGCATGCGTCTGGAGTGTTTCTCCCTGGGCCTCTAAATGGGCTTTGTCCCACTTGAACATTCCCAGTAAACAAATGTTAAATAAATACGTTTTGTGGGACATGCAGGAACATTTGTATGGTGCGTTATTCTTAGTTATTAAATCATCATTCATCTGTTATGCTGTACAATAATGAGAGAAATAAGGGGTAGTAGAGAGAGAAATAAGGGGTAGTAGAGTACAACAAACATGAAGAGGTAAGTTGAATAAGGTTGTCCTATAAGTCTCCCTGTTCAGGATGCAGTGTTTTTACAAATGATATCTTGTTGCATCGTTTAAATGCTATAGTAATGAAATGTAAACAGAGAGAAATACAGATATGATAAAAATATAAAATGTTAAGAAATAATAATTTGACTTAGAGCTGTAATCAAACCTCTATCACACCAGTCTAACAACAGGGCAATTATCTCAAAATGCCACAAGGAAACTCCTACTTTTTTACATCCATCAGCCTAAGAACTGTTACATTAACTGGTTCATAGTACTGCCTTTAGTTTGCCTTTACTCTGTGTTCTCATAACACAGTGAATTTAAGCACAATTGCATGAAAGTAACCAGACCACTTAGGCCAAAATTAAAATCTTCAACTTTTGCAATAAGAAGTTAAAGAAATGTCACTCAGCACGTATGCACTATGTCAATCTCCACACAAATGCTTAGGACATAAAGTGAATGCTTTTCAATGGGCCATTTCTGGCCATGTATGGTGTGTGAATCTGTTTTTGACCAGGGGGTGGATGGAACAGTAGTGAGAATGGGGTTGGCAAGCACAGGTTAGGACACAGGGAAAAGAATACAGGAATTTGCAGGATGGCAGTGGGAGTGCACCATAGTTATCCACTTCTTCACAACATAAATGTACTATTGCACACACAATTTCATGACTATGGAGAGTCACCATGCCAGAATGGGTGACAACAATAGAATAATGTTGTATGACCAATTGAACCAAACCAACCATGTCAAGATGGCACATATGCAAAGTGGTCGAGCTATATAAGGGAAATAGTTTTCTTTTGTAGGACAGGTGCCTATTTTGTTTTTTGTTTTTTTTGGGAGAGAGAAGAATTTTGGGAAAGGCGCTTAGGAATGAGATGGTCAGGTAGGTAGGGGAGGTTAGGAAGCATGTGCAGGCATACAGGACATACAAGACAGACAGGGATGGTGATAGAGGCAAAAGCTTGGAAAACACCATGATTTGAGATAGGTAGGGAACATTGAAGGTGCACCCATGTCCAGCTTGAGAACAGTGAGAATATAGTCCCCACCCTCAGAACTATCATCACTGTCTTCTGTATCAGCTGCCTGGCCCCATGCAGGACATGACATCATTTTTGCAGTCCAACACACAACCTTTTCAACCCTACTGATACGTGCACTGAGGCCCTCTTCATGATATCCTCCACCAGCCCTCTGATCTTCTGATGAGTGACATCATCACCACCTGCACTGGTACTGCTTCTGGAGGAAACCTCTGCACCAGCAGCTGGGGCAGAGCTACCTCACATGAGTAGAGCAAGTAGGGCAAGGAGTTGTGGAGGCAACACTGACAGGTTCTGAACCCAAAGTGCTGGGTGTGTCTGAGATGCCATCTGTGGAGGTATAGTGGGCCAATCCAGAGTGGTCAGTCTGCTTCTCTGTGCTGTTGGTCATTTTGTTTTTAGCATAAAGGTATACAAACAGAAGAATGTTACTAAATTATAATACCCCCCCAATTAAAAAAAGAGAGAGACAGACAGAGAGAGATATGGTGGGGAGAGACAAAAAATAGGTAATTAGATCCATGGCATGTCACATTAATTTATTTATTGAATACAGCAACAATTATGATAATTTGATGTTGTACACCTTTGCTACATTCACATATGATGTGAAGGTATTAATGTGTCATAAAATACACAGATGTCACTGCTAGGATATAAGAAAAAGCAGCTTTTATTTCCATATGATGGATAGGATATATGCATTCCAACGTATTAAGTGCGATTGTCATATTTGAATTATTCCAATTATATTATTGCTGTTAATATTTTAGAAATATTATCCTGTAATAAAAACTAATCCCATTGACTTAAGAGGTCCTTCTTCTGCTTCTTAATGTCACTATAGTAGTGACAACAAAGTTCTCCAGTCCGTGGAATGCCAGTTGTACTGGAGAAAGCCTAGGTTAAGCAAGTCCAAGCCACAGCCTTATACTGAGACCCAGTACAATCCTCCTGCAACAGCTTATGTCTGTAGTGTTCCATGAGGTATGCCACAAAAATCTTGGACTCAGCAGCCCACCTTTGTCCTCTAAATTTGGTATCATTCTTTCCACTGCCAGCCATGTCTGCAGAAGTTAAGCTAACAAGATTTGTCTGAATTGGCACCCAGTTTAGATCTCATGTTTAATAGGTTGTGTGCAAAGACACACAGCCTTGCCAACTGCATTTAGACAATTGAAAACATATGGATTTCTTGTCAGTCGCATTAGCACTACTTATATCAAATAAAATAAAAGTATGAAACATGGTTTTACATTCGCCATGTATGATGCTCAACATATTGAGACATGTTCAGATGTTCAAAACTGAAATGCTTAATGGCTTGGTTTTTAATCCTTGCTGTTTGGAAGGATTGTGATATATTTTGATGTTGGGATTTACATAATGTTAAAATTTTGTTGTATCAGCTAGGAGTTGAACCCCTGGGATAAAGAATGCAACAGTTGAAACTTAGCTTATTAATTCTCATTGCCATTGGAGAGCTTTCTTTTAAGTGTGGTAATTAGTGATATACTAATTTTGGAATGAATGGAGATATACTTCAGAGATGCTTGCATCTGTATGACTTTAAATAGTCCTGAGAATTCAATCCTATGGAAAAGGCAGTATTTCTGTTTATAAATATATTTCAGATGGATGGAGTTGCATGGCCTGAGTAATACAGATTGGGGTATATTACATATGTACTTTATAAAATATGTAACGGTCTTAAACACATAGTTAGGATGGGTGTATATTAGTTCACCAAAATGACTTTTCAGTAAACTCAGATTTATCGACCCTCATTCAGTGAAAATCACTTCAGCGATTCTCTGAATATTCCAAGGGTAAAAACGTAGTTGGCCAACTACACAACTTTGCCCTTTTCTCCACTGTAGTGCAACCTTGGAGTTGGTATATATAGTTAAGGGGATGTGTGGGGGCAAAGCCCCCAACTTGGGTGGGATCAATTTAGCTAGATGTGGGTCCATTGTGCTGCAGGGCAAGTATTTCTTTGTCCTGGGAGTATGCAGTGAATCACGGAAGTGATTTTTGCTGAATGAGGGTCGAATCCATGTTCGCTGAAAAAGACATTTTGACAAACTAATATAAACCGGTTAGAATATGTAATGAGTTATGATGATTATGACAAAATATTGTGCTCCATCATACATATGTAGGCGCACATATCAGCTTGAGGTTATATAGGAAGCATCAATGATATGTGCTAACTAGAAAAGTTTACTTATGCAAACATCACTGACACATTTCTTACAATAAATGTGTAACATTTTCATTTGTCTTTAT
This sequence comes from Protopterus annectens, assembly GCF_019279795.1. Taxonomy (NCBI): domain Eukaryota; kingdom Metazoa; phylum Chordata; order Ceratodontiformes; family Protopteridae; genus Protopterus; species Protopterus annectens. The sequence continues at coordinate 830,178,652 of NC_056743.1, read as the reverse complement.
TTTAACATTCCTAATTTCTCCATCAGTACTGTCCAGAGTACTGATGAAAGTGCACCATCACCTGATGTATTTATGTTACAGTAGGCAGCCTGAACTAAATTTTTTACCTTTTTTCTTAGATAGTGAAGCATGTTTGCACACTGCCAAGTGGAGTGTAAATGTAAATGGCACTGAAAAAATATATGAGAGTGTAAAAGCTGACAATAAAATGAATTCAGTCAATGGGTATATATAGCAATGACCACAGCAGGAATTTCATAGGTTGGTACTAGGCTATGGGCCCTAGGGCCTATACAAGCCTAGCCATAACAATTCCCTGGATATTTCTTCCCACAATATTTACTTCCCTGGACCCCTGTCAAGCAGGGTGGCTGACATGATCCCCAGGGTGAATTTCCTATCTACCATCCAGTCGTCAAAGTTCCTTTTGAAGAGGGCCAAGGAGATGCTCTGCTTGACATGTATGGGCAGTCTATTCCAGAGTATGGGGAGTCTCTGGGTCAGGAACCTATCTCTCCAGCATGTTTTATTCATTGTGATGACAAGGTTTAGATCTCTGGAGCATGTGGCTCTGAGGGACTGGGATTTCTTTAAGTGGAGCATGTCCAACAGCTCACGGTTTTACATGGCCTTGTATGTTAAGCAGAGATCACCTCTGAGTAGACGATATGCCACAGAGTAAAGCTGGAGTTTTTTTAGATGGTCAGCATATGGCATCTGCTTTAGGCCTGTGATTTTTTTAGTGAGGTATTTTTGTGGCCTTTCCAGCTGTTGCAGATGTCTTGTGAGGTACATACCAAATGGGGCGTTGTACTCTATAATGGATCTAATGAGGGATGAGTACAGTGGGACAATGACCTCCTTTTTTTTGGATGAAAAGCACTTAGTGATGAGGTGTGCACATAGAAGGATTTCCTGACTGTTGTGGCAATGTGGTTATCGAAGGTAAGACCACTATCCATCTGTGTCCCTAAGTCTCTCATCACACTTTCAGTGTTTAGTGTACTGCCACCTATGTGGTAATTCATGGGTACATGTTTTTTTCCCAAAGGGGATAACTATACATTTCTTGGCATTAAGCTTGAGCCCATGGCTCTGACACCAAGCATCTGTTTCTGTAAGGCCCTTTTGTAGAATATCCACATAATTTGGAGATTCAATAATGGCTCCGTGTTTGCAGTCATCTGCGAACTTTTTATCCAGAGTCCCTTAGTGTTGGCCTGTACTTCAGAGAAGTAGATGCCAAACAAGAGCGGTCCCAGGACTGAACCCTGAGATACTCCATTTGTCACTTGTCTGGAGCTGGATTTGGAGTCGGCTACTTTTACAGTCTGAGTTCTGTCGGTAAGCCAGTTGGCAACCCATCGAGTGACATAGGGATTTATGCCCAGCTTAGTAAGTTTATCAATTATTCCAGAGTGGGGGATGATGTCAAAGGCCTTGATGAGGTTCAGCTAGGCTGTGTGGACCGACTTACCCTCATCCACAGCTCTGGAGACTGAATCAAAGAAGTCAATCAGGTTCAGGAGACAAGATTGGCCCTTCACAAACCCAAACTGGGTGGGGTCCAGTGTTTGAAGGTTGCCAATGTCTTTGTTTATAAGTTCCATGATAATGCATTCCATGCCCTTGCAGATCAGGCTTATCAGACTGATGGGATAGTAGTTCCCGGGATCCAAGGTGGATCTTCCCTTGTGGAGTGGGATAACTGTAGCTGTGTGCCACTTAGTGGGCATGAAGCCTGAGGTGAGGCTATGATTAAACATGACACTTAGGTGAGGTGCCAGTTCATTTTGTAGTTCATGTAGTACACAGCCTGGGATGTCATCTGGTCCCATGGATGCTGTATTCTTAGCTTTGGAGAGTGGGGTTTCTACCTGTGTGGCCGTGATTACTGGAATTTGGCAATCTTTTGGTACTGAGATGGGCCCTTTATGGGGTGAAAGGGGGGTGAAGTTGGCACAAAATCTATCTGCCAGTATATTGGTAATATCCTTGGGATCAGTATATTTAATGCCATTCTGTTGTAGCTCAGAGCAGATCTGAGCATTGCCATTTAGATTATTGACGTAACTATAGAATGCCTTGTGGTTGTCTTTGGAATCTTTGGCAATTTTATTTTCGTAACTAGCTTTGGAGGATTTTATGAGGGATCTCAGATTCTTACTGAGGCTGGTGAGGGAGTTTTTTGCATCCTGGGATTTTCCTCTTTTCTGCAACAGTTTCTTCCTTCTATTGTATAGTTTGTTTATGGCAAGGGACCACCAGAATGGCTTCCATTTTTTGGAGGAGAGCATCTTGGTTCTATTTGGGATGTCACGATTCATACACGAGTGGATGTGCTCATACAGTGCCTTAGTGTAGGATTCAGCAGTCCAAATTTCAGCTCCCGTCTGCATGGGTGTCATGAAGTTTGTCACTTCTGACTTGAGTAGCATGAAGTTGGCTTTGAAGAAGTTTTTTTACGGAGGTTTCCTTACTGGGGGGGGGGGTGGGATGTGGATGTCAAGGGTAATTAGCTTATGGTCAGACCTGACCAATGAGGGGGTGACCACTGGTGTGAAGCATCTATCTCCCATATTGGTAATGACCAGGTCTAGGATATTGGAGCCCCTGGTGGGACAATGGATTAGATGATCCAGGGCATTGGAATTTATGAATTCCAAGAACCGTTGGGAAAAGGTGTTGGTACCCGAGTAGTTTTCCCAGTTAATGGCAGGCTAGTTTAAATCACCCAGTATTAAGGTGTTTGGTTGTATCTTAATATTTTCCAGTATGTTTAGAAAGGTGTAGTGAGAATCTTGGGGCATGGTGGGGGATCTGTAGCAAGCTACAATTTGGACTGCAGTCTTACCTAGTGTTAGTTACACTTACATTTTTGGCACACATTATCAGGACTGTAGGTACTGGCAAATAATGTTAAAGGGGGCATACAGAAGCTCACATGTTGTTAGCAATATTGAGAATAGTCGACTTTTAGACAGTAACACAATGATATCACAAAATGTGTGCAAATATGTATTTACCCCCCCTCCCCTCTTTAAAATGATCATATCACTGGATTCAAATCCAGCATTAGCTGTTTTCTTTCTCTGAGCTCACTGCATTTACACCTTGTGCCACAGAGAAAATTACCTGACAACTACATTTTCTTCACTGGGTACTGTTCAGAGCATCGAAGGCCATGCAGTGCTGACAAGCTTGTTGACATTACAGAAGGCACTCAGACTTAAATTTTAAACTTTTTTTCCTCAGACGTTGAACTGTAGCTCACTGCTGGAGACCACTGCCAGTCCAGAGTGTGAAATGCCAAAAGTCATGCAAATGAGGTACAGAGACAGAGAGAAAAAAGAAGCTACTGTAATAGAGGAAGCATTATGAAAAAGTAGTTAAAATGTATACTTTTGATATTTTCTCAACTTGGTTGTGTTTCCTTATGAATATATGCTCACTAAACAACATTATTTCCCCAGAAACACATCTATGTCTGGATTAAAAACATAGGACACCAGGGCATTCATAAGACATGTTTCAGATTCTTATCACTATGTGCCACATACATTATTCTATAAAGATAAACAAGAGGTTACCTATACTCAATCTATGACATACTGACATTAGTGGAACCACAGAAAAAAAATTACCTTTGCCCTATGTAATTTGCAGCTAGATGTCTGGGTGGCTGTAATACTGGCAGCAGAGCAAATAACCTTTCCTTGCACAATATAAACACAATATAAAATAAAACATTTGAACACTGCGCTTATTTGCCTCTCTTTATTTTGGGGATGGGGACATCATTCGAAGATCTATGTTTCTCAACCAAGTCAGCTATGTCCCTTGCATTGCAATTGATAGAGGTTTCAATGAGCAATCTACTTCCTTATAATTGCAGACACAACTGTATGGAGAGGGAGAAACTATTGTCATAAACAATTCATATCAGTGTTAGGAATGTTCCTCTCCTAAGTCAGTCAATGGTAGTTGCAACATTTCTTATCAGAACCTTCTGTCTGACACCCCCCTGATTTATACTGCAGTCAGAGTAATCATTCATATTTGCAAGTACTTGGCAGGTAACACTTCTCCATGCTCATCCTTGCAGAGGTAGGGTGTGTGCATGCAATCCTTACACCATATTTCATTCCTTGTACTTACGGCAGATTTTGGAATTCACAAATGCTAATGAGTTCATACCTCATTTGCATATCTACCATCCTCACAGGGCTGCACTATAGCAAAGTAACATATAGGCAAGGGAATATGTAGTGTGATGGGGTGAATGTTTATCCAGAGAGCTAAAAGCTGATGGTTCCTTTCAAAACATGTTTTTACTGTCACAACTAACTTGATGCAAAGGTAAGTTGCTTTTTTTAAATGATGCATTTCAAACTTAATGATGGATTGTATTTCACAATGCACCCATAGCTTTGTATATGCATTGTTTGTACCTTGTTGGAGGTTAGGCATGTATCTGTTATTTTATACATTACAAAAGCTTGTGAAAAATGCAACACGACACTGTGAAACATTTTGTATGCCCATCTGGCAAGTTACTGCTAAAGAGTCTTGTATCACTTTCTAGCAAGGTCAGGAGTTTCAGGTTTGTAGCCCACAAATGTGTTAAGCCTGTGGTATATAATTGACTGCACTCCACTAAGTGGACATCCAAAAACACTTTTACTCATTTGTATTGGAAAAGTGTACATTCCTTGGGTTAATGCCACAATGCACTTCTCAGTTACACAGCTGTTGTCCTCCTTATGGGAACTGAACACTCTTTTCGTGTACTAATATGGAACTTTAATGTTTTACTACTTTTGTTTTGATGTTGGTGCTGACAGGGAAGTTGACACTAGTATATATATTGCAGAACTTTCAAGTAGGTAATACAGTTCAATAATTCACACTCACATGTTTGATGTCAGGCTTGTCCTCATGTTTTCTGTCCCACCACCACCCTGTGACAATGATGGATGACTATGTACTGCCCTTTGCACATTTTAAAGTAGTTATGGCTCCATATGTGTATGCAAAAGTAAAATGCGACATACACATTATTGTGTAAATTGGTAGGTAGATATTGCAAACATCACAGTCATACTGTATTATTGTCATTAGTGTACACAGGACAGATGTGCCATTTTAGGGATATATATCTACTGCATATGGAACGAAGCATTTAGGTGTTTTTTTTTTTTTTTTGTATTAGGTTCCACTCTTATCTTTGGCCTCAGATGAGCATGAAATAGATTGCATATTTATTATACTGTTTGCATGTCTGCCTGGTTTTGTTGTACAATTTTCTGTTGCTATGCAGTCCATGATAAGTCAAATGGGATCTAAACATCCCTTATATTTGCCCGAAGTCTGGTAGCAGCAGCAGCACCTTCATTTAAAGCCTGTACACAGAGCATAAGATTAGCAGCGTCAGCAACCCCTAACATGTTGTTTTTTCTTAGTGTAATCGTGCCTGTTCTCCAAAGACTTTTGGTGCTTAGGGCAAATGGCTACACTGAGAATACATGATTGCTTTTCAGCTCAATGAATATCTCTGCCATGTTGGGTTGCTTACTTAGTATGTACTTTGGCTGTTTATGCTGTCATCAGCATATTCTGCCATTTCCTTATTGTTTTTGCAGTGCTACACGACATGTAGACCCATTTAATGAATACTAAATAGTGAGATATCAACACAATAGCTGCATGAATCCAGGCCATTAAGTGTGAAACTTAAATGTATGTAATTGTTTAGTTACTTATATCCTCAGTGGTTTGCTAACAAAATCCCATATTTTTCGGGGAAGATGAAAAATATGAGGCAAAAATATAAACATTCTGCAAAAATCTGTACACTTGAGAGGTATGGAGTCACAGAATTTACTGTGAGAATGGTTGGTTGTGAATTACATCAAACTATGCTAAATATGAACTCTAGGAGAGCAACTATAGTATAATTCAGTGTATCACCTGTTCATAGCTCTCAACCTCTTACTGCAAGAAATCTGGACAAAGCCTGACATAATGGGGGGGACAAAAGCCCAAAAACAGGGACACATTTTTAAATATTGCTCTTATAAACTTAGAAATTTGCTAGAATAACAGGATTTGTGTTAGCATACATTTTCTGGAGGATATGAAGTCTGAAACTCAAATAAATGTTGCTATTTAGTGACTTTAATCCTTAGATCATCCCAATGATTTGTCACAAAACACAATTTTTATGAGGAACATACCAAAAATATGCGGCAAAAATCTGTACATTCTATGAAAATGTGTACAGTTGAGAGGTACGCCACTATTGTGCAATTGTGGATTTTGTGAAAAGTGTTTTAAAATGTGCAGAGTGTTATTTTTTTATGGAGGTGAGATTTGGTATAACTGAAGGTAAAGGAATAAAGAATAAAGAAGTGAAGTTTGTGTATTGGACAATTGGGTTAATATTACTTTACTGTCTGCACTTTGCCATTGGCATAAATGGATAAAACCCTGACTATGGCCCATTAGCAGTTCTGGAGTCCGAGGTGACAGCAGAGAGGAAAAGGCATGCCCTTCCAGGCAAGAGGTTGTTCATAAAAGATGTTCCTTAAGGGAGCAGAGTTTCACAGAGTGGGGTAGCTCTCAGTTATTGTTGATGAATACAGGGGTGGGTGGGTATAGAAACAAGGGTAGCTCATAATATAAACTCCCTCAGAAACAGAAGCAGTTGCCAGCATTGCCCACTAGGATGCCCTTAAGCTTCACTCTGGCCCAGCTCACTTGGAGAAGTCTGGGGAGAAAGGAGGAGGAGTAGGAGTCCCAAAGGTGGATGGGGGCACTGGGACAGTGAGAATGAATGACTGTGGGAAGAATTACTTTAGCATCTGAATTATGGGGAGGTATGTTGGTTAGGTCAATTCTGGCTTTGTGAGGAAGCTGAGGATACATAATGAACTGAAGCTATGCATGTATAAGCTAAAATATGTGCCAGGTTACTGAATTGTTTTATGCTGCAAGAGTGTTTTTGTATAGTTTTGCAATTGCATATTAATGGTATTGTTTACATTTCTGATCATTGCTTTATGGTATGTTTTACTTTTTGATGCATGGAATCTCAGATGAAATTGTTGAATGTGCTGTGCTTCTTCAGTTTTAACTGATTTTTAATAATATACTTCTCTCTCTCTCTCTCACTCTTTCTCTCTCTCTCTCTATGTATATATAGAACACATGCACACACACACACACACACACACACACACACACACACACACACACACACACACACACACACACAAACATGCACATACACACACACACACACACACACACACACACACACACACACACACACACACACCCATGCTCAATTTAGTCTGTTCTAGCCTAGGTCGACATCAGTTTTCTCAACATACTTTGGTTAACAATAGAGGTGGCTGACAGATGCACGTGACTGATGATCCCCAGGGTTGGGGAATATGCTTCTTTACAAGGAATTATGATATCTTGGAGTTAATGTATATAATTAGTATGATGTGATGGGGTGATGGGGTGCTGGGGGATTGCACACTCAGAAATAGTATTTGCATGTCCAAGGTTATCCTCAGAGCATATATATTGTACGTTGACATCTCAGCTATTGATTTTAATGTGTCAACATTTCTGACATCAACATTTGACAGTTTCAGTGTATTCTAGTATGAACACACACACACACACACACACACACATATATATATATATATATATATATATATATATATATATATATATATATATATATAAAAATATATATATATATATATATATATATATATATATATATATATATATATATATGGTTCTACCTCACATAAACGAAACACCACAACACCGACAACGCAATCACCGACACCACATAACCGACAGTACAAAAACACGAAATCCCACATGCCCGACAACGAAATAACCGACGGTACACAAACACGAAACCTCATACACTTCACACACCACAATCAACAACCAAAACACATTCCCGTCCAAAACCACATACACAACACAAGCACACCAAAATCCCTACAAACCCACACTAAACCATACATACACAACTACCTACAACCCTGACCCAAACCCTAACCCTAAGGTCCGTCACTACCGCACACTTACCTGACCCGCTCCTAACCCTAACTCACTTATCCCCCTAACCCAAACACAATCACTACCGACACTTACCTGACCGCTCCTAACCCTAACTCACTTATCCCCTAACCCAAACACAATCACTACCGCACACTTACCTGACCCGCTCCTAACCCTAACTCACTTAACCCACCCCTATCCCCACTTACCTTACCGCACCTAACGTCCGTCACTACCGCATACTTACACAGCCTTTTCCCATTTCGGCATCCTCGGCGTCGGTGCTTTCATCCGTCGGGTCGGTCTTCTGCTTGTCGATCTTCTAGGTCCCGTCGCGTCGGTCTTCTGCGCTGTCGATCTTCTGGGGCTCGCGATTTCCCTGTCGATGTTCCGGCGTGTCGTTGAAGTGAGGTAGAACCATATATATATATATATATATATATACACACACACACACATATATACTGTACATATACAATAAATATAGAAATATACATTCATATATGATTGCCACTTATGTGATAAAAAATACAGATGCGAGAAACACAAACAAGTGATCCTAAAAGAGCAGACAAATGAATGACTGCACATTAGTAAAAATCCTAATTGTGTCACTATTCAGATGATACTTGATCTGGGTTCTTTAGCTGTTGTACTGATAACCAGATTTGGTTGAATTCATGCTTTGTATAATATACGTATACAGGAGTATGGAAGAGAAGGAATGGTTGACTGAAAAGACTGTGTGTGTATGTGAAAGTGATGGGGGTATAGGGTTACAGTTAGAGTTAGGTAAGAAGACGGATTTAGTATTGTGGCCGACTGATACTGTGGGTGATCTGTGTTCTTTTGTCATGATTACTGCTATGAATACGGAAAGGGTTTTTAGTAATGTATACAGTATGGCTCCCTATTGAAATATCATTTCTCAAAAGGCCAAGTGCCGACAGGAAGAAAAGAAAAAAAAAAACAGAAGAAGAGCAAATTTTAAAAATCAATCTTTTCCTTAAAACGTTTTTTGTAAGGGAGGGCAAGCCCCTTTGCATCCCCATTGTGGGGGCAAGATCCCCACACCCCCTGAACTTGTATACATAACAACTCTGAAATCACCATACCTTGGAGAAAGGGGAATCTTCCAAGAAATGGCATCTCTGACTTTGTATATGTAAATATGTTCCTTTGGCTATTCAGTCTCTATATTTCTGGACTCACTCTAGTGGGTCCCAACATTTCAGATGGTTACTATACATTATATTACTAAAATCCCTATATGTGTCCCTATTCAGATGATATTTGATCTGGGGTTTGTAGCTGTTGTACCGATAATAGAAGATAAGTTGTTTAGTATTTTCTCATTTTGTGTGCCACACATTTGTGTTTTCTGTCTTTTTTGAACATTTATGTTACTTGCATTGGCATGTTCTACCAGTTATGATATATATATATATATATATATATATATATATATATATATATATATATATAGAGAGAGAGAGAGAGAGGGGTAGATTTTACCAAACAACCAATTTAAAACACAAGAACATATCAAACTAGACTGATAAGACAATACAGAATGGAGTTTAACAATAAGCTAACCATTAACAAAATATGTATATAGAGAGACATCTATTAAATGGTCTTGTAGTTGAATGTTGAGGGAAAGCTGAAGAGTTGTATTTCTAATATATTGTAATAGAGTTTCATTCTTTGAAAGGATTAATTTGGTGGCAGGCAGTACAAAAGTATATAGTTTTAAGGTATGTGAACTAGGATATGTGATCAGACTGAATAGTAAAAGGTTTTCATTTATACTTTCATGCCAAAAGGAGACGGTAGTTATTATGAAGTAGAGGAAATGTAATAATAACAAGGAATAGGGCTACAAAATCTTTAGTGGTTAGCCATTTTGATTTACTTAATGTCAGGTAACTATGCTGTCTCCTAGGGTAATACAGACACTGGATTTTAAAATTGCTTTCATTTGAAGAAGGTTGGTATTATTAATAGAGAAAAAAGTGTGATCAGAGGTAGTGAAAAGCTGTTATGTGCATCATAACTTTGTTTCTGCAGCTGTTATGTAAGTTCAAAATTTTTGACACTTTTTTATATATTTTTCTGTTTTATTTTTTTTTTCTTGCGCAGTATTTCCTTTTTTGTACCTCTTGTTTATCCACCTGCTGCAGTGCTTCCAGCCCCATGCTAATCACTTTCAGTCTCCTGTAATCTTCTCTGAAAATCTCATACGCAACATTTTACAGCCTACCAGCTCCTCAGAGGGTGCAGCCTCATGTCTATCCCCCAGGTAGGACTGAAAGATTAAGCATCTTTCAGGACAAGTGGTGGGAACTGTGAGCCAATAGTCAGCAGTGTCTAGTCAGGATCGTTAAACAGAAGAAACACGTGTAACAGCACTTCCCTACTCTTGGTGCTTCACGCCTTGTTGTTCCCCTTCCAGTCTTCATTTACTCATATCTGTTGGGCTCCTGGTCTTCACCAGAGGTTCTGCAGGCTGTGCTAGGTCTCACACCTTCCCACAGGGAATAAGAACAGACTCTTTGTTGCATCAACTATTCCATTTGCTGACCCTTCCAGTGAGACAAATACATTCCTGAACAAAAGTTCACCAGTGGAAAAGATGAACACCTTGCCTCTGCACCAGTGGTCTAGCAGATACAGAAGAAATGCTGAGAATTTGGTGAAGCAAAAAAAAATAAGATATTTAGAAAAGGAAATTGTAGAAATGTGTTGACTTAATAAGGCATATAAAACAAGAGAGGTCATTTTGACTAGAGAAGTACCAAACAGAAAAGTTTTTGTTTCATCCAAGTTAATTATACATTCATATATTCTTATATATTTCAAGGTAATTTATTCTTAGGACCATATATACTTTGACAGACCCATCCTCAGACTATTCCCCTTTATCATGGAGAGATAGGCCAGTCAGTCCTGTAGGTGACCAATCCAGTCATCCAGGTTCCCTTTAAAGGATGATATTGAATCACCCTTTTTAACCTACAGGGGAAGCCTGTTCCAGAGATGGGGAAGGTGCTGTCATAAACCGCTCTCTGCATCACATTTTTCTTAACTGTTAACAAAAATGTAGGTCCCTGTTTCTGGTGTCATTGGAAGCATTAGACTTTCAGAGATGCAGGAGATCAAGAATTACTCTGTCTCCTATGATGCGGTAGGCTAGGTATTGGTCTCCTTTCAAAAGTCTGTAAAATGCTGAGTAAAGGGACAGCCTGTCCTTGAAGCTCAGGGACTTTAGGGTCCTGATTATCTTCATTAGAAACCTCTGTAGCTTTTCCTGTTGTTGGATATGTCTAGTGAGCTGCATCCTGAAGGGGGTGTTTTATTCAATAATGAGCCTAACTGATGCTGCATATAAGGGAATGATGACCATCCTTGATCAAGAAAATATTGAGTAAGTGATCAGTTCTACTAAACAGAAAGATTTCCTGAATACTGTTGTCAAATGATGATCAAATACAAAGATTTCCTGACAACTGTTGTTGCATGATAATCAAAAAACAGGGAGTTAACCACAGTGCCTAGGTTCTTAATTATGTTTCCATTTTGTAGGTGTGTACTGGCAATACAGTATCATGAGGAAAGGGGTTAACAACCAAATGTGATGATACTGCATTTTTAACATTTAGTTTAACCTGTTTTCAGTACACAAGAGTTTACAAGGGATGATACTTCCTGGGGGGTACAGGTATAAAAGGGGGACTTAAGAACAACTCCCAGTTTGTAATTATCTGCAAATTTAGTAAACCAAAGGCCCTAACTCCTTGTCCAGAGAACAGAAAAGTAAATGCTGCAAAGGAGGAGTCACTCACTGTGTCCTGAGGGACTCCACTAGTCACCTCTATACTGTTGAGGTGCCTGCAACTCAGACTGCTTGGGTATTATCTTTTTGCCAATTTGTGATCTATCTTACCACATAGACAAGGACATTTTTAAACCATATGCCTTTCTTATGGTGCCAGAGTGGATTATGGTGTTGAATGCCTTGGCCAAATTTAGATAGTCTGTGAGTACCACATGGCCAATGTCAACTGCCTGTCTGACCTTCTTAAAAAAATTAACAAGATTTAATAGGCAGGATTTCCCCTGACAAAGCCAGTTTGTTGAGAGCCAAGTCTAATAAGGCTTTTGATATCATAGTTTATGAGACCAGTTGTAATATGTTACATAGCATTGTAAATGAAGCTGATCAGGCTGCTATATCTATAATTCCCAAAGTGTGTGGTATGGCCATCACAACAACAGAGTACTACTCTTCATGGGAAAACCCTCTACGTTAACAAAGGTCAAAAAGGTGATCGGTCAACAAGGGCATGTATGGCACTCCTTACTGATAATTCAGGTATATTATCAAAACCCATGGGAGAAATATTGTTGGTCTTATTCAACACCTTCAGTGCATGTTCCTTACTGACAGGGATAGTAGCTTCAGGGGTGAAGTTATTAATGAATTTAGTAGCAAGCACATTGGCAATGACAGATGAGTTTGAATGACAGATACCATCTTGAACAAGTACAGGGAAATGCAAGGGGTATTCCTTTGTCTCTTAATATAGCTAAAGAAAAATGTATAATTCTCCATAGCTACTGATGCCAGCCCAAAGTCATTGTTAGTTTTAGTGGATCTGATGGTGAGTCTCAATTTCTTTACAGTGTTTTTAATACTCTCTTTGATGTCAGAGATTTTAAATCTTCTGTATTATTTAAGGAGTTTCTTGAGTTCTAAAGCATATTAATGTTGATGGACTACCAAGATGGCTTAGCTTTGAACGTCCGTTGCTATTTAGTTCTCAGAGGGACTGCTCTTTCTATGCATTTATCTAAATGGGCATAATTTCCTTGATGTAGTTACCACTGTCTGAGTTGGGGTTAGTACAATCAAAAGAGAATTTCAATATCTCATTATAGCATAGGATTAGGATTGTTTGCTTGTAATCCTTAAATTATGAGATGTTCTCTGTGTGGGCTTTTTTGTAAGCATTACAAGTTTGTGGTCAGACTTCACAGTGGAATATTAATGGAATAGTTAGGACACATATTGTATTGTGTGTCGGCTTTGCAAAAAGCCTTTTTCTCTATAGGAAGCTTTCCTAATCCATACAGAGTTAGTAATCTAGGTTTCAGTAACCTGCACTGAGCAAAATAAATCACACCCTGAGCTGTAGTAAAGCCTGCCCAAGATATCTGTACATCTCAGCATGAGAAATTAGGCACTGCCTCACTATTCATTAATAAGTCTTCCTAATCTAACTCAGGAATCTCAACACAAACCCAGTTTAAAACAGTTAGAGTCTCCCAAGCTTCCTGAGTTATTCCTGTCAGTCTAAAGCATTAACAGTACTTCCTCACAACTTCTGTAGTCAGCCTGACTGAAACGAGTATCTTGAAGCAATGTAAGAACTAACTTCTACTTCTTGATGATCATCTATTACTTAAACAGCATAACACAGTATGCAAACATTGCCATGTATAATGGCATTGGAAAGTAAACTCTCGCACACAGGCAACTCTGACATCAGGATAATCAGCAGTACACCATACATTACACCTTGTCTAAATCTCAAAGACCTCCAAAATGCAATACAAACACAAAGCACCTCAGCAACACTATCCACATGTTAGGTCTACCACCTCACAAAGCACAAGGAATCACCAGAGTCATGGATACCAAGCCTGTAATGCAATCATCCAGATAATCAAACATTCTACTTATAGGTTACTCCATTATAAGACATGCAGATGTACCTCTTGCCAGGCTGAGCAAGGAAAACATGATAATTAGTTGTTTGTCTGATGCCAAGATCCGACTAACCACACATACACTCCAGACCTTGAACAACAAGTACGGGCATGGATCTGTCATAGTACATGTGAGCATCAATGACTTGAGACATACTTCCTTAGACTATATGAAGAGTGACATGATGGAGTTCTCAGGCTATGTGCCCAGGCAGGTATAAGCCTAGCATTGAGCAGCATTCTACTTTCTCCAAAGATGATGCTGCAATATGGGTAAAAAATAATTGACTTCAATAGTTGGCTTAGGTTTTTGGTGTCATTTGATGGGGTCCAGTATTTGTCTCTCTGGGACCACATGTTCAGCAGACCACACTACATTGCCAGGGTGGTCTGTGTTCTCCCCTCTTGGATTTCAAATGTTGGAAAAGACATTATCCACCCCCAGTGCTTTTTTTCACAATGCCAAGCAGATATACCTACTATGTTCCCCTTCAAAACATCTTATTCTCATAACATCGAAATTCAAAACACTGAGACCATAACATCGAAAACCCAAAATACTGAAAAGTAATAGCATCAAATTTCATAACATTGAAAAAGTATAACATTGAGTAGTGTATCATCAAACATGTAATTGTTATAGTTTAATATGTTAATCTTGTGGTATCACTATAAGATATTGTAGTTTTTATTTATATAGTATAGGAATTTATACTATTTATATAGTATTTATTTTGCCAATCTGTATGTGTTTTTAGGCCATACAGGTAAGTGATTTAGACATTATGTGTACATTCTGTATGGTGATAATGATACAGTGGGGTTAGGAAATTAACTTTTTTCCACTGTAGCGTGATCTTGGAGTTGTTATATTTAATTTACAGGGGGTGTGGTGGGCAAAGTCTCCCACATGGGGGTGCAGAAATGTAGTAAAAAGTGTGTTTGTGAGTTTGGTACTGCTATAGGTGGAGGGGATGTTATTTACATGTGCTTTGTAGTTTTGATGTTGTGATGTAAAGTTTCAGTGTTCACAGTTTTTGATGTTGTGTGTTTTTAGTGTTTTGGGATTTCTATGTTATGGTCTCAGTGTTTTGAGATTCGATGTTATGGGAATTAGATGTTTTGAAGTAGAACCACCTACTAATATAATGAAACAAACAAAGGATAATATTAAGCTGTTATCAGTCAGTGCTTGGAGCCTAAACAAGAAACTTCACTCCCTACAAGTGTTCCTCACCCTGAATGAAGTTGACATCTGTGTAGTGACTGAGACATGGTTTCATGCTTTGTAATGGGAGAGAGCACTCCAGCTGTGCAGAATTGTAATACCTTCCAAACTTTTAGACCAGTCACTCTGCAGGAGAATTAAAAGGTGAGTATACCTCAGTCTCTCTCTATTCAGAAGAGACTCACATTAAGGCCGGTTAAGCAACATGATGCAATAGAGTGCCTTCATGTCCGAATCACCATCACAAAGTTCCAGTACCATATATTGGCACAACAAAACTCCATCTATGACCCAAGAAAGCCACAAATCCTATTTACAAGAACTAGAGTCACTCAATATTAAATGCACAATGCCATGTTCATGGGTGATCTATGCTATCCAGCTACAGACTGTGAAACCTTTACTAGCATTTGTGCACAAGCACAGAGATTCCTGGATTTTGAAAGCACAAATGCCATGGAAAAATGAGAGCACCCACTAGGAGGACTAGCATCTTAGATCTTGTCCTTACTGATATTGGGGCATCTTACACTATCCCTTGCGTATCTCCATCACTTGTCAGGTCTGTCCATAAAACCATCTCCTTAAAAATAACATTGAATCCAGGCACTTCTTCCACCCCTGGTAACTTTAAAAGTTTCTCCAAGACATGCTACCTACTCCTAAGTAATAAATTGGCAAGCTTCAAATCCCTACCATAGGACACAGGTGATCAAAACAGGGAAAACCATTGAATGTGTAGAAACATACATCACTAAATTATTCCAGCATATAAACAGCTGATATAGAAACAAATGAATAGCATACCACAAAAACAAACCTTCCCAGCGGAACTTTAATATTAACAAACTTTACTATAAAAGAAAGAAATTATTGGTTAAGAGTAAGAAAAGTATACACAGAATGATATGGGATTCATCATTAAATTAAACAGGAAACTTAGTTGCTTAATTAAATTATCAAAGTCAAGTTTGACAGGAAAATAGCCATCAAAGCAAAGGACAATCACAAGACCTTTTTTTAGTTATGTTTTTAAACTCACTAATACAATGCAACAATGGGCTTGGCTGATTGTAAACAATGTTAGCTATACCAAAACTGAAGATATAGCTAACCTACTGGCTGAAATTCAGCTCAAACTTTATCCACCCCCCCAACGAATATCTCACATGAAATATCTGAAACCAAGTCATCACCAGCAACCACACAAGACCTGGTCCTGAAAGCATTATCAAAAGCTAAAAATAATGCATCAGTAGGTTCAAACAATATCTAAGGACACATCTTAAATATCATGAAGCTTAATTTAGCCACATCCCTAATATCAATGTTCAAACTTGGTCTCCATACAGATTTTGTAGCAAGTGAATGGAGAACAGCACCACTTATTCTCCTGCATAAGAGAGGACCATCCATGGACCCAGGCAATTGCAGACCCATAAGTCTGACCAGACTCATATACAAAGCCATGGAACAAATTATTATTCAATTAACCATTAAGGATGTAGGGAACTTCCAAACTCTGAAACCATTTTTAGTTTGGATTCATCAAAGACAGGTCATGCTTACTCAGTCTGGTGGACTTTTTTGAAAAGGTGACAAAAGCAATGGATGAAGGTAAAATGGTACACTCCACCTGGTCAAAGCTTTTGACATAATAGTAAAAAAGCTTAATAAATTTGGACTAAAGTCTTTTAGCCAGCTAGCTCACAGATAGGAAACAGATGATCAAAATAGAGGACACTATGTCCACAAAAGACCAGTCACCAGTGCCCTCCCCATGATTCAGTGCTGGGACCTCATCTGTTTGGCATCTACATATCAGAAGTAAAAGCCAATACAAAAGTTCTATGACTAATTAACTTTGCAAGATATCAAATCCTCAAAAGATTCAGCAATCCTACAAGAAGTCATGTCCCAAACAAATAACCAATGTCAGACTTATGGACTAAAGCTAAATCACAAAAATTCTTTGGAAAGTCAGCTCCTCTGGGGAGCTACCACATTAACAATACACCCTTAATACTTGACCCAGTAGTGAATACACTCTTAAGAGTTGCCCCAGTAGTTTGGGATTTGGGAACTTTGTGGACTGAGACCTGATTTCTGACTAGCATGTGTTCACTGTGGCAAGAAAGTCCTTCTATATTTCTCAGTTCATAAACAAAGGGATTGCTACTAGAAAAGGGACTTTGTTATTCTTCTTTACTCAGCTCTCATTAAGCCAATCACTGAGTGTAATGCCTCTTTTAGTATTTAAAAGGAACAACACTCGAGCAGACTGGATATCGGTAATAAAGGCTGTACGCAGCTCCTCTGCAAACTCCTACTGTTTCTTTGGCGAGTCGACTTCTGCTCATCCTTTAGCAACAACAGATGTTTCAGCCCCTCACAGCTGAAACATCTGTTGTTGCTAAAGGATGAGCAGAAGTCGACTCGCCAAAGAAACAGTAGGAGTTTGCAGAGGAGCTGCGTACAGCCTTTATTACCGATATCCAGTCTGCTCGAGTGTTGTTCCTTTTGAGTGGAATCCGCTTGTTACATTACTCTTTTAGTATTTATCTGCCCAGGCACATGTAACAACTGGAACACCTGCAAAAAAGGATTCAAGGCCTAAACAATATGTCTTACATAGACTACCAAAAGCCATACCATTATATTTGGTCTCTTACAGACTGCTAACAAGTGACCTGTGTCTAGCATACAAAGCATCCTTTGACCCATTACGGATAGACTTACTTCACATCTGCAAGTCAAATGGCATCATAAACACTCAATCCTGGGACCTAATTCTCTTTTGCAACATTAACAGAAAGGATTGAAGGACAGTGAATACCTCTGTTCCGGAGCAGACTCCCCAGTCACATAAAACAAAGCTCATCCCTGAACACATTCAAGAGTAACTTATATCAATGGATGAAAAATAGGAAATTTATCCCAGGACTACCCCTTGTATTCCTAAATGCTTTATTGCAATGCATAGGTTTCATCCAAGTATCTGTTTTGATCTGGTAATTATCACTAGAGTAAAATATAAATATATAATTTTGGAAAGGGTTAGGTGAATCTAAACTCCAGTGGGATAGGTTAATTTTAAGCAGCAAATGGGATAATTGGCTTGGTTTAAAATGGCTGATAAGAGCAGTTACTTAGGTACTAACCTTTGAACTTAACTTATGAGAACAAAAACAACAAATGGTAGGTACTCCACAACAATCGAAGCAAACCACTGAAAATGACTGAAAATTACTTCTTTATTCTACAAAAGCAAGCGCTTTTGCGTCTCTAAGGATGCTTCCTCAGACTTAAAAACAGTTGCAAAACATTCAAAATCACTTTAAATACCATTCTCTTTTATCATAGACCAATAAAATATCCGATAAAAATCACATGATAAAAGTCACTTAAGAAGTTAAAGTTGCAGTTCTTCTTCTTTGACTCTGTGCATAAATGATCCTAAATTCATATGTATATAAAAAACATATAAAAAAATATTTATAAAAAAACATATATGTATATGTACATATAAATATCAAGATACAAGTTCTGGTACTTCTCACTTATAACATATAATACAATATAATACATTAATACATATAATAAATTAATATTAAACTTTCTTTGGTTCCTCAACAAATGAATAATTGCCTTAAATCATCATAAAAGGGACTGGACAGCAGGAGGGATTGGACTACAAAATATAGAATTATATTCTTTATCATCAATTATAAAAACAATATCTCTTTGGATAAATAATATTTGCACAGCAAGACAGAAAGAGTTTTAGGATGCCTTTTCATAAAATTTAAACATAATTTAAACTCTAATCATAATCTTATACTATATAATAGTTTACACTGGTTGCTAAAATATTACTTTTCAGAAAGGAGTCATCAGACAACTGACTTTTATTTTATTTCTACTATATTAAATTATTTTAGAAACTTAATTTATAGAATTCAACATATAAGGCATGGATTTTTCTTCTTTTCCCTGTAGTTGTTGTTGTTTGTCTTTCGGCTTTTTCCCGGTAAGGGGTCGCTACAGCGGAACTCCGGTCCGCTAATGATTGGCAGTAGATTTTTTTTACGAAACGCTGAGGTGCCAGCTCGATGCTCAACCTTCAATGAAGGCACGCCCATTTACGCATGCATGTCTTTCGAATGCTACCCAACCAAGGGGAGGACATGCAGACTCCACATAGAAGGCACTCCCAAGCCCAGTCGAGAATCGAATGGGAGAACCTCTTGCTGTGAGGTAATAACTCTACCGCCGTACCACTGTATACACTCAAAATAATATTTCCATTTCATAGTTAGACACAATGATTACATTTAAAGAAAAAAATGATATATTGGTTTCAATTAATGAATAATGAAAAACTGCATTCTGTTAATTATATCATAATTAAATATGATTTAACCAGAGATATGTGGTTGGATGTACAGTCTTGCAGATAATATGTAGAATGCAAAACTAAGTTAATGCAACCAAGGATAAGAGATCTTATCCCAAAATTAATTGGATTTTTAATATTATTAATACAACAAAACACACTGGGACAGGGTCTCTTATTCAAATTGTATAAAGTAGTGAGGAAAGAAACAAAAACTTGCAATTGCAATTATTGAAACTATTTTGCTCACATTAATAATAAACCTCCACATGAAGAGGATAAAAAAACATTTTTTATTATCTTCCAAACAGACTTCTTCTCTTAGATGGAAACTTTTTACTTGAAAATTCTTGCATAGATCGTTCTTCACACATAATAACATTGAATTAATGTTTAAAATGCAAAGCAAGTTTGCTGGAGATGCAAACAGGAGCTTAAAGCAGATTGTTCTTTGTGTTGTACTTAAACCTTATTGTAATAACATTAATCCTTTTTACAGGCTTTATTTGGGATAGTTTTGCTTTACCTAAGTCATTAATTCTTTTTAATACCCATGTCCCTGTTTGTGTTAAAAGAATAAAGTACCCTTTTTTATGGTCCATTGTATCAATTGTGAGAAAAGTTATAAGCAAGAATGGGAAATGTGAAGCTACACCCTCTTTTCAAGAATTCACAAATATTGCAACCAAAGTATGTCATCTAGAAATTATCACCCTTAAATCAAGATTTGCTAGAATCACCTCCAACTATAATATGTGCAAAAATTTCAAGGAACTGCATGATAAACAAAAATAGCTATATTCATATGAATTGTAATGTATAGGAATTTTTTTTCATTGTTAGTAGACACTCCTGTAAATAGTTGTTTTGTTTATTCTTTTTCATGTTGTTCTTTTTTTTTTGCTCACAAATTTCTAAATACATTTACTGTCATGATAAATCTGTTTCGTTAAAATCTAATAAAAGTTTTAAAAAAAAAAATGAGCTACATATGTTGTCAGCAGTGCAGCATTACAGGGGAAACCATATTGAAACTTTTAAGAAGCCACTATCGTATAAGCTGCACATAGCAAACACAGGATGTGCACTCATGTGAGACAACCATCTCTGTGGTACTATCCCTACTAATAGAACAGGCACTGACAACTACTGCTAACAGCAAATGTGTGTCATCAATGTCCATGGTACGATTAGTGCATGTGGTCTAACATTCTCATAAATGTCTACAGTAGCTGCAGGATAAAACATGGTGCAAGTGATCTAACATTCTGATTAATGTCCACAGTAGCTACAGGATAACACGTGATGCATGTGGTCTGGTGTTTTGATTAATGTCCAAAGTAACTTTAGGATAATACTTCATGTATATAGTCTAATGTTCTGATTAATGTCAACAGTAGCTGCAGGATAACACTAGGTCCATGTGGTGTAACATTTTGATTAATGTCCACAGTAGCTTCAGGATTATACTTGGTGTATGTGGTTTAACATTCTGATTAATATCCACAGTAGCTGCAGGGGAACACTTGGTGTATTAGGTCAAGCATTACTTCATTTCAGCTGTGTCCACCCAATGTTTGTACTTATTTACAAGTCAAAGGAATCACAATGTTTGAAGGTAAATGTGTAAAAGGTATACAAACACATCAAAACAACTTTAGAAATCTTAGGTCAAAATATTACTCAGTGAATTAATAAAAACAAATCATGTACTCAATAACATTGTGCACAAGTTGACTAAAGGAATCCTAAAGCCTGGGCCAGTTGCTTGAATATTTCAATTTTTAGCTGCATACCACAGGGAACCTGAAAAGCACTAAAGCAAGATGTAAACAACATAGGATAATAGACTGTGGAAAAGTTTAAAATGTATAAAAATAATAAACTTAGTACTCATTATTGAAGAAATATTTTCACATAAAAAAAACAATTCTCTAACCTTTTTCACAGTAGTAATTGTAGAGAAAACTTAGATTAATTAAAGCATGAATTATATAGGCTCATAGGTGTATACCAGGCTAACAACCACTCAAGCATATATAAGCCTACCCATGCAACCCAAATTTATGAAATGAGTTATTGTGCCTTAAAGATTATGTTAAGGGGGTATATGTTAGTTAAGGCATCATTCAACGCCTGCCTCTGTCCATCAAAGTCATAGGTGTCCCATCCACTTGTCCAAGTTCACTGAAATAGGCTTAGGCAAGAGCTCTATGTCACATAGATGGAGAATGTATTCCTGAGAACAGGGAATCTCTGAGATTCATACCTGTTCCTCCAACATGTCCTATTTAAGTTGCAAGCAAAGTTTAAATCCTTAGATCTAGTAGTTCTGGTGCTGTTCTATTTGCAGACATGCAAAAGGTCCAAAAAAACAGTATCCAAGGATGCTTTGTATACCAGGCATAAATCGCCTGTCAGCAGTTTGTAGAGAGCAGAGTACAGAGATACAGCTTTGAAATGATCTGCATAGGACATTGTGTTTATACTCTGCATTCTTTTTGAGAGGAACCTCTACGGGCATTCCAGTTGTTGTTGTAATTGCCTGGTCAGGTATTTACTGAAGGGAGCTATACTCAGTGATGGGTCTGAGTACAGTGGTATGGTGATTTCTCTGGACCTAGATGTCATACCCTTATTTATAAGTTGAGTGACACAGAATGATTTTCTTACTACCTTAGAAACATGTTGGCTGAAAGCCAGGTTGCTATATATGAGTCCCTAAATCTGCTGTGTCTATTTTTAAGAGTGTTTTATCAGTGTGATAGTTTCCATCATCCCAGATCCAGTAAGAGAATTGACTTTAATTTATGCAGACTGAAAAACTAAACAAGTTATTTAGCACAGTGCATGTCATGTGAAGGGTTTTACATAGGTAAAATAAATCGCACACTAGGAAAGAGGATCCTAGAACAATGTAATGATATTAAGAAAGAGAAAGTGAGTAGTGCTGTAGCCAAACATGTACTGGATAAAGGACATGAGCATTCTTTTAAGTTTCTGGCATTAGAACTGGTCAATTACATCATTAGAGAAGGAAACATATATAATAAGTCCGAATATAGTGAATTGAGATGGATCATAGATTTTAGGGCCGATTGTAGCCCAAGCTTACATGACCATGTCTCTTTAAATCCAGTATTGAAGCAGAGAGGCTTGTTTCATTGAATTAAGTGATTTTTATTCCAGTTTGTTATGTGTTTTATTTCTTAAGATTTTATTGACTGAGTATGTTTTTAAATTGTTTGTTCTGTATTGCTTATTTGTCTTAATGGTCTGAGGAAGCGGGACATCTGCAAAATCATTTACCTATTTTTTATTTTTATAAATAAATAATAGAGAGTTATTGATTCAGCCAGGGTGGTTGTCTGTTGTATTTTTAAAGTTTAAAGCTTTTAATAACCAGGATAAGTGCTTTCAAGTAATCCAACTCTTTTTCAAACCCAAATACAAAACATAATAAAAGGAGGTTGGCATGATGGTTAAGGTGTTTGCCTTACAGACACAGGGTACTGGGTTTGATTCTCACTGGGGATAATTGGCTAGGCTTAAAATGGCCCACAAAGGCAGTTAGCCTAGCATTAATCTATGAACAACCTATTTAAAAACCATACTCAACCAATAAAATTGTTATACAGCACACACCTCCAGAAGGACCAATCAATTCACAATCCTGGCACTTCACTAAATAAACCAGGTTCCTGGTAGTACAGGTGGCAAAACCTTTCAAACAATATACACGTCCAGTAACTGGATGTTTAAATTGATTAGACCTGTCTATAAATGTACGGCCTTTACAATGTCCACATGGAAATGTTCCTATCCATTGCACTCCCAAACAAAGCTGCCCAGAAGTACATCCCACCGACTCTTTACAGAGCAGTCTTTTTAAATCAGGTGCATTCCTGAACCCATAGACAGAGGCCAGACCTACAATCTCTTTAATGCTATCATCCAACTGTAGAATATTCCAGTTCTCATGTATAATCGTTTTTATTTTATTCATATCACTGTTGCAGCCAATGGTCAACCTCGGGCACCCTCTATTGATCACAGAGCCCATACGCCCTCTGGTCCGAGAGGCTAGTTCAGAGATAGGAATTCCAGCCCATTCACGCATGTCTTTCGAACGCCACTTGACCATGGGGAGGACATGCAGACTCCACACAGAAGGTGCTCCAGCCGAGAATCGAACGGGAGAACCTCTTGCTGTGAGGCTAGTGAAATTCAAGCTAAGCATAATACCAACCCACAAAAGTTCTGGGCCGCAATAAACAGTATTCTCCAACCAGGTAAATCACCAACTACTCATCTAAACAGACACTACCTCTATAAACACAGCCACCCAATTTGAGTTCTTTACCAACTCTATATTAAAGCTGTCAACAGACCCACACTCCTCAACTCCCACTATAGTATATAACCCATCAAATAATGCTAACTCCTTCACCCTTCAACCTGTACCAACTTACACAATCTATAGACACCTAATCAAACTTAAACCCACCACCTTAGGAGTAGACAAACTACCTGCCAAATTCCTAGGGTCTATATTACATAGTCAAAGTATGACAACTTTGAACATGACATGGTCAAAACCATAAGTTCAAAGTTATCATACTTCGATTGGAAAGAAAAATAAAAATAAAAAGAACATACCTGAGGGTTGTAAGCAGGGGGGGCAATCCCCCCTGCATCCCTCACACCCCCCGTTCCTTAAATATACCAACTCCGAGGTCACGCTACAGTGCAGTAAAGTAGCGCAACCTTGGAGTTGGTATATTTAAAGAGTGGGGGGTACAGGGGGGCTTGCCTCCCTGCATATAACCTTTTATTTTATTTTCCTTTTTTTTTCTTTTTTTTTTTTATACATAGTCAAAGTTCTGTAACTTTGGACATATGTGTTCGTACATAGTGTAGTCGAAGTTACGGAACTTTGACTATGTAATATAGACCCAAATTCCTACAAATAGCCGCCAAAGCCATTTCCTACCCAGTCTCTATAATCATTAATAGATCAATCTCAAAACAAAAGGTGACACTTCTCTGGAAAATCTCCTACATTATACCAGTTCACAAAGGGGGCTACTCCACTGACCTAACAAACTACCGCCCTATATCTATAATTTCCCCACTGGCTAAAGTAATGGAAAAATGTATCCATACCCAGGTCCTAACACATCTCCTCTCCAATAATCTTCTTACGAAACTCAACATGGATTCCACCCCCAACCATAGCTCTACCACTGCACTTATCCATTTTAGTAACGTAGTAAATATGCAACACAAGGGCCAACTAGTGTCTGCAGTTTTCCTTGACTTATCAAAGGTGTTTGATACAGTCTCCCATACAAAACTAATAACATCACTCTCAGAATTAAAACTAACTACCCCCACTCTATTATGGTTTCAGGACTATGTCTTCCAATGCCAACAAGCTGTTCAGTGGAAAAACTCCCTCCCCCTCCTACTTCCTGTAAAAGTAGGAGTACCCCAAAGATCAATCCTAGGACCCCTACTTTTCGCTATATTTACAAATAATCTTCACAAAGCCACCCCTCTAGCAAACCTGGTTCAATATGCTGATGACTCCACCTTAATCTGCTCTGCCCCCACCCTCCAGCAACTTCAAATCAAGACCCAAGAAGCCTTTACATCCATCAAAACCTGGCTAACAAACTCCCAGCTAATACTAAATCCTAAAAAGACCCAACTTATGCTCTTTCATCCTTCCAAAGCAGCAGCACCTACTCCCCCATTCTCCATTTCTGCATTAGATAATACCCCTATCTCCCCCATCACACAAACCAAATTACTAGGGTTCATTATTGACAATAATATGCCATTTTTCAAACGCATAGTTCATACAATAACCAAAATCAACAAAAAATTAGGTACTCTTTACAGATGTAAAAACCTTCTAACCAGCAACAGTAAAGTTACCCTAGCTTGTACCCATCTTCTCTCTACCTTACTGTATGCTTCTCCTGTTCTAATTAATCTAAACAAGTGCAATTTAAACAAGCTATCCCTATTCTACAACAAAATAGCAAAATTCACCACAAACTCCTCCTACCGCACCCACCACTGTCAGGGCCTTAAACAGATTTCCTGGCTTGAACTCCCTAACACCTTAGCTCTAAATCAGCTTCTTCTAGCTCAGCAAATACTGTACCAACCTAACAAAACTCCAGCCTTACAAGACCCGATTATCCTCTACTCCAATAACCGAGAACTTAGATCTACTAACAAGCCACTAATCACAATCTCCAAAAGCCATTGCAGGTCTGGTGACTCCCTGTATTCTAGCAACATTGCCAAGACTTGGAACCCCTACCACTACAAACCAGGGTGCAACCTAATAAAACCATCTTCAAAAAACAGCTTATTTCTCCCCTAAACAACTCCTGGACATGCAACTGCCTAGCTCCTGGCTGACATATTCTAACTCATTTCCCCTACCCACTATCCAATCTATTTAAGACTCCCACAGATGCACTATATATTATTACACATTACTTTCCAACTCACTGCCACCTACTCACCACTGCCCCATCTATAACCACTAACTCTCCCCTGAACTAAGTTAAAAAGCTTTCCCTTAAAATGTCAATGCACCTCATATGAACTTGTCTATATTCTCCTTTTTTAGCTTTTCCTTTATTGTCTTTTCTTCAGTGCATCTTCAAGATTATCTGTACTAAACATACTGTATGAACAACAATCATAGGTTGTTACCTGCTATACTTTTAATTGTAAGTCTAAACCACTATGCTTATGTAAATATCTTATACAATCATATGTTATTGTCTGCTATATTTGTATAACTAAATGTGTAAATATCTTATGTATAGTATGTTAGCAATTGTTCTGGAGCTTTTCTCCCCGGGCCACCTCTGAAAACAAACAGCTCTGTCCAGTCAGACCTTCCCAGTAAACAAATGTAAAGTAAATTAAATAAAATAATACAATAGAGTCCCCTATGACTAGAGTTTTGGGTAGTGTAATGGCTTTCCTTATGGGCTTGGTAGTTGAGGCTCCACTGGGTGTGGCTGTATGTGCAGTGCTATGTGGTGTTCTTGTTGGGTGTTTTCAGGTTTTCTGCAGATAATTTTTACAAGTGGAATGTCTGGTAGATCTTTGGGATTTTAAAAAAATTGTATTTAAGTACCTCAGCATAAGTAGGTCCCTGTGTGGGGTGTGTATTATGTGAGGTGGGAATAGCATGTCTGTTTCTGACAACTAGATTGCTATTATGACTTTTTGTACATGAGTTTTGCTTCCAGAGACCTTCTGTATAAACATCTCTCACATATTGTATTTGTTTCGTTGAGGATTAAATGGTTATCTGTGAACATTAGACAATTGTCGCACTGTTATATTGTCTCAATTTACCCATATCCATTAAACTTGCTAAGGAGAAATTGGGAGAGTGTATATCCATGATGTCAGGTCCTCTACTGGCTGAGCTAGAAGGGTGTGGTGCAAAAGGGGTTAAAACTGGACTGACTAAGGGTGTTTTGAGGCCTAGTGATTATACTATGCTATTTAGTACTGTATTGAAGGGGCAGTGCTCCTCATAGACTGGCTGTTCTGTGCTACTCAATGAGCTAAGTAGCTGCTCTACACTCACCAAATTACTGGTACAGTTTTAGAGGTGGTTTTATAGGGAAAATTTGGTTTCTGGATGTCTGCATCTACACAGGCACTACTAACCACTGCTTCATGTTGGGCAGTGGTGCACAAATGCTCTAAATATATAGATTTAAAACACAGGAAACTGGCTTATAAGCCCTCTGGCTAATAAAATGATTATACATAAAGCTTCAGGTAGTGAAGGCCACCACATACTGCCACTAGAAGGACTATTCCAGTCCTCCTAAAGGTAAAACACAAAAAGATTGCTTGAGAATGTAATGCAACCACAATCCAACTTAAACAAACTATTTAAGCAGTTTCAAGTATTATGGATCTTTAAAATGTTTTAAAGTGCAAAATCAACAAATAAAGCAAGAATAAAGCAGTAGCGCTCTCAAACCATTAAATGAAGTGCAAAATAATAAATTAAATGTCTTATTTGCCAAGATGGAGCAGGATTAATTCAGAAAACTCTCAGGTTGTGGCAAGGAAGCCAAGCAGATAGGATCTCTGGGAAAAGGAGTAGGAGGCAATTTCTAGGAAGGGAAATTTACTCAGGTGCAATGCTGGTTTGCTGGGTGGGCACTGTTTTTTGGACATACATAAAACAATGGATGAGAAAGTACTTAAATAGGCTACACAGCAGGCAATAGCAATGAAAGAGGGGAAGCAAGGAATTTGGAAGTAAGATTACGATAAGAGATGGAAGCCAAAGTCACAGATGTGTAAAACCACAACAGGAAAAATGGTGCAAGGGTTAGGAAAAAATTCAAGCTGCAAGAAAGGCCTTCAATTAAATAAAGCTAATATTGAAGTTCTAGTCTTATAATTCTGAGATACAAGTCAATGACTCCAGTTATGTCAGTATTTCACAAATTTTAGCTTAATGTCTCAGTGGGGACTAGAATGGGAGAATAGAAAGGTACTTGAATGCAGCTTTAAGCAGGTAAATGATAAGCAGAATATAAGACTCTGGCAGCAAAACTACAGGATAAATAGCTGTGAAAGCAGTGAAGCAGCAATCTTGAAGCAGAATTTAGAATACTCACACTACAGCAATTCCACCATAGTCTAAGGCACCAGACTATGCAGAAATTTGCCAGTAATGCTGTTTATGGAAAAATGCAGTAATAAATGACTAAATGATGCTCAGATATTGCAGTAATTCACAATTATGCCACAACTGTGAATAGAACTGCAAGACAAAGGCCTCAGACAAGGTTCAAAACACAAACCGCTAAATTTTACAAATAATTCCTCTTATGGAGATAGAGATATGGTATAAATTAATAATTGATGCTAAGATCTTGCAGTAATTCACAAACTGCCCACAACTGCAAATGAAGCTACAAGATAAAGGTCCCAGATCAAACTGGAAAAATGTAAACAAATTAGGTTCATAAGTTCATAGGTGTTTACTGAGCTAGTGACTACTAGGGCCTTTTTAAACCTAACCATATATACCAAATCTCTAATAAGTTCCAGTGCCCTTGATGAGTGCAAGCAGGGCATTGGCAGATGAAACATTTACAAAGAGGAGGCTGGGAAAAGAACAATTTACTGTTTGTCTGTCTGTGTCCATTAGAGCTATAGGTGCCAAACCAAGGATGAATTTTCTGTTCCCTATTCAATTGTCCAAGTCACACTTGAACTGTAGACACATGATGGCCAAAGGCTAGATTACTGTATGTGTGTGTTCCCAAGTCCCTGACTACAGGGTCAGCTCTTGGGGGGGTCAATATGATAGCTACCAGGGGTAGATGGCTTCCCAAGGGATACAGTTATGCATATTTTAGCATTTAGTTTTAGTCTATGGCTCTGACATAGAGTAAGTTATTTGTCTGTGTCTGCCCTTCCTGGAGAAAATTAGTGTCAGTGGGGGTGTCTATGACTGTTCTAAATTTCAATTGTCTGCAGATTTGGTCAGTCACAGGCCCTTGGAATTGGCCTTGAATTCAGAGAAGTAAATGCCAAAACAATGCAGTCCCTTGACCGATCCCTGAGGGACACTGCTTGTGAATGACTTCTTTGTTGAGGTGGACTCCCCAGTTCTAACTTCCTGGGTCCTGTCTGTGAGCCAGCTGGCTGTCCACTGGGTGACATAAGGGTTTACACTTAACCTCTCGAGTTTGTTAACAATGCACCCGAGTGGGGTATTATGTCAAATGCAGAAAAAAAGAAAAACACGGCTGTAAAACATTATACAAAAACAACTTTATTAAAGTAAAAGGTAAGCATTTTCACAGAGTAGCCTCTGATTCATCAGACCATAGCAAAAAACATTATCCAAACACTATTTAAAATTATAGTTCAATCACAATAAACTTCATGATCGCATGATAGTATCAACAAACATAACCCTCCCACTCAATGACCCAATTTAATAATTCAGTAGCATTAAACAAATGCATATTAAACAATACTTGTAAAAAAACTAACATAACTAACAGTGATTAAGTAACAAAACCCTGTCACCATGTATATTCGTACAAACCTATGCCAATCTAATAACTACTTGTGGAAGGAGAAAAACATGACAATGGCTTCACAGTCATATGCTAGTGTACTATAAGTAGTGAAATCACAGTTCCCCAAAGTTGAATCCTAAAAGAAAAAAACATAATGTAAAGCAAACCCGACGATTCAGCTGAAAGCATCAGTACTATTCATTTTAAGACATCAGACATATAAAGTAGTCACATGGCTGCTTATAGCTAGAATATACAAAGTAACCACAAATGCAGCTGACCTTAAACTATAAAGAAACTGGGTCTATATCACAATATCAAAAGCTGACAAGTTCGAAGCACGAAACTTCGAACTTGCAACTTTGAAAACTGACAACATCGAAACATAGAACAGAGATCACCGTAGAGTGCAGGAAGGGAATATTTCTCTTTACTGCACTGTAGTGCGATCTCGGAGTTGGTATATTTAAGTAGCGGGGGGTGCAGGGAGGCTTGCTCCCCTGCATAGAGCATTTTTTTGGGGGGTGTTTAGTGTTTTTTTTTTTCATTCAATGTTGTCAGATTTCAAAGTTGCAAGTTCGAAGTTTAGTGCTTCAAACTTGTCAGCTTTCGATAATCTGATATAGACCCAAGAAACCTGTAAGCCAATGAATCATCTAGAAAGACAACATTAATAATCAAACAAAAGTGTTACTTACACATAAAGTAAATGCATGGATCTTAAAAAACAAGTCCATTCAATAATCTGACTAAAAACACAATGTTATACAATTGAAAGTGTCATGGACAGGCAAAAATGTCACATAGCTACTTGTAGCTAGAATATATGAAGTAACTGCAAAAGCAGCTTACCTTAAAACTAGAAAAAACATCTGTAAGCCAACAAACCAGCTAGAAAGTCATCATTAATAATCAAACCAGAAAAATACTAATGCATGGATCTTAAGGACAAGTCAACTCAATGATCCAGCTTAAAAACACAATACTACACAATTAAAAGTGTCATGGACAAACAAAATAATAACATAGCCGCTTACAACTAGAAGGCTAACAAGGAACAAGCATTAAACACATTTGTTACTTACCTAGAAACCACTGCATGAGAAAACAGTAAACTAATCCAATGATCCAGCAAAGAAGTAGCAATGCTGTACAACATGACAGATGTGTAGAGTAATCACATGATTCCTCATAGCCAATAAACTGAGAAAAAGCTGACTGCCTACAAATTAAATCAAGAAGCATTGGTACAGAAGAATATAAACATCACATAAACTTCATATAGTATAGTCTTTTACAGCCGTGTTTGGAAGGTGCTTTTTTCTGGATTTCATTGCTATGTTTACTCCAACCTTAACTGAGTGGTGTACGTTTTTCTTTTCTTCATTATGTCAAATGCCTTGGCCAGATAAGGTCAGCAATGTGAACCATTTTGCCCTCAATCATTTCTTTGGAGACCTTCTCAAAGAAGTCCACCAGGTTGAGTAGGCATCACCTGCCCTTGACAAAACCAAATTGGGTTTGACCAAACCATTCTTTAGGCATGAAGCCTGTTTAGAGGCTACAGTTACATACCGATTTTAGAGGGCCTGATTGGGTATGTTTCATGGTATTTAGAAGGCATCCTGGGATATTGTCCAGGCCCATTAACGTAGTGTTCCTGGCCTTGGAGAGAGCATTACCTGTTCCCTAGTGATAGTACGGGGAGTTATATTTGATGGCATTTCCTCATAAGAAGGTGAGGGAGAGAGAGAGGAGTAAAGCTGGAGCTGAATTTGTCTGCCAGTAGGCTTACTACATATTATAGCTCAGTGTAGGTGGCTCCATTAACAATAAACTATGCATACAATTGTGTATTGCCTTTGAGGTCGTGGAGATAACTGAAGAATACCTTATGTGTATACCTTGGCCTGGCAGGATAAATTTACCTCAAATTTACCTTTGTTAGACTTTATTATTTTTCTTTTCTTAAAGTTTTTATTGGATTTTCAGTTTTCACACTATTATTTACAGTCAGAGATCTGTGAAGATAAATGAAAAAAAATTCAACTAAATCTCACACACAAAAGAAAAAAACTATTTACAGAAGTATCCATTAACCATCAAGTAATTCAAGTTATTACACACTACATTAAATCTAAAATGCTGTTATTTTTGCTTGTCAAGCAGATCTGTAAGTTTTTTCCAGGCATCATAGCAAGAGGTAACCCTGGTTGTTCTTGACTTAATTGTAATGATTTCCAGGTGACAGATTTCAGTTGCAATATATATAAATTCTTTCAAAGAGGGTGTAGACTTGTTCTTCCAATTCTGAGTTATACCCTTTCTTCCCATAAAGAGTATAGACCCCAGAATGTGATATTTAATTTTTTAACACATATAGGAATAGGAGTGTTGAAAAGGATTGGTGGTTTAGATAAAACAAACCTATCTCCAAAAAAGTCTGTAAAAATAAATTAATGCTATTCTAATAAGGTGTTAAGGCAGTACCATCATAAACATGTGTTGCTAATCTGCTTTAAGTTCTTGTTTACATCTCCAGCAAAGTGTTTCTGCTTGAACATTAATTAAATTTTATGTAGTGTGAAGAAAGGTCTATGCAAAAATTTCCAAGTAAAGAGATACCATCTAACAGATGAAGTTGTTTAGAAGATATTATAATTATTTTTTATCTTCTTCACTTGGATGTCTATTATTAATTTAGGTAACATAGTTCCAACAATTGTCATTGCAACTTTTTGTTTCTCTCCTCACAACTCTATATAATATAGATAAGTGAACCTGTCCGAATGTGTTTTGTTGAGTTAAGAATATTAGATATTTGATTATTCAATTAATTTTGGGATATGATCTCTCATCCTTGATTGCATTAACTTAATTTCCCCTTCTACATGTCTGCAGCATTGTACATCTAGCTACATGTCTATCCAAATTATATTTCTTCTTAAAATAATCAACAGCATGTTCATAGGTTCATAGGTTCATAGGTTCGTACTAGGCTATCTGCCCTAGGGCATTTATAAGCCTAGCCAGAGTGTGTGTGGCTTTCACCACCCCTTAGGATGAGAATACTACGCCCTTTTAGGGTTTAGTTTACTATGCCTCTGTCTAGTAGTGACACAGAGATGACCCCCGGGGTAAACCTACGATCTCCCATCCACTCGTCAAGATTTCTCTTGAATAGAGTCAGTGAGGGGCTCTGCCTAACATGGACTGGGATTCTGTTCCAGAGTGTAGGGAGCCTCTGGGTTATGAATCTGTCCCTCCAGCACGTCCTATTTATTTCTGTGTTGAGGTTTAAGTCTCTTGCTCTCGTGGCTCTGATGGATTTGGATTTTCTGAGGTGGAGCATGTCCATTAATTCCGGATTGGACATGGCCTTGTACGTCAGGCACAGATCACCTCTGAGTAGGCGGTATGCGACTAAATAGAGCTGGAGTTTTTTCAGTCGAGCAGCATATGACATATGTTTAAGACCCTTTATCCTCTTGGTGAGGAACTTTTGGGGTCTTTCCAACTGCTGCAGGTGTCGGGTAAGATACATCCCAAATGGGGCATTGTACTCAATCATTGGCCTGATAAGAGAAGAGTACAGGGGCACAGTGACCTCTCTTGATCTAGATGTGAAACCCTTCATGATAAGGTGGGCAATATAGAAGGTCTTCCTAACCACTTTGGCAATGTGAGTGTCAAATGAGAGGTTACTGTCAACCTGGGTCCCTAGGTCCCTGATTACCTCTTCCATACTTAATGGATTACCACCAATGTGGTAATTTGTGGGTACCTTGTTTTTCCCAAAGGGTATGACTATACATTTTTTGGCATTCAGCTTAAGGCCATGGCTCTGGCACCAATTATCTGTTTCTATGAGGCCTCTCTAAAGGATGTCTGTGTCCGCTGGAGTATCAATTATGGCACCCAGTTTGCAGTCATCTGCGAACTTTGTCAGCCACAATCCTCCTATGTTTGCCTGTACCTCGGAAAAATAAATGCCGAACAAGAGGGGTCCCAGGACTGAGCCCTGTGGGACACCACTTGTGACTGGCTTAGAGTCTGACATAGCTCCAGCAACTCTGACCCTGTGGGTTCTGTCCTTGAGCCAGTTTGCAACCCATCTTGTGACATATGGGTTTACATTTAAGCTGGTGAGTTTGTCTATGATGCCCAAGTGGGGTATTTGTGTCAAAGGCTTTTGCAAGGTCAAGGTAGGCTGTGTGAACTGCCTTACCCTCATCAACGGCCTTAGTGACTGTTTCAAAAAAGTCGACCAAGTTCAAAAGGCAGGATCTGCCCTTGACAAAGCCAAATTGGGTAGGATCCAATGTCTGTAGGTCCCCAATGTCTTTGTTTATGAGTTCCATAATGATCCTCTCCATAGCTTTGCAGACCAGGCTCGTCAAGCTTATGAGGCAGTAATTTCCAGGGTCCATAGAAGCACCGCCTTTGTGAAGTGGGACCACTGTTGCCGTACGCCACTCTTTGGGTACGTATCCTGTAGTAAGGCTAAGATTAAACAGCAGCCTTATGTGTGGGTTTAGTTCCTCTTGGAGTTCATGTAGCACACAGCCCGGGACACCGTCTGGTCCCATTGATGCCGTGTTTTTAGCTTTAGAGAGGGCGGCTCTCACCTGGGCATCTGAGATGTTAGGGAGGCTACACTCTGCTGGGATAGTTATTTCTCCTTTTGGGGAGAAATTTGCACTGAACCTGTCTGCCAGAATGTTGGCAATGTCAGTGGGTTCAGTGTATTTTGTGTCATTTTGGACTAACTCTGAGCATATCTGGGAGTTTCCACCCAGGTTTCTAACATAGCTAAAGAAGGCCTTGTGATTGTCTTTTGTGTCTTTTGCGATTTTTCTCTCAAAGTTGGCCTTGGATGATTTTATGAGTGATCGTAGTTTTTTGCTAGTACTGATCAGAGATGCCTTCCCTTTTAGGGATTTTGCTCTGTCATGTAGTAGCTTCCTCCTCCTGTTGTAAAGTTTGTTTATAGCTGGGGTCCACCAGACCAGGCGCCTGCCTTTGGGGGAATGGGTCTTGGTTTTATTTGGGATTGCATGATCCATGCATTTTTGAAGGTGCCCGTAGAAGGCATTTGCAAAGGATTCAGCAGTGTGGGTTGTGGTTTCCACTGGCCCAGGGGCCTTGAAGGATACCACTTCAGTCTTAAGAAGTGTGAAGTTGGCTTTTGAGAAGTTCTTCACTGTGGTCTTTTGTGCAGGGGGTGGGGGCAGGATGTGGATTTCCAGTGAGATTAATTTATGGTCTGATCTTACCAAAGAGGGATATACTTCCGGTGTGGAGCATTTTGTCCCCATGTTTGTGATGATCAGGTCTAGTATATTGTCTCCTCTTGTGGGAATGGTGACTAGTTGGTCTATTGCATTTGAGTTTATGAATTCTAGGAACCTTTGGGCTAGGGTGTTGGGGCTTGAGTAATGTTCCCAGTCTATGTTTGGGTAGTTGAAGTCTCCCAAAATGATGGTATTTGGAGAGACATTCATACTCTCCAGTGTCTTCAGGAAGGCTGTGTGGGGTTCCTGAGTTTGAGAAGGTGGTCTGTAGCATGCTACAAACTGTAAGGCGGTTTTGCCTATGGTTAGTTGCACCTGGATGGTCTCCGATGCTTCGTGCGTTGCCACTAACCTGGAGGTGTGGGTATCTTTGATGAAAATGGATACTCCCCCTCCTTTTGTGGTTCGGTCCAAGTTTTGGGGCCAGAAAGCATGATATGAGGTAAAACCTGATAGTGCTGGGATGCTCTCAGGAGCCTTGAACCAGGTTTCAGTCACTGCACAGACATCGATGTTCTCCATACTGAGGAGGGCTTCGAGGGTGTGCATCTTGAGGTTTAGACTTCTGGCATTGAGCAGCATTACCCTTAGTTTTTTTTCACTTGTGTTTTCTATGGAGGTAGGTTTGTCATTTGAGCCTTGCCTAAAAAAGGCACTATGGGGGTGGCAAGAGCCTTGGCCAATATCCGAAAGCCCAGGGGTGACAGGTGCAAGCCATCCCTTGCAAAGCAGCGTGGCTTCTCAAGCATGTCATCCCAAGCAGACAGACATTGGATCCCCTTAGAATGACACCAGTAATTAAGCCAATTGTTAAAACTGATCATTTTGTCTTTGTACTGTGGCATCATTCTTGGTGAGGGTAAGATGCTGCTCAGGGTCAGGGTCATACCGGCCTGGGCTACATAATCAGAGAGCTCCTCTATGTCTCTTTTCATGTAGTCCAGGGAGGTACATCTCAGGTCGTTCACACCGGCATGTACAATGACTGAGTCATATTTGTACTTGCTTTGGAGTGACCTGAGTGCTTGTGTTATGTGGCGGATTCTAGCTCCCGACAGGCAGCTTACTGTGACCTTTTCCTTGTTCAGTCTGGTGAGTGGGACGTCAGTGTGTCTGACTATGGAGTCACCTATTACAAGTGTGTCTGGCATGTTGTTTGGCCTTAAGGGCTGTGACTGTTTAGCACACTGACTTTGAGAACTATGTGTTGCATGTGCTATGTCTTGAGGTGGTGGTTGCTTGGGTGTCTGCTTTGGAGGCCTCTGTTGTTTTGGTAGATTTTTAATCAGCGCCTCCAAGTATGTTTTTGTGTGTTTATGTGTTTGGTTTGCAGTTGTGATAGTTCTATGTGAGACTGGGTTTGTGGTGTGCGTGGTTACCTTCTCCTCCTGACTGGTCTTGCCAGTACTGAATTGAGAGAGCTCAGCCTCCAGTTTGGCTATATAGTTGCATCTCTCGCATATATTTGTATTTGTTGGGAGGAGGAGAGGGTTGTCTGTGTACATGAGGCAATTGTAACATTGCCTCAAGATTCCCATGTAGCTTTTCATCTTTCATTAATTGAAACCAATATAGCAGATTTATCTCTTTAAATGTGATCATTGTTTCTAATTTTGAGGTGGAGACGTTATTTTGGGTATATGCCACAGGAAATATAAGGAAGACCCATGCTTTATATGCCAGGTTTTTATATATAAATTTATTGAATGTGTTTAATATAGCAGAAATGAAATAGGAGTCACTTGCTTGGTGACTTTCTCCTATAAGATAATCCTTTAATAACCAATGTAGGCTGTTATTTAGTATGAGAAAATTATTAGAATATCTATTATGTTTAGAGCTTATAAAAAGATTTCCTAAAAACTCTTTCCACCTAGCTGTGCAAGTGTTATTAAACCAAGGATATATTGTTTTCATAATTGATTATAATGAATATAATTCTAGATCTGGTAGCCCTGTCCCTCCTGCTGCTGCCCAGTCCCTCATATAATGGTTTAATGCAATTCTTGGTTTATTGGGATACAACAGAAATCTCAAAATTAAAGTGTTAACTTCTTTAATACAACTTTTTTATGGGGGTAATGTTAGTGATTATATAATATATAAGATTTTTGGTAAGATAATCATTTTGATTATAGATAACTTCTCTTTCATCATGAAGAGAATTTTATTCTGTGTGTCTATTAGATTCTTTATGTTTATATTAGTATAATTATAATTTATTATATCTTTAATGCTATCTGTTGTTGTTGTTGTTGTTGTGTCTTTCGGCTTTTCCCGGTTAGGGGTCGCCACAGCGGGACTCTGGTCCGCTAATGATTGGCAGTAGATTTTTACGTGCCGAGTTGCCAACCCTGACGCACAACCTTCAACGAAGGTACGCCCATTCACGCATGTCTCCACACAGAGAACGCTTTAGCTGAGAATCAAACATGACAACATCATACTGTGAGGTGACAATGTTATCTGTTATAACTCCTAAATAATTCATTTTCTTCTCCAAGACAATATATTTAATTAATTTATTTTGGATTCTATTCTTATTTGTATTTATAGGTAAGATTTTTATTTTGTCATCATTAAATGTTAAACCAGATTTTCTTTAAAATGTATCCATTGCTAAGAAAACTGCAGATAAGGAATTGTCATTGTCATTTAATGTCAGTAGGAAGTCATCAGCAAACAGTTACATTTTTAATTCTCATTTATGTTAATACCTTTTATACATATACTTGATTTGAGAAAATTAGCAAATGGTTCCATAATTAGGGTAAAAAATCAGAGGTGAAAGAAGATATTCTTGTTTGGTTGCTTTCAAAATTTGTATTGACTCAGAAGTAAAAGTACCTATTTTAACATATGTGTGAACTTACTTGAGAAATTATATTCTTCTAAACCCAGCAAGAGATATTTCCAGTTTACCCAGTCAAAAACACAATTAATATCAATACTCATTAATGTTACATTCTTTTTTGTTTTATTTGCATAGTCCATTATTGTGATTATTCTTTTAATATTATCAATAAGTATTTCTGTTTAAGATAAAGCCAGTTTAATCTTCGTGAATCATGGAGTGTATAATATATTTTAGTCTATTAGCATGAATTGCCATGAGCAATTTATAATCTACATTTAAAAGTAAAATCAGCCTGTAAGAAGAGCATTCAGTAGGATCTTTTTCAGTTTTTAAAACTGGAGAGATAAGGGTATATTTCCAGGGGGTCTATATCATGTCAGAGAAACAGCATTACAGCGAATGCCATTTCGCCAACACATATAGACCGAAATTGAAAAAGAGCGAAAGCTCATGTCAGTGATTTCTTTCCCAGGGAAATAAATCACTTGACCAGAGTCATGACATTGCCCTTTCCCAGACTGTAGTGCGATCTTTGACTTGGAATATTTACTTAGGGGGGTGTGGGGGGTACAGCCCCCCCACACACTGCAGGTGTGTGGGGCTAAGCCCCCACTTTGTAATGTTTTAAGTGGTATGTTGTGTTTTGTTTTTTCACAGATTTTTTCCCCCTAGGGTTTTGCTCTTTTAAGATTTCGGTCTATATGTGTCAGTGAAATGGCATTCACTGTAATGCTGTTTCATTGACATAATATAGACCCATTTCCAGAAAGGAGGAACCTTAGGTCATTGACTATACAAAAACATTGTGTAGTATGTCTAGGGCTTCTTGAGGAAACAGCTTATAAAGTTCAGATATAATCTCATCATTACCTGGTGCTTTATTAGGTTTTAGTTTAGAAATTTGAGTTTGAAGTTCAGGCATAGAGAACGGTTTGTCAATTAATTTCATTTGGTCATCAGATAGTTTAGTTTTTAGATTTTTTAATAAATAATTTAATTTCTTCTTCTGGCTCTATTAATATATTATTTTGGTTGATTTTATTATAATAATCTCTGAATTCATTTAACATATCTTCTATTTCTGTTACTTTTGTGTCATCCTATGTGAGTAGATTTCTTTTTACGTGACTGGACTTACTGAGTAATTTTGTTTTTGTGGCTAAATTGTGCATAGATTTTGGGTTAATAGAGAAGTTAATCATAAACCTCTCAAGGATGATTTTTGTTTTATGGTTTAAGATTTCTAATTCTGAGTTATTTGTTTAGTTTGATGAGAGCGCTTTAGTCCTGTTGGGTACTACACCTCCTAATTTTTGCTATGATGTTCTTCTTTCTGTAAATATAGCCTTTTGATGTTGTGATTCTACTAGGGTGGCTTATATTTGAGTTAGTTCTGTACTTATTCTTGGTGGGTACAGCTGTCTCCATGCAGCTACTAACATACTTGTATATGGTTTCTGTGAACATCCCCATGTAGGCTGCAGTATTTTCAGAGTTTAAGGGGCTTGGAATGTTGCCAGGTTATCACTTAATACTAGAAAGTTAGCCTTAGAATAGTTTATGAACATTTGAGGGTTAGCTGGGGTTCTGTGTTTTATTTTTATTTCAAAGGATACTTTTTTGTGGCCTGATTTTAACCAGAGGGGAAATTACACTAGGGAATGTGCAGCACTCTCCTGTATTAGTAAGGACCATTTCCAGTATGTTTGTGCCCCTGCTCGGTGTATTGACAACCTGGTCCAGGGAGTTTGTTTACAAAAGCCAGAAATCTCTGTGCTTGCATATTGGTGTTGTATATGATTCCCAGTTAATAGCAGGATAATTAAATTCACCCCTGAATCTGATAGTGATTTGGATAGTGAATGTTTTCAGTAAGCTTTAATACATGTTATGGGTTTCCTGGTTTATAGGGGAGAACCTATAGCTTGCAAGGAAATGGTATGGGATTTTTCCCTGTGAGGATTTGAACACAAAGAAGCTCAAGTGCATCATCCTATTTCACCAGCCTTGAGGAATATTTATTTTTGATGTAAAGCAGGACTCCTCCACCTTTAACACCTGTCTGTGTAGTAACTAGTCTAAATGTTTGGAAGACATTATAGCCTTTCACTGCTGGTGTGCTATCTGCAGCTTTAAAACATGTCTTAGTAACTGCACATACATCAGCCTTTTCTAGGGTGAGGAGAGCATACAGGGAGATTTTTGGGTAAAACATGTAAAAAAGCAGAAAATTACAAAAACGTATCACCACACAGGTCAGTAACTCTTAAGTGCAACTTAAAATATTGAAGTAGAATTGAATTAAAAGCTTTTCCTTTCCTTGTTTGTCACATAGCAGAGAGCTACACCTCTCAGAGTCTTTCTTAAAAGACCGTGGGTGGGCATAGCTTTGTGTTGAATATCAAGCTAGCTAGAGAGAGATCTAATTAAATAAAGCCAATATTGCATTTCTAGTCCTATGGCTCTGAGCTACAGGTCAACAACCTCAGGTAGGTTCGAATTTCAGAAACTTTAGCTTAATGTCTCAAGGGGAGCTGGGGCAGACACAAAGAGCATGGGAAAGCAGTAGCAAAGTATAAAAAAAGGGACACTGACTGAAATGCAATTTTAAGTAGGTAAATGATAAACAGAATATAAGACTCTAGCAGCAAAACCATGACCATATACATAGGTTATTTAATATAAAAGAAACATACACTGATGTAAAGTGAGGCAAAGTTTGATCTCCTAGATTACCACATGATGTTGAAATAGGAAGTGTTCAAGTCCAAACAGTAGGAGGCACTTTTCACTTATGTGCTGGTTTGTATTAGGCTATGCAAGTTTCCAGGGAGGTGCAAAGATGAAGAGGAACATTTCCTTGAGTACATGAAAGTACATGTGGATTGTGTTCTGTGTTACTTTGAGGAATTAGATGTCTTTTCATCAGCCCTGGTATTTGACATGCAGGGTTTGCCTTTTCTTTATGGGAAGTACAGGTTTATAGAGTATGTCAATACAAAGTCGTACTTCCTTAGTCCATAAAGATGGGTTCAGGCATCTAGGCAGCACGACATTTCCTGGAGGTACATCGGTTGGGGACATATGACTGAAATGACACTCAGGTGCAGAGAAATATGGTTGTTGCAGATTCCCTGTGGGCAAAGAGAAGCACACACTGCCATGCCCACAGCCTAAATAATGAAGTATACAGGAGGGCAGAAGAACTAATGAGTGCTGTACTCAGTGTACAGCACATGCTTATGTAACTACAACATGCAGAAGTGTGCTACAGCATGGAGGAAATCTTGTATATTCAGTGTACAGCACATGCTTATGTAACTACAACATGGAGAAGTGTGCTACAGCATGGAGGAAATCTTGTATACTCAGTGCACAGCACATGCTTATGTAACTACAACATGCAGAAGTGTGCTACAGCATGGAGGAAATCTTGTATATTCAGTGTACAGCACATGCTTATGTAACTACAACATGGAGAAGTGTGCTACAGCATGGAGGAAATCTTGTATACTCAGTGCACAGCACATGCTTATGTAACTACAACATGCAGAAGTGTGCTACAGCATGGAGGAAATCTTGTATACTCAGTGTACAGCACATGCTTATGTAAGTACAACATGCAGAAGTGTGCTACAGCATGGAGGAAATCTTGTATACTCAGTGTACAGCACATACATATGTAATTGTATACTCAGTGTACAGCACATACATATGTAACTACAACATGCAGAAGTGTGCTACAGCATGGAGGAAATCTTGTATACTCAGTGTACAGCACATACATATGTAACTACAACATGCAGAAGTGTGATACAGCATGGAGGAAATCTTGTATGCTACTGTAGTCACATTTATGCTCCAGTATGCATTTTAGGTAATGCTCCCTAGATACTGTGAAGGGAGTAGTGGTCTGCATACACCAATTGTATAGGCACTGTTCTTTCTGCACTTCCTTTTTATCAACACTGACATGCTCACTGGTCAGCCTGTTGCTGATGCCTGCTATACTGCCTACTGTCTCACATTGTCTTGGGGGCCATGGACATTATTTTCCCCCTGTGCATTTGGTTATTGAAGTTGTGTGCATGGTACCACACTCTTCTCTTTGCCCAGAGAGAATTTGCAATAGCCAAATTTCCCTGAAGCTGAATATTACGTATCTCCAACCAAATGTACCTCAGAGAAATGTCTTGCTGCCTAGGTGACCCCTACCCTATTTAGTAATGTGTGCTAATCCTAACCATAGCACTGCCCTTTTCCTCAACTCTAGCCCTACACTTTATCTTCATAAAAACCTTCTCATAACACTGCCTCTATTCAGACAAATTTGAGGCTAGTGTTATGGGGGGGGGTTAATGTTAATAAAGGGAGAACAAATAGTTTATCTATCTTGATATTATTTCATTCTGTATTTTTTGTTTTCAGTATTGTGTATGCTCAGACTTTTTTGTCTGTTTTCTATTCAACATTAAATTAGTCTGATCATACACAACTGAACCGTATTGATATGGTCAAATTTCAAATTTGTAGCTTGTGTTGCCTTTTTTAACCATTAAGAGGGATCAATTCATATTACTGGGCTACTAGGCTGCAACCCCTCCATGTTTATCTTGTTTTTTTCTGTTTAATATATATTTTTAAATTTAATCAAAAATAATAATAGTTTTCATCTGCTGATTGCTACAGTAAGAACAACTGGACTCATGCAATCCAAAGATTGCGCTGTAGCTGTATGCACTTCCTTGTGTACATATGAAAACTGGCTATGTCAGGTGACTTCTGCCTGGTGTAGCTGAAGCAGTGAAAGACTGGGAGGTGCAAAGTAAAACTGAGTAGCTGTATACAAGCTAATGTGGACTTTGGAAGGGGTGCATAGAGTAGAAGTACTAAACCATGGGAAAGCCTTCTCTTGTTATTATTAAATATGCTGGCATTAACATGGATTTGTTGCTTTCTGTTCTGCCTCACATCACTTTCTTCAGATTAGAAGACTGGGTTAAAGCCAGAGTACTGGAACTGAACTAGAACCAATTCTTTCTATGCAGGTAGCAAACCAGCCAGTGAAGAAACATCACCATCCTAGCTCCTGGTTTAGACATCGGTTTTCAGTCTGGTCCTCTCAGTTCTTCAGATAATGTTCATAAAGTCCCTACAGCTCTGTAGGTATAAACGGTCTATAACCCTAAAACATTCAGGTAGGTTATTTGTGTAGTTTATTTTTTTTTATTAGATATTCGAACTTTTAAAAGTTAGGTCATATGGTGTTGACCATATGACAGTCAAACTTTTGAAAGTTCGATCATCTGATATAGACCCGATATAAACAATATGAGGCTTTTATCTAATAAAAGAACTAACACACCCCACAACTGTCTGTGTGTTTCATGGAAAAATACCTTTCAATTATTGCTTTATTTATGAAAGTAATGTATAAAAGGTAAATAAAACTGCATAGTGCAACAAAATACAGTATTCATACTATTTAATCTGATCTAATTCCGTATATGAATTATGTAAATTCAATCACTGCAGTTAGGGGCTTCTCCATCAGAGTTGCACTAGGCTTTATCATGGTATAACCTGAAGAAGCTAAATGTTATAGTGATTTAAGGATGGAGGGAGAGTTATCAAGAATTGTAGGTTCTTGTGATTTCAAAAACAGCTCCCCCCAACACATACACTTTCTTTTAGGGAAACTAACCAAGTGGAAGTTGTAAGTTAAGAAGATCTGGATTTGTAGGCTTCCCAGTTTAAGGATTAACATCGTTATTTCTTGGAATCATACTGTGTAATGACTTTTGTAATTCACTGATTTTTTTTTCTTTTAAGTGGAGATTTTTATTTATTAGGAGAGCACACATTACAATGGTAAATGTGATATGTGTGTGTGTGTGTGTGTGTGTGTGTGTGTGTGTGTGTGTGTGTGTGTGTGTGTGTGTGTGTGTGTGTGTGTGTGTGTGTGTGTGTGTGTGTGTGTGTTCACATTACAATGGTAAATGTGATGTGCGATGTGTGTGTGCACACATTTCACTGGAGGTGGCCGCAGTGGTGCAGCAGTTAGTGTTGTTGCCTCACAGCAAGAGAGTCTCTGGTTCAATTATCAGCTGGGGTGCCTTTTGTGTGGGGGTTGCATGTCCTCCTTGTGGTCATGTGGGTTTCTTCTGGGTGCTGTGGCTTCGTCCTACAGTCCAAAGATATGCAGTAGGTGGATTGGACACTCTAAATTGGCTGTAGGTGCATGTAAGTGGTATGGATGAACTACTATGGAATGGCTACCCACCTGTTGGTGTAAACCTTGGCTTAAAATGATTGTCACTGTTGAAGTGACAACCTGACCCATGTGCATGATGGGATAAAGGGCTTGACAGATGGACACAGGTATGTTTTAACAGATCTTTTTGTTTTTGTTTTCAATTTATTTATCTAAAGATTTAATTCATACATTGAAATCTCAGTTTCCAAATCATACAAAGCATAGCCAGTTTTAAGCACCAGTGAACCCTGCAGTCATCTGAGGGAGGGGGGGGTCTTGTTCCTGGGGGCCTCCAACCACAGCAAGTTATCTTATCTTGATATTTTATTACACATCTGTCAAACCAAGAAAAACTAGTACAGCAGTCTTGTAGACTTAATAAACCAGGTGGGTAATAACATCTCCTATTTATATCTCCTTTAAAATTCAAAAGCATTTCTGGTTATAGTAACACTGATTTATCAAGTAACATGCTTCACTATTCCATTAAATATTTTACCACTGACATATTACCCCTGGCTTAGTTAAACCTTGCTGGTGTACATTTTCTCCACTAAGACTAACAACATAGCCAGCTTTAGGTACCTACAATACTCGTGGCAGCAAGGGGTCCCCCCTTAATAATCATTGACTGTGAGGTGGCCCACAAAAGCTGCTTCTGGTTGTGGAAAAGAGAAGAAAAATGTATTAATTTTCTAATT
Source organism: Protopterus annectens (assembly GCF_019279795.1). NCBI lineage: Eukaryota > Metazoa > Chordata > Ceratodontiformes > Protopteridae > Protopterus > Protopterus annectens. The sequence goes on along the minus strand of NC_056743.1, from coordinate 830,133,945 downwards.
GTGCACTTTAACTGGAACAGGGCTGTGATATGATCCTGTTAAGATAGAGCTGATAGTGAACATGAGCAAGGTAAAGAGGTCATAATCTCAGGGTGACTGATCTCAGTGCAGATCTTGGATTTTAAGAAGAACTGTATCTGATTTTCAGGGATGCTTTTCTGTTTCATGGGGTTTTATAAATGCTGGCAAACACCAGATACTATAACTCTCATCTTAATTGCTGAAGAATTCTTCAAAATGTCAAAAATAATAGCAGAATAAATGTTTAAAATGAGGAGAACATTTTAAATATTCTCTAATTCTTTTAAAAAGTTAACAGAATAACACTTTTTTACATCAAGATACATTTATTGGACAATAAGAAGTATAAAACTCTGACTGGATTTATGGACTGTCTGTAATCCTGAATGATTTACCAACATATCAAACTTTTACAACAGAAAGAATAAAATTACAAGGCAAAATTAAGGAAGGTTTGTGAAATCTGGGGCAGTGACTGATATGCATTACTCCTCAACAAGCTAAATAGAAGTGACTTACCCTTGCTGTTGTTTGATTCCTAAACAGTCACTAATCTGGTTTGCAGTTCCAGTGTTGCACAATGTATTGTTATTTATTGTGTGGTTATTACTTGTTTTGTTTTCATCACAGTCTAACTTTAGACCTGTGTGTAGGAGATCATTGTAGTTGATGTTTGGGCTAAGGATAGTGTAGTCACAGTTTCTTTTACTTTTCTCACAGACCCCAACAAAGAATGTTACTATAGCTTGCGTAGGGGTGGTGTAGTGTCTAGGAGCAACTAAGGAGAAAGCATTTCTGTAATCATTATTTTTCTTCACTTTCCTCACAACCACACATTAGACACATAAACAGGTGGCTGCCTTTGGGGGTTAGGGGTAAGGAGTGGGGAGGCCTTCTATGTATATGTATGTGAGCAGTCACTTGACATACATGACTATGGCAATTTGAACCTCTACTTTCATCCCAATCTAACACCAGAGGGATGCATAGACAGTGACTGACTTTTTTGGGAAGTTAGGCAGGCAGTATACCTAGATAGGATCTGTGTATCCTCACAACAATAGGTTTGTTAGTTTATTGTGAGCTACTCTATTGTCAGTCTTGAACATTAAGTCTTTGGCATAACTTATATCTTCCCTGAAAGAAAAAAATGAAATCCTCTCCTTACTCATGACTATTATTTAGGCCATCATTGGATTAAAACGTTGGGAAATGTTCTAGAATGCATGCATTTTAGAGCCTATATAATCCCTATATCTTCTGGCGGCACCAGTTTAATTGAATTATTTCTTAAATAGTTACTACTGTGCTGTCTTGGTCAGGAAAGGTGAGTTGAAAGAATGCAAGAAAACTAAACCTGAAAAGAAACACTGAATTTCTTTCCTTAATCATAATTTCTCTTCTACCTTCATTGAATGAAAAGGTTGTGTAAAAAGAAAAAATAAATACAATGCACTTCTGAACATATAGAAAGTTATGGCTTCTTGAAAAAAGCTGAAGAGTAAGGAAAAATATAAGAAAAGGAAGAAAGAAGTAATCTGCATGGTAAGGGGAGCCCTAGATGGGAGGAAACAGTGTGAGGATTGGAGGGTGTGTGTGTGTGTGTGTGTGTGTGTGTGTGTGTGTGTGTGTGTGTGTGTGTGTGTGTGTGTGTGTGTGTGTGTGTGTGTATGTGTGAGGGGGGGATGCTGAAACAGTAGGCAGTGCCTAGGGCATCATTTTGCCTAAGTCCAGTCTGTACATAGATCTGTTGTAATGTATCATTGTTGCAACTAAATGCCAGTAACTATGAATGTTTCTCTGTGAGATGGGTCAACATAGTGTGATACACAGGCTCGCTGTAAAGTAAGATCATTGCAGCTCCCTCAGAGCCACATGCTCCAGGGATCTAAACCTTGCCATCACAATGAACAAAACATGCTGGAGGGATAGGTTCCTGACCCAGAGACTCCCCGTACTCTGGAATAGACTGCCCATACATGTCAAGCAGAGCCCTCTTCAAAAGGAACCTTGATGATTGGATGGGAGATAGGAAATTCACTCTGGGGATCATGTCAGTCACCCTGCTAAACAGGAATCCAGGGAAGTAACTATTGTGGGAAGAAATATCCAGGGAATTGTTATGGCTAGGCTTGTTTAAGCCCTAGGGCCGATAGCCTAGTACCAACCTATGAACCTATAGGTCAATCAGTGCATATTACTGCAAGGTTTGCAGCATGCATTAAACAGTTAATTAGGAGGGGTGGCAGTGACAGGGTGATACTTAGAATGTAAGTGCCAAGGGGTCCCCCAACTTGACATTTGCTGGGTACCCCAAAATGCTAACACCAGCCCTGGTAAGAGGTTAAATTCAAAATGAGAACCAAATGCATTATGGTATCCTGATTCATTTGGATTTATTATGTGTCAAAACATTTGGATCATACCTCTCAACCATACTGAATTCCTCAGTATTTACCGGATTTGAGGGCAAAATAATAGGGTGCCACAAATTCATGAGTGGCCTCTTTAATTCACGATTTTTTATTTATTTTTTTTATTTTTTTTCTTGTATCGCAACTTTAAATTTGTAGCTGACATCACCACTCATCTCCAGCCTACAAGCTTGTGTTCAAGTTTTGTAGAGCATGAGCACCCACAAGTCTGCCTCAGCCTCCAGGTAAGAAACAACTTGTATTTTGATCAGATACGTGCGCTCACTCTTTTGTTATTATAAGTGCTCTCTCTTCTTCTTGCTTACTTTTATTAAATATGCTGCCAACCATTTTGTTAATGGCATTACTTACTGCTTTATCACTATTGTTTTTAGACTTTATTTTAAGGTGCATTTATCATTGTTATTATTATTATTATTATTTTTGGTATGTGTAGATATTTCCTGCCATTTCAGAAGGTGCGGAAGACATCTGTTAAGTTGTAGTCATTCAGAAGGAAGAAATATGTGTGTGCTGGGCCTGCTGGCCCATTTTGTTGTTTTAAGTGCACTCACTCCTGCTTACTGTCTTATCAGATACGTTGCCTGCCCGTTTTAAGTGCATTACCTACTGGATAGCTTCATAGTTGTATTTTAAGGTGCTTAGCTTACTAGTTGTATTTTAAGGTGCTTATTACTCTAAGACATGCTGCCAGCCCATTTTAACGGTTATTGTAAGTGAGTGCATTCATTCCTGCTCCATTAGTGCATTCAGTCTAGTGTGTTGGGAGTTCCAGCAGACTTGGGTTATTTTAAGTGCATGCATTCATTCCTGCTCCATTAGTGCATTCAGTCCAGTGTGTAGGGAGTTCCAGCAGACTTGGGTTATTTTAAGTGCATGCATTCATTCCTGCTCCATTAGTGCATTCAGTCCAGTGTGTAAGGAGCTCAAGTAGACTCGGGGTGACTCGTGAGTAGCATTTTAAGGTACTTACTACTCTTATAAGATATGCTGCCAGCCCATTTTGTTAACGGTTATTAAGTGCATGCATTCATTCCTGCTCCTTTAGTGCATTCAGTCCAGTGTGTAGGGAGTTTCAGCCTGTTTTAAGTATTTTAAGGTGCTTAGCTTACTAGTTGTATTTTAAGGTGCTTACTACACTTATAAGATTTTGTGTTTGTGTGTGTGTTTAAGGTGCTTACTACACTTATAAGATTTTGTGTTTGTGTGTGTGTTTTAAGGTGCTTACTACTCTTATAAGATTTTGTGTGTGTGTGAAATGCCCCAGTTGAATATACCTTGTGGCTAGAGGTACACAGACTCAAACCCTGTACCTTGGGTACAGGTAACAAGACCCTGAATTTCCTACTCATCACCACTTGTGAAAGCTGCTCGAGATCTTTTACTTCCTATTTTTTTCTGTTCCTCATAAAATCTATGTTTTTCTGGATTTTTGTGGCAAATCAGTGAGGAATGAATTCACTAAATAATGACAGGCATTTTAATTTCATATTCTTCAGAAAATACATGGTATCACAAAACCTTTTATTCTAGCAATTTTCTAAGTTTATAAGATCAATATTTGAAATTTGTCCCTACTTTTAGGGCTGTATTCCCCCATTATTGACTTTGTCCAGATTTTTAGTGCTAAGAGGTTGACAGCTATGGTGAGAACTGAATTCATTAAATGATAGCCATTTAAGTTTCAGTCTTCCTATCTTTCAGGAAGCACATGGTGGTAACAAGATTTTGTTCCAGCAACTTTCCAAGATTATACAAGCTATGTTTAAAATGTGTCACTGTTTTTTGGGCTTTTGTTTCACTGAAATTTTGTTTTTTTCCAGATTTCTTGTACAGCAAAGTTGAGAGATACTGTTGGGTGTCGAGTGGATTTTCCAAGCTGAGAGCTTCAAGGAAAGAGAAGTTTAGTGCTGCTTATACAAAGTCTGCTTGCATTGTTAGTAGCACAACAGGTAGAATACCTGCTTTTGATGCAGAAGGCTGTGGGTTCTAATCCCACAGTATGTAGATGCATTGCTGTACTATTGTACTTTTAAAGGGGATGGATGTTGAAGTCCTCAAAATGTCCTATTTGGCGGCAATAACTATTAACTATGAACCTGTTATCAGTTTGTCATCCAATCCCTATTGCAGTATTACTAGCTTATAATTTTTTGAATGTCACATAGGCAATTTATTTCGCAAGGGCAACAGGCACTTTATTTGTAGACGAAACAATGAAATATAAAGTTGTTTGCTAGCAACAACCTCTTCATTAGTTACAGATCTCTTTAATGTGGAATTATTTAGATGACTTTTACTTCTGCAGAGATTGTGCATATTTACTGATACTGGTGGATTGTAGAAGTTTAAGCAGACTTTTATGATGGAAATATTCTGAACTGGGCAGTTTTGTCATTGGTTCATGCATTTTGTTTCATTGCTTACCGGAATTTTTTTTAAAACAATAAATTTAAAACATGCTCTAACAACGGTGCTGTATTATACTAGGAATATAATTTAATACAATCAGGAAGGTGTATCAAATAACACATGTATGTTTCATGTGCAAGGTGCCTATGATTTGAAAACAGCCCAAAGGTAATCTTTATCTGCCACTGGCCAGATGCATTTTCTTTGAATGTAAGTTTCAGTGCTGTTTCAATGAATGTGAGTTTCAAGGGCAGAGAAGTTTTAATGCTAACTCTGTTTTCATTGTGAGAATGCATTGCTTTGTTTAGCAGATGTCTATTAGTTTTTGTGCTGTAAAATGTAAAATAAAAGTTTTAAATGAAATTCAAATCATTGTAGAAGTAAAGCAGTATGCACACTACAGTGTTTATGGTAAATGGCACAAAATAGCCAAGTAATGGGACATTGAAATAGCTGCAGAGGGTGGGCTGTATATGGAGGGACCCATTTGACCATGATTTTGTCAAGGTGAAGGGCAACAAACTGACACCCCTGGGTGGCACAAACTGTAGCTATGCCATTGATCAGTAGGCCATAGAGAATGACCTTTGGAGGTCCTAGCAAACTATAATATTGATTTGCTAAGATTAGAATATTTCCTACCATTAAATGTCCTACTTTTATCATAAAACCCACATAATGCAAGTCACCAAAAACAAAATCCTGAGGTTCATCATCTTCTTCCTTCCCAGTGAACATCATTGCTACACATTAGATAAATAGATGCATCTGATATAGCAGGTAGCACTATGAATTAGAAGAGGTGGGTTGTCAATAAATATATGGTAGTTGCTACATTGTCTCAGAAAATCAAGTGCTAATAGGCCAGCTAAGGAGGAGGTTAAAGCAGGTCAGGTTTCCCCAAGTGGCAGGCAATGCTTTTTCTGGTTAGTTACTACTACAATTAATAGAACGAACAGGCGCGCGCACACACACACACACACACACACACACACACACACACACACACATGCACACACACACACAGTTTAGATCTAAAATCAATACAAAACAGTGATAGCTGGGAATCGGAACATACAACCAACTTAATTACAGTAGAAGGAAGGATCAATTTTGAGTGAGATTTTGTCTGAGCATAATTTTACACTTATAGTTATTTGTGGGCACTCACTATTCAGAGTATATGGAACACAATGGGAGGCAAATTAATTGAATTTGTTTAAAAGGATTACCATTATAAAATGACACATCAGTACTTACACATAACAACTAATGAAAGAGGAGTAGGAAGGAATTTTGTAGCCAAATTAACACAAGGGGCAGACAACTAAACAGCCACTGGGTTTAAGCCAAATAACAGGAACAGGGTTGGAGAATGTGAAAAATATTTAAACCTTTATGACTCACCAACAGAGAAAGCTTTGTTTTCTCTCCCCCAAACAAAACTTTTACTATGCAAGGGGAATAAATTTAATACACTGTAATAAACAATGTGGTCAAAGAGCCAGCCTGAGTATTTTGATCTTATAATTTCACAGTAATAGATAGTGTAAAATCAACAGTTATTTTATTGGGACATGGGAAAACATACACTGGCATTATAACAAAGGACAGAAATGTTATTTTGGTTCTTAATATACTTGTGTATTTAGAATGTCATGCTCTAAATGTTGTTCTGTTGTTATGAAGCATCACTGGGCTATTACAGACAATATTGTAGAGAGGCAAGGGGTACATTTTATCAAGGTGTTTATTGCAGAAGGAGATGGCTTGTGCAGAGAGACAAAAAGAAAAAAGTTGCTAGTGCATATTTATAACTATTGTTGCTCAGAGTGTGGGAAGCTTGTCAAGGGCTGCCAGTTGCCATGAACTGCACCAGTGGCAAACAACTTGTGTATTGTGTTTTCACAGTATACAGTAATACCCAAAGCACCAGTAAGACAAACAGTAGAAAGGGAGGCACAGGGGTATTTTTTTCTTTGCTGGTGTACACTGGAGAAAATCAGACAGAAATGTGTGGGCGGCGCAGTGGTGCAGCGGTTAATGCTGTCGCCTCACAGCAAGAGGTTCTCCGGTTCGATTCTCGGCTGGGGTGCCTTCTGTGTGGAGTTTGCATGTTCTCCCTGCGTTCGCGTGGGTTTTCTCCGGGTACTCCGGTTTCCTCCCACATTCTAAAGACATGCTTCTGGAGTGTTTCTCCCCGGGCCTCTGCTGAAAACAGGATCTGTGGAACCTAGTCAGACTTTCCCGGTCAACAAATGTTAAAAAAAAAAAAAAAAAAAATGTAACTTAATAGCTACAGCACCCACCCTTAGTTTAAAAGCAGTTTTATGTCTTACTTTGTAAAGCTTCCTGTTTGTCACTAATTGACCACAGTAGTCTAAAAGCAGTTTTCATACCTGTTTCTTCCTACTCTGCAGAATTAATGGAAGTAGCTGCCTCGGTTTTGCATTTTGTGACAGGAATTATATTTGTGTGTTTATCTATCTGAACATGCGAATGTCACTCACATGATGCAGTTTGCTTTATTTACTGCTTCCAGCATTTCTGGCTTAAAATGTAGGGTGTTGTAACTGAATGGTTATACCTGCTACTAGAAACAATACTAGAATTATCTATTGAATTGTGTCAGAGCATTTATTCTTTCTGTGCAAATGCCCAGTTATAAGTATAGGCTCCCAACTGACTCAGTACCAGTAATTCATCAGTAACACAAGAAATTAGTACAATTTGAACATTTTACTAATATTCAACTAAGGCTTTGTCTTGTTAAATACATTTTAAAATGTCCAGTTTGGTTAAGGGTAGTACAAGCTATTATTTATATTATACTTTGCATTTTATTAAATTAAATACATTCTTCCTGTGGCATTTTCAACTATTTTAGTTGAAAATTATCTTTTCTATGTAACACAGGGTTGTCTAATATTATATAATATGCTAAAAATTGCCCTGAACTGATAAAATTAATTTTATAAAGCAGTGGTGTGGGAAATGATGCTATGACAATTGTTTTCATGTATGTAAATAAATAGCTATGGTTTTTCCACTTATTTCTATTTGTTGTGAGTGATTTAATATGTTGAATGGCCTGCCTATGTTCTGCACATAGTCATTGTTTGAATTCACATCTGCATAAAAGGTATCTCTGTAAGGATGTCGGATTCATTTCACACAATCACTTTCATTTATCATTTGGAAGAGGATCATATACTTAAGCAATAATTAATCGATGAGTGGGTGTGGGTATATTGACGATTTACTGATGGTTGGAGTGGTTTGATCACGAGGGTGAAGCACCCATGGGAGAGTGCAGAGGGGTTTACCTCCCTGTTAAACATGAGAGGAGATAAGGACTTTTGAAACCAGAAGTCTGGTATTGTCAACTGTCGAATGTAGTGCTTACGACATTCAACATTTAGGCTGGATGTTTTCATTTTCAGGATTTTAGTTCATTGCTTTGATGGCAAAATTTTTGCCTTCGAGATTTTGATAGTAAACTTACACACATATATATATATATATATATATATATATATATATATATATATATATATATATATATATATATATATATATTATACTATTGTCTCTAAATGAGGGTTTCTACTGGCACCGGCATTGGCAACCTCTACTATGCCATCCCTTATGCCTTCATAGGTTTTTGATAATATCACACCTTAAAAACTTTCTCTTATATAGTAAATGAAGCTGTGAGATTTCTACTATGATTGTAAATGGTAGGCAACTAATTAGACAATAAAGCATTAAAAGTAACTTTGCTTGAGTCTAAAATAACTGATTAGTTTAAGTATAATTTGTTCACCAGATGTCATCCTGAGCAGAATCTATTTTTGTTGGTGTCCTGGAGAGTATCTGGTGTTTGATTTTTTTTATACTGTTGAACATTCTAGTCTGTCCAAAGAGGAATTTTTTATAGCCATATAAATATTTTGAAATTTTAGCCAATTTTTGGGTTGGTCTGCCCATTTTGTCTTAGTGGTGATATTAGAATTTAGTAACTTTGGGAACAAGTCTATTGCCTCAAGATAAAATGAGCCTGAAGTGGTGTCAGAGTAATAAGACAAGGATCTTTGAAAAGTCTTTATCTAAGTCACGCCTTAATAGTTGGTAGGAGACAGATAAAGGGGATAGGGCTTTTTGTCTCTCTGCATAGCTCATGTTGTTTACATCCTGTATTTTCTTTGTGAGGAACCTGTGAGGTTCATCCAGCTGCTGTAAGTGCCTAGTCAAGTACATGCCAAATGGCACATTGGACTTGATAATTTCCTTGGATCTGGATGCCATACCTTTACGTATAAGTTGTGCCACAAAGAAAGACTTCCTTACCATGGCAGGTCAAAGTAGTTCAGGTTACTGTCTATCTGTGTACCTAAAGCTCTCTCACCTCTGAGTCTTCTCTTAGGGGTGTGCTGTTGATATTGTTATTTGCAGATGTATTTGACCTCTCGAAGGGTATGATTATGCATTTTTTTGCATTTAGTTTTAGGCCATGGCTCTGGCACCAATCATTTGTCTGATTCAGACCCTTCTGAAGGACATCTACATTGCTGCAGGACTTAATCTGTATGACCTACCACTAAGCCATGCCTGCTTTATAGGTTCGTACTAGGCTAACTGCCTTTGCGAGCCATTTTAAGCCTAGCCAATTATCCCTTGTGAGACTCCAACCCTGCACCTTGTGTTTGTAAGGCAAACACCTTAACCATTAGGCCACCCTCTCAAACAATCTCTCCAAGGCTCAAACCCAGGACCTTGCATACCATAGTCAAAGTGATTTACCACTAATCCATGTCATACATCTGATTGCCTCTAAAGTAATCAGCAAACTTGGTCAACCAAAGACCTTCTACGTTAACCCTGACTTCTGAGAAGTGTAGCACACCACTAGTAACTGACCTCTTGCAGGATATAGATTCACCCAATTTAACCATATGTCTCTTGTCAATTGGCTATCCATCTGGTGACATGGGGATTTATGGCCAGTTTTGTAAGTTTAGTTGTAATACCCGAGTGGGAAATTGTGTCAAATGCCTTGCCCAGGTCAAGGTAGGCAGTTTGCACTGTTTTAATCCCATCCACGGCCATACTGATTTTCTCAAAGAAGTCCACCAGATTTAGTAAGTATAGCCTGCCCTTGACAACGCCAAATTGGGTTAGGTACAGTGTTTGGAGGTTTTCTATGCCATTATTTCTCAGGTCCGTGATTATTCTTTTCATGGCCTTGCATATAAGACTAATCAAACATATGGGTCTGTAATTTCCTGGGTCATTTGATGGTTCCCTTTTATGCAGGGGGATTCAAGCTTTGGTTGCTGTAGCCATTAATCAACACTGTCATTAATATGGTAGTGATCTGCTCCTCTCACATGAATAGCAAAACCATGTCTTCTCCAAGTATTCCAGTCGTAAACCCTGGAGAAGCATAGCTTTAACTCCTTATTAGGTGTACACAGTCAAGAATGAAGAAAGATAAGACTTCTTATTCATGTCTTCTCCTTTGAATATGCACCAGTCATTTGGTTTGCTTTACTTAGGAGAGAAATATCAATGGGTTATCTCTTCCATAGTCTAGATAAACCTTTTTTTCCTTGTCCCTACCCACAGAATACTGGGATAGTGTAGGCATGTTGACATGGGGTCTTTCCCTCAATCTGAAGTATATTTTCACCAATGCAGATGGCTCTCCTACTGTAGGTAAGTTTGGCATATTTCCTTATGCTTCTCCCCAACCCTATAGTTCCTTGGCATATTCATCCATTAAGCAGTCTTTTGCTTCCATAACTTGCCTTTTAAAGTTTCATCACCAGCTGGAAAATGTAAGTAAACCGTGTCCTCTTTCCCTTTACCATCCTAATCACATAGGCTCATAGGCAAGTACTAGGCTAGCTGCCCTTGTTGGCCATTTTAAGACTAGCCAATTTCCTTTTGTGTGCTTGAATTAGCATATCCCATTTGGGTAAATATTGGCCCTAGCCATCCCATGGTCGACAATTATAGATTACCCCTAACAAGAATAACTGGGAACATACCGTAGATAATTTGAGGGGACCTATGCATGGGATAAAGCATTTGGGAGCTTTCTCTCTCCATTTGTAGTACAGGGGGCAATCCTTGGGTAATTTTTCTATTTCTTATCCATAGATCCATGTTGGACTTGAATATTGACAGGGGTAAACTTTGTTTTATACCGATGGGGAGTCTGTTCCAAAGAAGTGGTATCCTCTGCAAACTCCTTCCCTTTCATAATGATAACATGCCTGATATACCCATATAATTTGCAAAGCAGCAGTACACAACCAAGATAGACACATCTGCTGGCATTTGCAAATGTATTTGTGCTACCAGATATGCATCACATATCACATGCTTTTTGTTGCCTTGGACATAAGACTACCCCTTTTGAAGTTTATCCAACATTCCTGGCTAAATGTACTGAAGTTCCATCTCAGTGTTGGAGTTATACAGTGATGGCACTGCTGAAGATACTTAACACAATTCTGGTAACACAAAAGAAGTGACATGGGCAATGCATGCTAGACATACAAATTACTTGGGTGATTTTACAATATGTCCCAGTACAGCATAGATCATTAATTAGTTTCAGCTCAGAGCATTACTGATTCTGAAACTGGTACATCATATTTTTGTGAATGTGGTCTCTCCTGCTCTCCCTCTCTCTCTTTATATACATATATATATATATATATATATATATATATATATATATATATATATATATATATATTAGGCTAAGGTAGGTAGTAGGCTATAAGCCCTGGGGCCTATATAAGCCTAGCCAAAAAAGTTCCCTGACTTTTACCACCCAAGAAACTTATTTTCCTGTGCCCCTGACTAGCAGAGCCACAGAAGTGATGCCCAGGGTTAATTTCCTATTTCCCATCCAATTATGTAGATTTTCCTTAAAGAGGGCTAATGAGGAGCTTTGCTTGACATGAATGGATAGTCTGTTCCAGAATATAGGAAGTCTCTGGGACAGGAATCTATCCTGTTTATTATGGTGGCAATGTTTAAGTCCCTGGAGCATCTGGCTCGGAGGGATTGGGGTTTCCTTAAGTGTAGCATGTCCAACAGATCTGGGTTTGACATGGCTTTGTATTTTAGGCAGAGGTCACCTCTGAGTAGGCGATAAGCGGAGTAGAGCTGGAGTTTTTTGAGAAAGTCTGAGTATGGCATCTATTTGAGGCTTGTATTCCTCTTAGTGAAGTATTTCTGTGGCCTTTGTAGTTGTTGTAGATGTCTTGTGAGGCACATGCCAAATGTGGCATTGTACTTTATAATGGGTCTGATGAGGGATGAGTAGAGAGGAACAATGACCTCTTTTTTTCTGGAAGTGAACTCCTTTGTAATGAAGTGTGCCATGTAGAAGGATTTCCTGACTACTGTGGCGATGTGATTATCAAAGGAGAGACTACTGTCCACCTGTGTCCCAAGGTCTCTTATCACACTTTCATACTGCCTATGTGGTAGTTCATGGGTACAGTGTTTTTCCCAAAGGGGATGACAATGCACTTCTTGGCATTGTGCTTGAGGCCATGACTTTGACACCAAGCATCCGTCTCAGTGAGGTCCCTTTGTAGAATGTCCACATCATTAGGCAATTCTATTATGGCACCTAGTTTGCAGTAGTTTGCAAACTTTGTTAGCCAAAGACCTGCTGTATTAGCCTGGATTTCTGAGAAGTAGATGCCAAACAAGAGAGGACCCAGGACTGAGCCCTGTGGTACTCTACTTGTCACTTGGTCTGAAGTTGGATTTGGAGTCAGCTACTTTCACTGTGTGGGTTCTGTCAGTGAGCCAGTTGGCCACCCATCTTGTGAAATAGGGATTTATGCCCAGTCTAGTGAGTTTATCTATAATTCCAGAGTGGGGGATGGTGTCAAAAGCCTTGGTAAGGTCAAGATAGGCTGTGTGCACCAACTTACCCTCATCCACGGCTCTGGTGCCTGGTTCAAAGAAGTCAGTCAGGATTAGGAGACATGACCTACCTTTTACAAACCCAAACTCAGTGGGTCCAGAGTTTGGAGGTTACCTATGTCCTTGTTTATAAGCTCCAAGAAGATATGTTCCATGGCCTTGTAGACCAGGCGCATCAGGCTAATGGGGCTATAGTTCCCGGGCTCCATGGTGGCACCTCCCCTTTGTGGAGTGCAATAACTGTCGCTGTGCGCCATTCACTAGGCACAAAGCCTGAAGTGAGGCTAAGATTGAACATGGTACTTAGGTGGGGTGCCAGTTCATTCTGTAATTCATGCAGAATGCAGCCTGGGATGTTGTCGGGTCCCACGGATGCTGTGTTCTTGTTTTTGGAGAGTGCGGTCTTTACTTGTGCAGCCATGATTATAGGGGCTTTGCATTCTTCCAATATAGTGATGGGCCCTTTGGGGTGAGGGGGGTGAAGTTTACACTGAACCTATCTGCCAGGATGTTGGCAATATCAGTTGGTTCTGTATATCTAGTGCCATTGTGCTGTAGCTCAGAGCAGGTGTGAGTGTCGCCATTGAGATTCTTGACATAGCTGTAGAATGCTTTGTGGTTGTCTTTAGAATCAGTGGCGATTTTATTTTCGTAACTAGCTTTGGCGGATTTTATGAGGGATATCAGCTTCTTATTGAGGCTGACCAGGGAGTTCCTGCAATCAGGGGATTTTACTCTTTTTTTGCAACAGTTTCTTCTTACTGTTGTAGAGTTTTTTATGGCAGGGGACCACCAGATTGGCTTCCTTTTTTGGAGGATATCATCTTGGTTCTGTTGGGGATGGCACGATCCATGCACTTGTGTATGTGCTTATACAGTGCATTTGTACAGGATTCAGCAGTCGTACCTCTATTTTTCGTCTGTATGGTTATAGGATTCAGCATATCCCTATTTTCCGTCTTTATGGGTATATACACACACACACACACACACACACACACACACACACACACACACACACACACACACACACACAGACACAGACACACACACATACACACACACACACACATATATATATTTATAAATATATATATATATATATATATATATATATATATATATGTGTGTGTGTGTGTGTGTGTATATGTGTGTGTGTGTGTGTGTGTGTGTGTGTGTATATATATATATATATATATATATTATATATATATATGATTGATTGTACAATTCTTAATGTTGGGGAACATGACCATTACTCAATTTTGTACGATCTCAGAATTAGTATATATAATTAGCAGGTGGTAGGAGGAGGTGCAAGAGGGTTTGTCCCCTGCAAAGAAAATGTTTTTTTGTTTTTTTTGTTTTTTTTTTTTATTTATTTTAAATTTTTCATGCACTGAGGTTGTTTCTCAGTGTACGTGTAGTACCATGCTAATATTCACATTTGCAGTCAACATTTAGACAGACAATATTTTGGCGTTTCAACAAACAGGAGTAAATCTATCTATCTATATATATATATATATATATATATATATATATATATATATATATATATATATAGATAGATATACACACACACACACACACACACACACACACACACACACACACACACACACACACACACATACACACACATGTGTGTTGGAGGGGTCTATATTATTTATATATAGATAGAGACTGAGATAAATTGCACATTTCCAAAATGATCTCTTTCATGATTGAAATAACATGCTCATGAGTGCTGTCATGAAAGTCAAAACAATGACTGCCTGTTGAGCAACTTAAAACAGTTTATTAATTATATCTGGAAAAGAAATAGCCAAAACAAAAAAGATATTCAGATCATAAGAGGAAATGGAATAGGATAGTTTTCATCATGAAACAGAAATATACATTTTGCATTATTTCTAGAAAAAAAAATAACCAGACTCCTGATGGAACCAGTACTGCTGACACGTGAATTTAACATATTAATGTCACATCTGCCAAGCTCACAGGTCCTCATTTAATCCTGGTTTCTCTGAAGTTGCTTAGAGTCATCCAGCTCTTTCTCATGTCATTGACTCAGTTGGCAGGTGATGTACCCCGCTAGTGACTAACTGACAGATTATATAAAAAGTTTTCCATAATGTGGCGTAACACTTACCTGTATAGCATAGTCAAAACAATCACATTCCTGGTAACAATAGATGCATCTTCCATCTCTTTCCCTTATATAATCTACTGTTGATTGAGTTTTAAAGAGTAGGTGGGATTCTGCTGATGTCAGTGATCAGCCATGAAGCTAGTTATATCACATGTTAACTGGCACAAAGTCAAACTTTTGGTTTCTCTTTAAACAAACATTTTACAAGCCAAATAATCAGGGGTTGTCTGACCGTAGTTTAAACAGTCAGTAAGTGGGATTTTTAAATGATGCCTAAACATCACTCAGAAGGGCAACATAAGGGAAAAACAAGATTTTAACAAGACTAGCAGTCAGTTTCATGAAAGCAGTTTAGCAAAGTGTTGACAAAATTCAAGACAAGTGACAGAAGAGGTGCGACTTGGAATTAAACACGAAACATAAATAACAGAATGAATTTAAGCATTGTCATAAGGGAGTCAAACCAAATGTTGAAAAATGAGACAATAACTGTTTATAAAAAAGTATTACTAAAAATTATCTGTCTTCAGACAGCTGTGAATGAAAATAGAATGGTCCTGAATAATATGCATAATTTTAGTAACACAGGTATATCATATTCAGTTTCTCTGTTCATTAATTGATATTTTTCAACATTCTGTCATATGATTTCAGTTTTTAAACTGGTTTACTTTATATGCCATAAGTAACTAATCACATACCTCTAAAGAAGAAAACGATGACCATGGTTTGCCTCATATCTAAAAGAAAACATATATAATAAATAATAGCAGACAATTTGCTATATATACAGTGTTTGGTATTAGACAGGAGTCAGAGAAGATGCTATATTATACCATGATCCCCCCAAAACGTGCACGCTGATTGGCCAGCGTGCCCGTTGTAAATCGAGTTATACTAATGGAAAAAGGTCCGGTCGCCCGGACTTTTTTCCATTAGTATAACTCTTTAAACACTGTCTGCTATGTTAAATGGGTTTAACATGAGACAGCTTTAAAATAAGCAACGGAGATCTCTGTTGCTTATTTTAAACTGTCTCGCCATGTTAAACCCATTTAACATAGCGAGCAGTGTTTAAAAACAACGGAGAAAGCAAGATCTCCGTTGCTTTTTATGTCTCGCTATGTTAAATGAGTTTAACATAGCGAGACAGTTAAAATAAGCAACGGAGATGTCCGTTGCTTATTTTAAAACTGTCTCGCTATGTTAAACTCATTTAACATAGCGAGACATAAAAGCAACGGAGATCTTGCTTTCTCCGTTGCTTTTACAGTTCTGATGTACTGCAGGCGCGCAGTACATCAGAACCGCGATGCCAAGACATCTGCGGAAGGGCAGTAAACAGGCATTATACTATGCCATTATTTAAGAAAAGTAACAGTTTCTTTTCTTAAATAATGTCATGGTATAATAGCAATAACCCACTTCTGGGTGTGGGTAATGCTAAATTTACCATGGTTGGCTTTGTTTGGTCCCTCGGGCTTCGCCCTCGGGACCAAACCACGCCAACCGTGGGTAAATTTAGCATTACCCACACCCAGGCGTGGGTTATTGCTATAGTAGATATTGTGTGCCTAGACTTCATATATCTGTTCCATCCCACCTTGACAAACATTTTATCTCCAGACTGCTTAGTGTCCTTCTCTACTTTTGTCAAATTCTATTTATTAGTTAGTTATTGCCTGGCATTCTACATATTCCTAAATATTGTCCCATCATTGCTTGAGATCATACAAGTTGAGGTTTTACAGTCTCCTGGCACAGTATCAGCCTTTCCTTTCATTACTACTGTTGATTTTCAATGCACCGCAATTGTACTTACTTAATATTTTTTAGGTTTGTCTTTCAGAGTGAGATGCATTACTATAGCAATAACCCACGCCTGGGTGTGGGTAATGCTAAATTTACCCACGGTTGGCGTGGTTTGGTCCCGAGGCCCGAGGACCAAACAAAGCCAACCGTGGGTAAATTTAGCATTACCCACACCCAGAAGTGGGTTATTGCTATTATACCATGACATTATTTAAGAAAAGAAACTGTTACTTTTCTTAAATAATGGCATAGTATAATGCCTGTTTACTGCCCTTCCGCAGATGTCTTGGCATCAGCGAGTTCTGATGTACTGCGCCTCGCGGTACATCAGAACTGTGGGCAAAGCAACGGAGAAAGCAAGATCTCCGTTGCTTTTTAGTCTCGCTATGTTAAATGAGTTTAACATAGCGAGACAGTTTTAAAATAAGCAACGGACATCTCCGTTGCTTATTTTAAAACTGTCTCGCCATGTTAAACTCATTTAACATAGCGAGACATAAAAAGCAACGGAGATCTTGCTTTCTCCGTTGCTTTTAACACTGCCGCTATGTTAAATGGGTTTAACATAGCGAGACAGCTTTAAGATAAGCAACGGAGATCTCCGTTGCTTATTTTAATGTCTCGCCATGTTAAACCCATTTAACATAGCGAGACAGTGTTTAAAAAAAAGAGTTATACTAATGGAAAAAAGTCCGGGCGACCGGACCTTTTTCCATTAGTATAACTCGATTTACAACGGGCACGCTGGCCAATCAGCGTGCACGTTTTGGGGGGATCATGGTATAATACACATGTTATTTCTGACATGCGCAGCACAGCAGGAGTGGCACTCTTGCAAAGATCTAGAAACCACATACAATTAGTCTGACACTTCTTAATGCAAGGCAGAATTAAGTTGGGGGGAAGTGTTGCGGGAAATGTAACAAACTAAATAATTTTTTTAGCTGTGTAGTCAACAGAATACTGACACATTTGAACAGAAGAGTAATTTTATTTGTTTTAATTAATTAATACCTGCAAACTTTCATAAACAAAAAAGATTTGTTCATAAGCAAGGGTATCTGTATTCCTTGCAGTTTCCTAATCTCATTTATGTTATATATATACACAGAATGATGACTCACATTTGCTATGTGGTCTAGCCATAACTTTAACATGATGTCTGCGTGTCTTGATGAAATTGTGTGGAAGCCGTCATACAGTACTATATGAGGTTTAGTAACAAATGAGTTTGTCCAGGGACATCTTCAGGTGGGATTCAGATAGAAATAGTAATGGGAACTAGGAGGGTAGGGGGAGGAAACTAACTGAGAGAGAAGAAAGGGTTAAATGGAAATAGAGAAAGACTGGGAGGAAATGAGGTGCAGATAAAGGTAGGGAGGGGCTTAATGGGCGTTAGGCAAGTGTAACTGGGTAAGGAATCACATTTTGGAGGGGCAGACTTGTCTCTCTTCTGTTCCCCCTGTGGTGTTGGATGTTCATTTCAGTGAGTTGGGAAAGGAGAGTGAGCAGCTGGACTCTGCCTGATATAAAATAAGTGAGTGGAGGTAAGGATGCCGCTTGTTTGGTCAGGGTGAGTGAGGTCACACTGCCTAGTTAACAGTTATATGGATGTTTATGCTGTGATTAATAAATAATATTGGTCAATAAAGTTATGTTTATGGACGTTTAATAAAGATTGTCAAACGTCATTCGGTGTGATGTGTTTATTGAAGGGGACTGGGACAAGTAACATTTCCTTAAATTGTATTCATATTTGGGACAAATAGTAAGGAACTATTCATTAATGCCTCAACATCTTAAATATCAGCCACTTGTAAAATTTCACAGTTGATTGAATATGGATTGTACTAATACAATTGGCCATAGTGTATAGTAATATGCATTGTTTTAACTGAAAGCAATAGTTTTCTGTATTGCCTACTGAAGCAACCAATCCACAGTACTCCAAAAAATGTATTCAGCTTTCAGGCTTATTACCGTCTTTTTATGTTGTCAGCAAATGCAGTGAGCCATGCACAGTAATGAAAGGTGGCCCAGTCCGATTTCCATTGCGCTTCCCATTGTACAACTCCACTCTACAGCTACATGTTCTGATGTATAGACAGGTCCTGATCCAGTTATATATATATGTCTGAATTGGTACTCAGGTTCAGTAATATTTTTAGACCAGAGAAATGTAGAATAGAAATAAAAGCTTTTGAAAGATTGAGATATAGAACAGTCACTGGCAGATTTTCATCCAGTGAACAAACCACATACATAGGTACAATTTACACATAGGTAGTTACTTGACTTGCAGTCAGGGGAACCATTGATGAGCCAAGCCCAAATTCCCAGGTGTCCTTAAGCACTGTCTGGTTAAATGACTCACTGAACATCACCCAGTAGGCAATGAGGGCTGCGGGAATCAAACCCTGTACCACAGGACCTACACTTCACAACCTGTATTCTCTGTGCCAGTAAGTGAGTTACTCGCAGTCTCCCAACAGTAAAGACATGTTAGTTAATATTATAGTCTCAATGAAACTCAGATGCCAATATTGTAAGTAATATATTCTCCTAGTTCTTCTTTATATTATTAATAAGCCTGTAACCACTGAAAGTTTTGGCATTACTCCACTGTGGAACTGTACAACTTCTGTTTCCCTCCACACATTGAGGG
The DNA here is from genome assembly GCF_019279795.1 of Protopterus annectens. Lineage (NCBI taxonomy): Eukaryota > Metazoa > Chordata > Ceratodontiformes > Protopteridae > Protopterus > Protopterus annectens. The sequence continues at coordinate 830,114,486 of NC_056743.1, read as the reverse complement.
CACAAGAGTATAATAAAGACTTCTGAAATAAATAAGGCATGCACAGATAAAGCTTTTACTCTTGTATATAAATAAGCTGCTTGACCCATTCAACCCTGTTGTTGAATCTGACCCTGTTTTGCTCCATGCCTGGGATACCATTTTTTCTTGTAAGAATGGGCATGAATGTAGATCAGGCATTGCAAGTAGGATTATTATATTACCTATCACATTCTTTGCAGGGGAAAATATGCACAGTAATTCTACAAAACTCATTCTATCTGACAGTATTGCATTATCATTCTTATGAGTCAGATTTTTTTCTGACTTCTTAGTATGACGTCTTGAAAGAAGGATTTTTATCATCTGTTATGCATATCACTAAGTTGATTTCATGTTTAACTTTGGTTAACTGTATTTTCTTGCACGGTAGACATCTCAGTTCCCTATGGGACTTTTTGTCATTAAAGAATTTTTTTTAAATGTTTTTAGTAGTGATATTTGATTTTATCAACATTTTTAATTTTTTCCACACCATCCAGAGTTTACTTCTCCTGAGATTTTTCCCCTATTACATGAAAAAATATTATTTTCAATAATTTCTTCCATATTCAAAAAAAAAAATCCTCAAGATTAAATGCATCATTGACTTGTATATCACATCTGCATTCCAATAAATCAATATTATGTTTGATGTAACCAACTGAATAAAAATTGTTATATAATTTTCTTTCAAGGTTAACACTTTCTTTAGCAGCCAGTAATTTATAAGTAGCACTGAAATAGCCCAAATTACTATTTTCTGGTCAAATTTCAACATTCACTAACCTAAAGTTTTCCTTAGTCCATACAATATTCAATTTATTTATTTAGCTAGAATAGTCTACTTACTATGATAGTTACCAGCAACAAAAGCAATGTCAAGTGAAATTCTGTCTTTATACCACAATGGTATCTTCGTACTTTTCGGGAGAATTTATCTCAAGCCAGTAAAGCTACCATGCTATTAAAGTGAATGCACATTTTCAGTGTCATCTTTTTCACATATTGGGCTGTGGTGGAAGACAACATTCAGAGACTATTGGCCAATAATAATGCTCACACTAATAATTCTTTCTATCTGTTTACTTTTTCTAAGGATCTCGTATTGCTGCGAACTTCTACATTTGAATGTTTCACATTATATTTATGATAAAATTAAAATTCTGGCGAAATGATGGATTAGAGCTTCTGAGTGAACCATGTTTCAGTAGCTGTGATGTCTTCATAGTTCCACCCTCTAAAATTTATTGAGACTTCCTGCACTGGTCAAGAAATTTGTTTTCCTTCTAAATGACTTAGGGATAGCAGGGATTAATCTGAAGAAAAAAAAAATACTATTTGCAATATGCTGACTCAAATTTTCATTACTATGATGACCAATTAGAAAAAAAATCACTTCTAAACAAATTTGCTTTTGATTATAACTATTGCAAAAAGTAAATGTTTTCCATACCATTAAACATACATAGCTAACTTAACTCATGATTTAGGTGGCTAATCTGTTTATGATTTTGCTATGTAATAACTGGAGCGATAGAGATATCAGGTAGGGCCAATTTAACACACATTTCAGTATACCCTTTGATTAATTTCTTTGCTTCTTACAGAAAAAAGTTCTGTCTGGATTCTCCAAATGCCATATGCACCTACCACCACTACAGCTATGCTATACTTTGCATCAGTGGTCTCTGACCTTAAAATTGTTTTTAAATAACAGCAGTTCACAAATCTGCAACTTTATTCTGATCAGTTCTTTAGCCCATATTTCGCTAAGCTCTGTCCGCTGAGTCCTCAAACATCAGAGCCTATCCACATGTTTCCTACAGTCCTTTGCAGCTGAAATAGTTGGCCAGGTGACTGGGCCTGTCTTTTTATTTTCATTCCTAGTACCATCCTTTACCTCAGACAAAAAGATGATACTTTTTATCCCTCCACTTGTTTTATGTCCCATTGGACAAAAGGAAGTACAAAGTTTAACAATGTCATTTTGTAGTGGCTTTCTGCTATCATCATGTGTTTCTGCTACTGCATTACTTCATTGTATAACCTGACTCAATTGACTTTGGTATTCACCCTTTCTTCTAGTTGTATTTAATTTAAGTCCAGAGAGGACTCAAAGCATACTTCAAGTATATCTACCTATACAGCAATTTTAGTTGTAGTACTTTACAGCTTTAAAATTGTGTAAGGTATCGTTGGGTATAAGCATTTGCTACAGCTTTTAGAATCTGTTGCAGTCATGTCCTTCATGTGTGTAAATACATTGTAAACTGAACATTGAACTAGTAACCCCCTGTTTAATATTTCTTCTGAATAAAACTTATTAATTTCCACTATGTCAACCACCATAGGTGATCCTAGGCAATGAATATGGGATCGAACCCTAAAGAGTTGTTTGACGTAACTCTGTTTTTGATCCCAACTTCTGCTTGACTTTGGTTGTTGCTCATTCATTCTCCAACTGGTCTGTGTTTTCCTATAATTTACTGGTAAGTTCCTCACATTACAGAGTTGAGAGGTCCCAGTAGATAAGATAAAAAAAAGCTATGTCCTTATTATAACATTAGAGATCAATGAATAAGTCCATCTTCATCAATTAACAAGAGAAAGGTTGCAGGTCTTTAGTTAGCTGGATATCTGAGACCTTCCCAAGCTACTAGCCTTTCCTTTTTGCCTTAATACCCTGTTAACAATCTTTCATTCTGATCTCTGTCATGCCATACTTATGTGGCCTAGAAACAAACATATAATGCCTAATATTCTCGCAGACCATGTGTGTACTGGGACAGGCTGAAAATTGGATGGTATGCTGATGAGGACAGACTAGCTCACCCAGATATAATGCTTTAGTTAGTACATAATTTCTGTACCTAAGATAAGGTGGTCTGTCCTTGTCAATAAACAGGGGGACAGTCCTGAGCCTAATAACCTAGATGATCATACTCATGGCAACATAAATTCAATTACATGTTTCACAAAGGAAGACCTAAATCTAGAGCTCATATTCAGATTCTAGTGGCTTGCAAATGTATTCAGTGAAGTCCATGCAGTGCTGATAAAAATATAATTTAAAAATACATTCTTTAAAAAGGTGTGAGAGGTCACCAGTCTCCAGGCTGATTAAGCTCTAGGCACATAAATTAAATATGTATTATATTTTTCTAAAGGGAATTTAATACAAAGTCCTCCATCTGACCAAAGCAATTGAAGAGACATCAGACCTCAATTTCTCTCTAGAAAAGATATCAGCAATAGTGAATCCTTTTTTGATAGAGTTGCCTCTCTTCAGGTAACATCTGAGATCCTTGGGACATTCCTACAATGCAACAAATATTCACCTCTGACAGAGGAACTGGAAAAGAATACAAGGCAGGTTAATAGACTGACTCGTTTGCCTTAATGACTACTTTGGCATAAATGATAGATTAGTTTAAAATTGCATTATATCCTTGTGGGATGTTAAGTATAGAAGCTCGAGTTTCCAAACTTTTAAATCTAAAACACTTCTAGGAGAAGTAAAACCCAGAAAAGGGAAGAAATTCCTTTCCTAGGATACACATTTTAGGCCTGTAGTCAAAGGTGGTTCAAATGGAAAAGGAGTCAAATTGCTAAGAATGAAGTATAAATCCAAAGGACATACAGAATCCTTTATAACAGGTTATATAAGGAACAGGCCTCTTGGAATAGCCTTGAAAACTTTCACCAAAGCCTATCACATAAACTTGAAGAAATTTTGAAATTGCCACTAGGTGGACCTTAATAGACAAGTGACTCAAATCAGTCTCAAAGATCTGTGTAAGGCAATTTAAACTTGTTGATAGTGAAGTGGTGAAAGGCTTCGAGCATGTGAAAATAGCTCACACAGACACACATGTCCATTAACATCTGTATCCTTTTTCTAATACTGGGCAATTGGACAGATTTGATGATTTAGACTCTTTTGGGTTTAGAAGATTCCACTGTCATTAAAGAAAGTGAAGTAACTATGTGGATGTGTCTAGAAGGATGGAGTGAAGTTCTGGGTGATGCTGCTGTAAGGGTCAGTTGGCAGGGTTTACAAGGGTCCTTGATGTGCAGGCTTCTTCGGTAGACAAGGCAAAAGCAGATAGAACCACACATATTGATGTCAATATGACTATGACAATGACATTGAACTTGCTCTGCTTGGCTTTCTGAATGGATTTAGAAGACAAGCGAATGGAACAATGTGTAAAGGAATAATGGGGATGATTTCTGGTCGGGTCATACCTGGGATATTACTCTAGAGGAGGTATGAGGGGAAAGAAGTTGCATTGTTTGGAAATGATAGTAACTCACAGCAAGGAACATCATAGTGGTAGGAGATATTCTGTGTTATTGGAAAAAAAATTATTTGGCATCAGGAAACAGCAATGTGTCTATTTAAAACTGAATTGGTTTTATCCTCCCATTAGTTTTGTGTTTGTTCAGAATTCTTGAGAAAGAAGTTTGGAGGTATGATAGTTGGGATGCAACGTTAATGCAAGAGCTTGTGCATGATTATGTACTCTGTATAATCTACTTATTGTGACAAATTAGCATCAGTTCAAAGCAGGATGAACACTGAAAGTAGTCATAATTTATATAAAGCTATAGGCATACTTTGTAAAAAAAAACATTTCCTTGATTACCAGATGCTTCAAAAAATACTAATACACCCTGACTATTACTTAAAAAAAATGATGCAACTTTGTATATGTCATAGCAAAGCTGGAAGCAAAACCCATAGCCATTAACTGGAAAACATTGAAGAACTCTACAAATATGACTAAACAGCCATTTTGAAGGCACAAAGTCATGTACATCTCATCCAAATGACCCTCCATTCTACACTCAACCAAAAACTGCTGGCAAGAAGTAAGAACATAATAGGTAAGTCTCCCCCAAAAGAAACATCTACAAGTGGTAAAATACCTTGCTGGAACAAATACAGCTTGATTTTCTTATGGTCTAAGATGATCTCTCTTCATGATTCTTCATCACTGCAGATAATTTTCACTGATCTCTAATCCACTTATATAACCTAACAACAAACAGGATGCTTTCCATCTGGAAAGCTACCTATCAGACCAGTGCTAAAAATTCCAAAACCAACCAGAAGCAGTCATTTCCAACTAATCTCCATACTGTCCACACTGGGTAAAATCCTAGAAAAACTGCTGAGTGAGCAACTTGTCAACCACTTTCAAAACTAACACTCCCTAAAAACATCATAAATTCTGGCCCAGTATTTGTTCTATAGACACTAGCCAACCACATTATACTGCGTTGGTGGTGCTGCGGTAGCATTGTTGCCTCACAGTAAGAAGTTGTCCTGTTCGATTCTCAGCTAGAGCATCTTCTGTGTGGTGATATGCGTGAATGGGTGTACCTTCGTTGAGGGTTGTGCATAAGGGCTGGCAACTCGGCATGTAAAAATCTACTGCCAATCATTAGCGGACTGGAGTTCAGCTGTGACGACCCCTAACTGGGAAAAGCTGAAAGACAAGACACTAGCCAACCACATTCTCTGCAGCATAGATAAAAGAGAACCTAAAAAGTACAGTCTTCTTTAATTTAACTCAGGATTTTTTTACATGGTCAATCACTCCATCCTACTAAATTACCTATTAGATATTGGAATAGGTCCACAGGCTGCACAAGAGTTTCATGATTTTCTTATCTGCAGAATCTGCCAATTAAAATTTGACTATTCCCTCTTTTAAACTGCTCACACATATATGCTGGTGTCTGCCAAAGCTCTCTACTGGCTCCTCTGCTTTTCCACATTTTCATAAACAACCTCCCAATGGCTCCACGATAATTTCAGCTCCTCATATACAGTGATAGACATAAAAAAGCAACTACAGTTAGACTTCCTACATCTAAACAATTTGCTCAAATGCAAGTATTACTTATTGGCTCACAAAAATCAGTGATCTTTGGCAGTAAAAAAAGACTAGTAACAACTCCTAAAATGTTGTCTTGACTAATCCCTTATCTTTCAGGAATACATTGAAAGACCTATTATATGCTATTAGTGGAATACAAATTATCTCAATATCTCTCTTCCCCCTGCCAGAGCTACCATTGATAAAGTAGCCTACTCACCCAAATGGACTATGGATTACTGCTTTTTGCCACAGCTTCAAACCACAATACAATATTTTAAACAATCTATAAACAATTTATGATAAAATCTGCCATGTCATCACCTACAATCCATGTATGAGACATCACTGTGTTACCCTTTCAAAAGCTAAATAGCTACTTGTAGGAAGCAGATCAAGCCTAATCCCAGGTACCTTACTCTTCAGAAGGCTTTACCAATGCACCCCATTGCCAGTCAGCAATGAAACGATCGCAACCACCCCACACTACAATCTCAGAAACCATTCTAGAGTAGGATCTACACTCCAAACACCCACAACCCTCTAACTTTCACTGCACTGACCATGGCTTCCTGATCTACCTGAACATATAACTGAAATGTCAACTTCTAAAGCGGACTCCGACAATTTCTGCAACAGAAATTTAAATGTAATGGTAATAGGACAGGTCATGTGACATAAGTAATCAAAAGTTCCACTACATCTGCCCATTATCCTTTATACTGACTCCTCTATAACCTCCAACAGCAACTGATGCAAGGCTTTATAAATATGTATATAATTCTTAAGTTCCATATTTTTTCCCAACCAAATACTAGACTCCCCTGTACTTTCCTAATATTGATCTACTTGTTGTTCTCTTTCTTTTGGTAAACTGTCTGACTTGCTTCACCTCTGCCTGGACCACTGCTTGTTAATAAATACATTATCAGAGTTAAAATGTATGTAGAAGGTGCCAGAACTTATCACTGCACCACTGTTTATCTTGCATTTGTATTGTATTTTCTGTTTGTGTTGTAGTAATTGTACTCTGTTATAATGTTCATTACAACCCCGGCCAGTCCTACAATTGGTTGTACTTAATCAGTGCTCTAGCTCAGTAAACAAATGTAAATAAATAAAAATAAAAAAATAAAATATATCTCTGATAAATACTACAAATAACTTCTTGCTCATTTCAGCACAGATGGTTGATTCTTAACAGAAGGACTATGTATGCTTTTGTTATTTATTACTTCAGCATTTGTTATTTTCTTAAGAGACATTAAATGTCGTAAATGCTGATTTTCACCATGTTTCAGTAAAGACTACTTTTCAATAGCAAGGCTTTTGCTGAAAATTGTTCTAAATGGATTCTTTTCTATGCTGACTTGTCTTCTCAACTTGTCTCTGTTCTTAAGCAGTTTTTATCTGTTGAACACATCTCAGTTATGTCCCCACAGATGCTGACATCCTTGACTCTTGCCCTTTTGGTGTTACAGTTCCCCTCCCCCCAGCTTTAGCTATGTCAGTGATTGAGTTTGCCTTTCCTCCAAGGTTATGTGACTGTGCAGTTAGTATTTAAGGTAATTGTAGACTTGACACTTGTACAAAGGTTCTAAAATATATTATGTTTGTGTTATTTATGGATTTATTCATTTGACCGCAATCAAACATATCAGTTGTACACAGTCAGTGTCTCTTACACGAAGGTTCTAAAATGTAGTAGTGTTGCTGTTATTTATGCATTTATTAATTTATTTGATCACAATCAACATTTCTGGTGTATACAGTCAGTAATATGGCTGTACTTTGTGGCACATTTGTGTATTTAGGGGGTTATAATGGATTGCACTGTATGCATCTGACAGTAACAAGATAAGATTATTACTGAGGTTATTATTTTTATGCCTTTATTAACTCAATTGATCACAATCAGACATCTGAGATGTATACAATTAAAGTTTCTATACTTGGTGGGGATTTATGTGTGGGGGAGTTGTAGCTGTTTGCACTGTATGAGTCTGACAGCAATAGTGTGAAATATGCTAGAATTTTTTTATGCATTAATTCATTCATTTTGTCACAATCAGCCATCTGAAGTGTACACAGATATTAAAATAGCTGCAATTGTTGGGAACATCTGTGTTTTTGGGTTGTTGCAATGGGTTGCAGATGATGTGTCTCACAGTAAAAACTGAAATATAAAGTGGAGTAAATGTTTCTGCTTTTCATGCCCTTCATGGGTACTGTTGTTGTAGGTATGAAAGAACAGGCTGTACTTTAGATGAAGTCTTTGCTTTGGTTCCAATGTCCCCTTCAAAGCATGGGGGGAACATTACTTTACAAGCTCAGTCAACACACATATTAGGAAAAGCTTTAAACCCAAATAGAGTGGTTAGTAAGTGAGGTTTTGTGATTTATTTTCATGTAATATTATGAAAGTGTGCCATATTAATAGTTCTCTCATAATATACACCTGGAAATGTTTATGTGGAGTTCATTGTATCAAAAGAAAGCATATATAATGAACAAAACATGTTATTATAGATGGTGTAGTGTTGCAGCATCAAATGAAAGAATAAATAATACCTAAAACTTATTATTGACTGTTAGTGTCTAAGTACCACCACTTTTCAGATATTTACATTTGCTTAACAAGAAAATATGCAAGCAACAGTGCCCAGAAGGCATGGGTGCCCACAGGCAGGAGTAAGAGGTGCACTAGCACCCCCCCTGGATTTTGACGTCACTTGTCGAGGGACTGTCACATTTACTTTTTAATTAAAAAAAATTTTTTTTTTTAAGGGCGTTGTTTTTTACGAATGGTCCAGTTGCACACACCTGTTGGGTCACAACTGCGCATGCATTGTCGCACAGATGTTATGTTCTTCCTTACGGCCCACACACGGAATTTTAAATACAAGGGGACGTTCCATTCTTGTGTTGCTGCTTCTACATTATCAATGTAAACTGGATTCTTCAACAGCAGCAAGTAAGGGTATATGTTGGTATAGGTTGTGAATAAGTTTAATTGCGGCTTTGATGGAGGGTATTTAGTTATATGAAATATAGTAATGGTATTATTCAACATTTTAATTAATATTTGACACTCTTGGAATGATTACATTTTAATTTATTTTACGATCCAATATTTTCTTGAAATTAGTTGTATAATTGTGTTGATTTATCTATTCATACTTTTAAAGAAATTTACTGTACTATATTAAATAATGGCATACATGAGAATACATTTGTATTTTTATTTTCTATTTGGACTTTACAATTGGATTTTCTAGAAAGAAATTGGAGTTTTTAGGATAGTGCATGTTTAAGGATTAGCTATATAAAGAAGTGATGTTATTTTTATTCTGATTAAGTCCCAATTTATGGGATGAAAGCGCCCAATGTAATTTGGTCTGATTAATGAACTTTAGCTTGTTTGAATTTTGCGTAAGGTCTGTTGGTGTGTGAATGTCCCTTGTTGAGTTCTATACAATTTTTCTATTTTATGATTATTGAATTTTAAAAAGAAGTACAGGACTGATTATTGTAGGTGAAAAGGGAGGGATGAAAGTCTTTCCAACTACAATAAGGAGAGGAAGTGAGGTACTAAGATGTGTTATTTTGTAATGATATTTCTATGTGGTATGTATGTGGCAAATATTTACCCAAATATTCCATCTGAGGTGCCATTTTAGACCAAGCTAGGGCTCCTAAACTTAGTTTTATCATGTCCTCAAGATTTCCAAATAGCCAGAATGATGGGTGATTATGGTTGGGTAACAGGGAGATTTGACCCTTCCATTCTGACCATTAATTCCTGGCTTTGTCTACATGTGTTGGGCCAAAAATCATGGATATGTTGGATAGCCAGCTCTGCTGTCTATAGTTGTGATTTGAAAAACATTTATATATGCCATGGAGAATATTTGCAATAGTACTTTCTAGCTAAAAACAAAACCAGTCAAGGATGCAGGATGTCTCTGTATGGCTTAAAAATGGAAACAAATCCAATTCACAAATCACTTTTATTCAACAGAATAATCCAAAACCGGTAAGCGCTTTTGTCTCACAAATACAGAACTTCATCAGACAAAGCACACTTAAAACCACAAGTATTTAAACTAATCACATGAGTAAAAAACGTTTCATAACCACACACCCTTAAAGTTATAGTAGGAAAAAAAAAATATATATATATATATATATATATATATATATATATATAGTAAAAAATTATTATTATAACCTAGTATCTATTCAACATGTAACGACAACAGACAAAAAAAAATTTTTACAGCATAGATTTTGGACCAATTCAAATATAGATGTAAATATATATATATATATATATATATATATATATATGTGTGTGTGTGTGTGTGTGTGTGTGTGTGTGTGTGTGTGTGTGTGTGTGTGTGTGTGTGTGCATGCCTATTACAGCAAAACTATGTACATTTCAATAATATATTAATATAAATGATTAGATAGTTAAAAAGTTTTTTAAAAAATGTTAAAATAAATTATCTCATTAAAGCTTTTAGCCTATATTTGTGGGACAAAAGCGCTTAGCAGCTATGGATTATTCTGTTGAATAAAAGTGATTTGTGGATTGGATTCATTTCCATTTTTAAGCCATACAGAGACATCCTGCATCCTCGACTGGTTTTGTTTTAGTTTACAGTCTTTGTGTGCTCTCTTTTGGCACTTTCAAGCTAAAATGGATTACATCCTTTAATCATACAAAATTGTCTCAGCAACTCTCCCAAGTTCACAACAGGATTTCAAGGCATGCTACTAAAGTGAGAGCCTAAGCACATTCCTGGGGTATTGTCCATTTGCAGTGTTGAACTACAGAGAAAAGCTCAACCCATACTTTCCAAATGAAAAACACAATTATTGCAATTCAAAAGAATTAGCAAGTATGCTCATACTGGTTATAGTTTTACAGAGTCAGAAATCACAACAAAATATTCTATAAATGTTGTGGAAGAATAACGTTACAATGGAAGGGATGCTGTAAGAAGAAAGGCTAAAGTGACTACACCTGTTCTCCCTAAAGGATAGGAGGGAAAAAAGGATTTTATTTGGTATCACAAAATTATAAAGGAGAATTGAGAAGATATTTTACTTAATAAGAAGGATGGGATATACAAGAGACCTTATGAATTTCAAATTCATGGGTCAGACTTCGGGTAAGATATGAGAAAATACTATTTCACTGAGTATGTGGTAGGCAGGGGAAACCAGACATCTGTGATGGATAGTAAACAGCAAAATAACACAATATTTTCCTTGTAGGAAATGCAAAGTCTGTGCATCCATAGATTCCAGTAATTGCTTTGAACATCCAATTACCTGGAAAAAATCTAGACTTAGAACTTAATGCAGACTGCAATTACCAAAAATGTTATATATGCTGCTAGCAGCAACAAATGTACTATTTTTTTTTACATTGAAAAGACCAATAGATCCTTTAAGGACAGAATCCTGTGTCATTTTAGTGATATTAGACTATGCATTAAGACCAGTGATCTATCTCGACATATTTCTAAACATCCTAACCATATGTTTCATTTCATGGTGCTAGAGGTTGTAGTTGAAAATCTAAGTGAGGACACCTCTGTAACAGGACTGAATTGATTGAGATTAGTTGGATCATTGACTTGCAGGCAAATAAGGTGCCTGGATTAAATGGGCTGGTTCCATTAAAGCCCTTGTTAAATGGAGGGAAGCTTCAAAGACGAATTTCAACTGGATTGTTTTTTTCTCTATTTAAATGCAAGGAAATTGCGCTGATTTGATATGATCTGAGGAAGGCACTTGCCGAAAGGACTAATTCTGTTTTAAAGTTCCAAAGGGGTATGATTTCTGACTTACACCCCTAGTGTTTAGTGTTCAATCTTGAGTTCCAGTCACCATCTAAATGAAGTCAGTATATTCTTCCTGTATCGGCTTTGGTTTTCTCTGGGTGAGCTAGTGTATTTGTATTGTATTTTCCCTTACTCCTGCAGCCTAAGTCATGTCTGAAAAGGTCTGAGGCCCAGTTAGCGTACACATTTATGTAATTATGTAACTACAGGGCACTCTTCACATGAGTACTGCTTTTTGCATTTTAATAGTGTGATAGCATTCTGGAATCCAGTCAATTTGTTTCTTTAAAACAAAGTCCACTTGTCTAGGTAGTGGTCCACAAACAACACCTAGATCTCTATCTTGGCTTACTGGAGTCACTGTATGGGGTTATTTTTTGTAATTGCATCAAGCAAAATGCATTATAATGATTTAAAATCCATTTTCTGCAGGTTTTTTATTGCCTTAAGGGAAGCATACATTATCTTTTATGAGAAATGTCTGATGCTGTCTTCTGTACGTGCTGTGTAATATGTTGTTGGCATGACTAGTGATTGCACAATTGTGCAATCTTCCCATCTGCCAGAAGTGCAGAAGCAACTGAATAAGGAAGTAAATATGCCATAGTGTGTCACTGAGTATAACATAAAATTTGATATTACATCTATAAAAATTGTAACATTTTGCGAACAGTATTTGAACAGCTCCCACATTTAGCATTATTTCTGAGTTTGAATTAAAAATTATGTTCATGACACTCTGATGAGGTGTAATACGGTAAAGTATTTAACATATATTATCTCTTACTTGCCTTTGTAATTCTGAAAATATTCAGTGGATTCTATAGTACCTTAGTTATTATGGTCAGAAATCATTATTACTTTTCTTGACGCATATGCATAATTTCCAGGATACTTTACGATGAAGATAAATGCATTTCTTTTTCTTTGAGCAAATTGCTAAGTGAAGCTAATGCTGTTATAACTTAGAAATTATCAGAAAACATTTTGCTACAGGAAAATAATGTAGCTGTAAATATAAACTTTACGTTCTCAGATTATCTTTGAGCAAGTCATTGTACAGCATAGTTAATGCATGTAAATATGAGACATACTTGGTTAGTAGCAGAAATCATTGAATAAAACTCATACATTAGCAGATCTAGTCTGAACAAATGTAATTGTATTTCTGTGTTTATCTGAAAAAAGGATGATACCAGTGACTGCAGATTAAATTATTTAACCCTACTTGAATCAAGCGGATGTTAACATTTTCACAGTGTAGAAGCTGGTTCAGATTAGTATACACCCAATAAGTTACCAGAGAGGCATTATATATTATTAAAATATCTTTAAAAAGGCTATCAGTCTGCATTGTTGCTTTAAGATCTGCGGTTATATTATACATCAAGCACTGCCACTGGGAAACTAGCGTAATATTCAATTTGCAAGTTTGTTTTTATGTAAAAAATGCTTGGTTCTTGGATGGAGCTACACCTACTAACAGAAGGGAACTACACAGTAATAAGAAGTCTGGAGCAAGTTCTAAATAAAGTTTTAATAAAACTGTGCACCTTGTTCATTTGCTTTTGATGAAATACCTGGGAATATATAATTTATGGTTGCTCATACCTTATTGATTTGAATATCATTTATTAAGATGATAATTTGTACTTCTGTCATTTCTGAGAAGTTTATGTTTGACAAAATGTTGAGTATGATTTATACCTTTGACACTTCTGAGATGTGTACATTTGATGTAGAATCCACACAAAATGCAAGAAATCCATAAGCACTACTTTACTGTGCTTTAAGTGCTTTTGTCCTTCCTGGACTTCATCTGAACAGATTTAAAACATATTTACTAGCTTATAACTCAGTCAATTAAAATTTGGCTTGCCAAATCACATTTAATTCAAAATCCTCCAATAATAAAAGCATTCCAATCCCCTGTTAACATACACCCTTCCCTGTCACAGTTTTTCCCATAGCCTTTGTAAAAGGATCTATATTACACCGAAGACACTGAATATCGAACGGCTTAAAGACCGAAAATGCCAGACCTCGAAGCCCCACTAATTATATATAACAACTCCGAGATCACACTTCAGTGAGGAAAGGGCAAATATTCCAATCTCCACTGTACTGCGATCTCACAAAAAGCACATCGTTGAATGGCATTTCCAAAGTTAAAGCCATTCAATGTTTAGCCTCTTCGATTTCGTAATAGGAACCTCTGTAAAACACTACGGGTACATAAAGCATCATTCAACTCAGGGGTGTTAATGAATTTAAGCTTAATTGCCAACAAAGTTATTTTTCTTCAAGCAAGTTTTTCTAATTGCCAACCCTGGGAAATATTTTAATTTTATCTAAGATCAAAAATTTTAAATGTTTAAAATTATGATTTTTTTAATTCTGGAATGATTTGAGACTTTGTTTGAAATGATAGGGATTGTACTTGTTGATAGATATTATATAAAATAAATATTTTCCCTAGGTTTAAATGCATTAAACATTGCATGAAAGAGAAAGGCTAAAAGTTTTACATGCAGAATCTAATGTACTAGGCAGCTAGAGGGCAAACATGTCCAGCTCAGCAATATAATTATGCTCAAAATATGCAGTAAACAAATTACAAATATTTGCTTAGCTAGCAACATGTGTCTATGGGCTTAAAAGTTAGTAATGGATGGCACCCTGTAAGAAATAATAAAGAAGCATGGCAAGTCCTTTTGAGTTACGGAGTAATGACTGACATGTATTTATAATGAAATAATTGAAAGAAATGAGGACATGGCAGTCTATGAAATAGAAAAAAACACGAGACTTCACAAGAAATATGTCTAATGATCTACAAGATAATAGAAAGTGGTGGGGTAAAAACATCAGCCACAGACACACTAAAAGTGTCAAGAAAGAAGAACTAAAAGATGATATAAACCAAGAACTGTCTGCATTATTTTAGGACATTTCTCTTTGGTGCAGAGACATGCAGAGACATTAAAAGGAAGAGCAAGAACTGACATCATCCATGTTATGCTGAATAGATGTAACCTTGAAAGCAGTATTTGGTCATCAATGATAAATACAGTTTAGTATGAATACAGTTATATAGTGTCCGTCTGTCTGTTTGTTATTTTATCAATGGCAAGCCAGCATTCTCGAAGCCTTATATAATTCGTACAAGTCCTCTACAACAAACACTTCCATCCCATTGCCGCCAGCTTCCAGTTGTCAATTTCAAACAGCTCAGCAGTTCCAGTCTTCCACATTTTGGTGAAGTACCAGGTTTCGTTTCAGCATCTGTTCTGTGATGTTTCACCATCAGTTTATCACCTGTCTTTAATCTTTTGATTGGTAAGCTTTTTTTGATCTTAACATGGATGCCATCAGGGACAGAAGTGTTATATGCCCACATACAGTTGCTATAGATTTTAATCAAACCCCAGACAAAGTCTGGGTTTTGTTAAGACAATGGTAGGAACAAGCCAGTAGTGATATTAAAAGTAACAAAACTATATGTGGTACTTGTAAAAGTGATAAAGTTCATTTCTGGAAATGGATTCAGTGTTATGCTTGGTATTTGCAAAAATACAGAACTTTGGTTGAATGCATAATTTGTGGTGACAGATATCCATGCCTCTGTATTACATGTCACAAAATTGTTTTACAAAAAATAACAGCAAAATTTACACAAGACAGGTGAGAAGTTTGTGAGACACAAACATCTAATGGGCGTTGTGTAATGCCATTTTCTACTTTTTATAGTAATTTCAAAATTTTTATGGAAAAATAGGTCATTGTAGTTTGATGAAAGAGTTGAAATGTTTAAAACCTACTGTTTGCAGTGGAATGATATCACTAGTAATAAAGACCTATCTGAAAAAGAAAAGACAGTCTGAATAAGGTGACAGAAAAAAACAAAAGATGATTTCATCAGATATGATGGTATGTTAAAACAATTTCATCAGGAAGTTGACAACATGCTGCAAAATACAGATGCAGCTTTATTATTTATTTATTTTTATTTGACATTTGTTGACCAGGATAGTCTGACTGGGTCGAAGCCCTTTTTCAGTGGAGACCCGAGGAGAAAAACGCCAAAAAAAATTATATAAGAATTACATTTTACAGTAAATGTATAATACAATGAGATTGTCTACAAAATGCATTTACAAAAATGAAGCGAAAAGGGACTTGTATACAATTATAGTTAAAACAGGTAGTTATAAAAGTGACACATGCTTGAGGGATCGACAGTGGGCAGATCAGCCAGTTAGTAACAGTAATCTATGGGGGGAGTGTTAGTAGGAGTGAGTACCAAGACAGTACAGCAGAGGTAGAACTAATAAATGATGTTAGGTTCATAAGTAGTACAGCAGAAGTTCAGAGTTGATAAGCAATGAAGGCAGTAGAGAGTCAGGAGGTTATTATAGAAAGTGGGTAAGTTGGAGAAAGATTGTCATGGAGTAAGAGGAAGCAAAAGGAAGCTTGTTATAGTAAAAAAAGTGGTTAGGTTGGAGGAGATACTCGGGAGTAGAAAAGAGGAAATGGGTACTAGGAAGAAGAAGTAGAAATAAGGGAGAGGGGTAATAGGAGTAGGACTGGATTTGGGGAGGTAAGTTACAAGGGCATTTGGTTCCTGCCCTTTAAAATCAGTTTCTGCCAGACAAGTCGGTTACAGATTCAGAGATTAAAGATCTCAAAGTCCAATTGGAGCAAGAGAAAACCAGAGTGTTAGATGGGTTAAAAAAGCAAACAGAATTGCAAATATAAATAGGAAATTTACAAAAACAGCTTGCAGACTACAAAAAACAGCTTGTTGATTTAAAATCTGAAGATAAAATTAAGCTTGATGATGTCACAGTTGTTACAGGTAAGTCTGTAGATTTAAACCGGCAATCTCGTCTACTCCAGACAATTCCACCGTGGAATAACAATAAGTGTATATTTTACAACATGCTAACATTTAAAGACTGGTTGTCATACACAGCTGGCAATGCTTGGAATGATTCCTTAAAATAGTGTTTTTTGGTTTTCATTCCAAAATGCTATAAGTCTGTACTTTGGATTCTAAATTAAACAGAATAGCTGCAGTGCTCTTGGCATATTCACAGGGTCAAATATTAACTATTAAATTATTGGGATATTTTAACATTTCAGTTTCTAACAAAATGTTGGAGCAGCCAGAACATTTTAAGTTAGCATTTCAAATGGAACGCAATATTGATGACAAGGAAATGCAAGATAAAGGCACCCAAAAGGGCCTTACACATGCCTTTTGGAACAGGTAAAAGAATTTCCAGGGGACATTAAGTGCCTTTACAAAGAAACAACCAACACACTGGAATAGAGTGTTCACAAGTTAATGAGGGGAAGGGTAATGAGTGATGATGGAGACATTTTTAAACATAATATCTTCTCATTAGGGACAGATGAAGATGGATTTGAAATTGTAGGTGCAGTAGGGCAAGGCTAAGGAAGAGAGATGGGGAGACAGGCGAGAGGGGCCAGAGAAAAAGGTTATGTGTTTTTCTGTAGAAAGATAGGCCATATCAGACAGGAATGTCCACATTATAAAAAGTGGAAGAATAAGCAAATTGAAAATGGAATTTATGCACAAGAACCAGAACAACAGGAATAGAAGAAAGAGAAGAAAGGTACAGGGCAGGAACAAAAACAGCGTAAACAAAAACTCCTGAGAGACAGTGTAGAAAATCAATTTTTTTTTAACAAAGCAAGGGGAAATTAAAAAAATATATATATGACAATAAGGTAAATGTATATTTAATGGAGTACGATGAAGATTCACAATAGGGGTGTGCTACCCCTGCCTAAATAGTTTACCTGGGAGTTTTCAAGTGGGGAAATGATGGTCATCCATTAACCAATTTTTGGGTGGAGAGGATTCTATGGAAAAATGTCTTGATAGACATCCGAGTAGTTGTCACTGTTACAAACAGATGGTTAAGCATGGACCCAAAAAAGAAAACCTTAATATCAGGGTTTAATGGCAGTGGATGTATTACAGTAGGCAGTGAGCCTGTGGAAATCAGGTTTAAATCGGACAGAGATCCTGTGACAGGAACATTTTTGATGCATCCCAGTTGCAGGACTAACATTATTGGAATGGACATACTAAATAAACTGGGGATAGTAATAGACTTCTCCAGTTGTATTCTGTGGAAATCAAAAGATGATACTGAAAAAGGTAATGACCATAGGTGCATAACGGTGCAGGTTAACTTAATAGAAAGTAAGAAAAAACAGGGAGGTGGCCCTGACAGGTAAACAAAAGGATATATGGGAGACAACACAACAACAGTTTCAAACATTATGGACAAAATCAAAAACTGACTGAGGTAAGTTAGAAGTTCCTGTTACTGTCGGTAGTTGAAGGGATCCCTCTTTTTTAAAAAGAATATCCTATTCCAACTGAAGCTGCAGCAGACATGAAAAAGTGCAATTTTGAATGGGAACAGATGGGGATAATACAGAAAGGACACAATCCTACCAACTCCCTGATCTGGCTAGTTAAAAAGAAAGATGGAAGTTATTGATTGGCAATAGACTTTAGAAAAGTGAGCCATTACACAAGACCAAGAGCACACCTGATTCCAGGAGTCCCAGAGTTTGCAGCTCGGATAAAACCAGAAAGTCAGTGGTTCACAGTGATAGATTTGGCAAATGGATTTTTTGCAGTGCCATTACAGAAGAGAGATTGGCCATGGTTTGCCTTTAATCTTTGAAAATCAACAGCTCTTAATGATTAGATTGCCTCAGGGTTTCCAAAACAGTCCTGTCAGTTTTCATCAGATAGGGACCATCTTGCAAGATGTCAGTAAAAATGACAAGGTAATACATTACACAGATGATGTATTAATACAGTCAGAAACAAAAGTTACAGAGCAAGGAAATGAAGCCAACACAAACCACCACGAACAGTAGCTTATTAGAAAGATTAAGTGCTTTCATCATGTTTGTAACTAAAGACTTCCTCAAAATCTAAAAATGTAAGTACCATGGTTGTTTAAAAACACCTCCAGTCTAGATCACAAGAGACATTGCCACCAATAAAAAAATGCCTAAAATTAAACAGACACTAACAAATAACCAACATGACTACCTCACAGCACTAAGTAGGACTAAATGAATAACAATACAAAAATACCACATACCCCACTATTGAGGTATAATAAGTCATAAGCAATGGCTTCAACACAGTATTTGCAATATGAAAAACATTATACCATGGAGAACCATGTTGCACCATATATGAGCAGAGCTTTAATATACTAGCAATAGATACCTTATCATTGAGACCTGGTGGCAGGTGAGCCATTTAAGCTCTTGAGCTTCAACAAGGTCTCTCCATTGTCTTCCCCTAGGATTTGCATACACTGTATCAATACCCACAAATTCAAAACAACGTCCATGATTTTTAGAAACATTTAAAAAGTGCATTGTTGCTGTTCTGTTTCCTGATGTTCAGTGTATGTTCATGTACACAGTCTCTTAGATGCCTCTGTGTTTTCCCAACATAGAAACACTCAGACAAAAGAAAGTGGAGGACTTAGCCCCCCCCCACCCCTACTTAAATATACCAACTCCGAGATCATACTACAGTGGAGGAAATGGCTAGTATATTAAAGCTCTGCTCATATAAGATGTAACATGGTTCTCATGGTATAATGGTTTTTATATTGCAAATATTGTGCTGACGCCACTGCTTATGACTTATTATACCTCAATAACGGGGTTTGTGGTATTTTGTATTGTTATCCATTTAGTCCTACTTAGTGCTGTGAGGTAGTCTTTTTGGTTATTTGTTGATGTCTCTAATTTTAGGCAGTTTTTTATTGGTAGCAATAACCTTTGTGATCTAGACTGGAGGTGTTTTTAACACCCACTGTATTTTTAGATTCTGAATAAGTCTTTATTTACAAATGTGACAAAAGTGCTTAATATTTGTAATAAACTACTATTAGCAGCAGTTGATGTTGGCTTAGTTTACTTACTCTGTGCCTTTTGTCTGGAGTTTTATTTTCCTGGTTGCTGGTTTGTCTTCTCTACAGTCAGAAACAGTTAGGCAGCATTTAAAGCTATTAAAAAGGGTTCTAAAGAACTTCAGGAAACATGGTTTAAAATAAATAAATACAAAATGCAATTTTTGTCACAAAGTTAAATTCTTATGAATAGTCATTATGGGGAGGATCCCCTGTAAGGAAAGGGTGCATGAAATCTTGGAGTTGCCAACATTTTTGACAAATCTAGATTTACACAAATTCAAGGGAATCATGAACTTCAACAGGGAATTTACAGAGGACTATGCGGCAGCTGCAGCTCCACTCTATAAAATGTTGTCAGAACAAAAAGATGAAATAACTCTAAAATGCAGCCGCATGGAGGAAAAAGCATTACAGCTTTTGAAACACAAATTGGTGTAGGTCATTGAGATAATAGCTCCTACTAATTAATTGCCATTTATTTTACAAGCTGCAGCAGGAAAAGCCACACTTTCAGTCATTCTTTTACAATGCTGGCCACATGGAATGTCTCTGGGAATGGAGAGGTTACGACCCCTTACCTTTTGTAGCCGGAAAATAACTCTGGTAGAAAAAAGATATCATCCCTGCATTCAACAACTTTTGATAATATATTGATGAATCAAACAAATGGAGTATTTGACCATGTTCTCAGGGTTAACAGTACAGACCCCACATCAGACCATAAAAATGCTGTT
Organism: Protopterus annectens; assembly: GCF_019279795.1. Lineage (NCBI taxonomy): Eukaryota > Metazoa > Chordata > Ceratodontiformes > Protopteridae > Protopterus > Protopterus annectens. Next base: position 830,093,997 of record NC_056743.1, on the reverse strand, counting down.
GGGTAGTAGTGAAATGAGCAAAATTATGGAAGGAGTTGGTCAGACTATCTTTTCAAAATGGCTGGCTACATTCAGTACAAGAGATGTACACACAGAAATGGGAGACAAGTATTATCTATCCAATTTTATTGCATATGAAGGAATAGCACATGATTGCATGGCAGATCTGGAAAAAATGGATGTTACCATTAACAGCAGATCATGACCACCACATTTCGATTGTGTATGCAGATGGTGCTCGATTTTGGAAGGGTGGAAAATACTATACTGGATTCACAGTAGTTAAAATACAAAAGGGTGATAAGACAATTCTGGTAAAAATAGCATGATACATGTCAGCTCAATGGGCAGAGTTAGAAGCTGTAAAATATGTTTTGCAGTGATTTAACCCTGAAAACATTTACAGTGACAGTGCCTATGTAGTAAACTCATTGAGACTGCACATGGCAATATAGGCAAGGAGAGGATTCATTGATAGTGCAGGAAAACCTCTAAAACATGGTCCTGTTTTGCACGACATATAAAAACACTTACAAACGTATCAGTTGCAAGGACAGTTCAGTATTTTAAAACTGAGAGCCCATCAAAGGACAAATAATGAAGATGCGAGAGGAAATGCTCTAGCTAATGCCAATGTAAAAGAAGCAGCAGAAAAGGGAGAGCCTTTCTACCCTGAAGAAACTGAAGAGAACTTCAGTTCTCGTATGGTCCCCGGAGGAAGGAGAACCGATAGACATGATATGGAAAAACTCCAGCAAGAAAAGGAAATACCAGAAGAGCTAGAATAATGTGAATTAGAAAGTAATGGGGTAGGCAGGCATTTCTACATTTTCCATACACAAAAAGGACTATGACTACTGTACATTCCTTATCATCTAGAAAAACAATTAGTGAAGTTTCATCACCAAATACTGGGACATATAAGAATGGAAAAAATATGACCAGTAGTAAAAGAAAAGTATTGGAATCCAAATCTAAAAAAACTGTGTAAAGTAGTGTAGGATGAATGTCTGATATGTCTTCAGACAAATGCAAAATGTAAAAAGCTGCAGCTGCACAGGGTACCAGAGCAGATGGACCATGGTATGCAATACAAATTGACTGTGCAAGCCTCTACCTCAGGTAAAGGATGGATACCACTATTTGCTAGTGGTGGTAGATGTATTTTCAAAATGGGTAGAGGTAATTCTGACCAAAGGAATGACAGTCAAAGTGACAGCATAAGCAGTTTGGAAAAGCATTTTTTCAATTGGGATGGCCCAGGGTAATACAGTCAGATAATGGACCACCATTTGTCAGTAAAATTATGAAAACATTGTGTGATATGTTGGGGATTCAACAAAGATTCCATGTATCATACCATCTGCAATAAAATGGGGTAGTGGAAAGAATGGACAGAATTTTAAAGAACAGGATAAAAAAGATGTGCATTGAAAAAGGAAATAATTGGGTAAAATATTTACCTAACATTTTGATGGAGATTAGATCAACACCTAATAGTAAGATGGGTATATCCCTGTTCGAGGTGATGACAGGTACAAAGATATCCCTACAGTTCACTTTTGATCTGGAGGTCCGGAGTGAGAGACCACTGTTGGAGGCAGCAAAGCATTAGCAATGGCTGAAAGACCTGCAAAAATATGCAAGGCATGGCCAGAGAACAAGCTTTCCATTTATGAAAAAAGATTCCAATACTGCCAGTAGAAAAAAAACATTCAAATTAGAAGTAAAGTCATGGTAAAAATATTCAGTAAAACTGGTCCATGACACAGTGACTGGTAAAGACCTTTTGAAGTAAAGGAAAAATAGGACCTTTAATCCTAAAACTGAGCAATACAAAAATGCCTAAAAAACATTCTAGTACATAGAGATCAGTGTAAACTAATAAAAAGTCAGAAAACAAATGAGTAAATGAAGTATTATCTGTTTTACAGATAATGACGTAATGTTTTGAAAGATCACAAGGATTAGACATGGACATGGATCCAAAACAAGGATCAAACATGGATCCAGAACAAGTCAGAAGAAGAGAACATAAGTTAAAGACAAAATGTATTTTAATTGTATTTGCAATGTTGTTCATCCTGTATATATTGTATATAGTGTTTTTAATACAAATAACAGTAGAAGACTATGGAATTAAAGAGGGAGAAAGGACACCTGACTTTAATACATTTACAGTGATGCAAGTGGCATATGCAGAGATAAATAATGTAACAAATTGTTGGGTATGTACGCCTGTACCCACAGCTAGAGATGGAATAACATTTAGGGCAGTAGCTATGACTTTAAAAGAAACTCTACAATTTCTAAATGAAAGTAAGTTCTGTGATAACAAGATAGGGCTTAAAACTCCCACATTAAGAGTACAGTATGCCCCCAAAGGAAATATATGCATACATCAAAAAGGGAACTGTTTGTGGGAAACAATACTCATAATATTAGTCTATCTAAGGAGTGTTTTAATAAAAAAAAAATAACACCAATGGAAAGTGAGTATTGGGAAAGACTGTGAGAATTAGTTATGGCTGAAAAGTTATCAGAAGCAAGTTACTTAGCTAAAATGCAATATAGTTCAACAGACTGGAGAAACTGCACTACAGAAAACCCTCCCATTTTAAAAGGTGATAGCCCCTTTTTAAGAGGTGTAGAATACATAATAAATGAAAATACAGGCAATGATGAAGATATGTTAAAGTTTGCAAATAATTTAGACAACAATAAACAAAATAATCCCATAGGTATGTTATGTAAAGGGGAATATTACATATGTGGGTCCAAAGCCTATAAGTGGTTGCCTACGGTTTGGACAGGGACTTGTTATTAGGGATATGTAATACCCATATTGAGAATGTCAACTAATTTGCCAGCAGGAAAATTAAGAAATGCAAGACGAAAAAGGGAATTTGTAAATTTGTAAATAACATAGGAAATCTAGACCAATCTTGGATCTATAACCATGACATTAATGCAGTAAGTGAAAAGGGTTTAAAACATATGGACTTGGGGAAATAACATAATATCAGGGGCCAGAATCTTTCCCTGGTGTGGGACACCAAAAGCCATAAGGGAGTTAAAAAAGTTAAGGAAATTGCTTGAAGTATTGGCAAATGCTACATATGGAGCTGTTTCAGACATTACAGTAGAAATGAGAGCAATGAGGATTATGGTCCTCCAAAACAGGAAGGCACTTGATTTTTTGCTTGCCTTCCAGGGGGGTATGTGCACCATAATAGGTGAGGAGGGCTGTACATATATTCCAGATAAATCAGAATCAATCCAACAGCATTTAGAGATAATAGCTGAAGTGTCATAAAAATCAAGAAATACATGGAACTCTGAGTGGAGTGATTGGTTCAGTAGCATGTTTTCAGGATGGTGGAGCACCATCATCACTGCCATTATACCTATCACTGCAATAATATTCCTAATAATAATTATCTGCATGTGAATGAGAGTGTGTATTAAAAAAAACTTTAATCAAGTTTCAATTGTAAATATGACTAGCAATGCAAATTATATTAATAAAGAAGAAAGGCGTTTGTTGTAAACATTTTTGTTAATTTAAAAAAAGGGGGAACTGATAGATATTATATAAAATAAATATTTTCCCCAAGTTTAAATGTATTAAACATTGCATGAAAGAGTAAATATTAAAAGTGCTACATGCAGAATCTAATTTACTAGGCAGCTAGAGGGCAGCCATGCCCAGCTAAACAATATAAGCATGCTCAAAATATGCATTAAACAAAGTAAAAATATTTGCTTAGCTAGGAACACATGGCTATGAGCTTAAAATTTTAGTAAATGTTGGCATCCTGTAAGAAATGATAAAAAGCATAACAAGTACTTTTGAGTTTCTGAGCAATGACTGACATATATTTATAATTATCCTGTGACAAATGATACCGAAGAATAACAAGTACTTTTAAGTTACTGAGTAATGACTGATGTGTATTTATAAGGAAATAATTGAAAGAAACGAGTACATGGTGGTCTATGAAAATGGAAAAACAATAGACTTCACAAGAAATATCCTAATAGTCTACAAGAAAATAGAAAGTGGTGGGGTAAAAACATCAACTACAGACACACTAGAAGTATCAAGAAAGAAGAACTAAAAGGCTATATAAACCAAGAACAGTTTGCATTATTCTAGTACATTTCTCTTTGGTGCAGAGACATGCAGAGACATTAAAAGGAAGAGCAAGAATTGACATCATCCATGTTATGCTGAATTGATGTAACGTTGAAAGCAGTGTTTGGTCGGCAATAATAAATACAATTTATTATGAATACAGTTGTACAGTGTCATTCTGTCTGTTGTTTGCTATTTTATTATTCATAAGTACATCTTAAGTTACATGTATGATGAAGAGGAGTACTACATCCAGAAATCTGAAATTATGTACTGAATAAGGAAAGCAATGTGTGATTTAATGACTAGGCAACATCTGTTTCTTTGAGATAAAAAGGGGATGGTTACACAAGTACTTGGTAAATGTACTTGGCATGAAAGAAATATGTTTGGGGGCTTGAAAGATGCAAAACAAGACTATTATGTTACATGTAGTGCATGAACATATTGCTGCATTATATAGGTCTATGGTTCTTACATCAGACTTTCCTTTCCCCTGTTTAGTGCTAATGTTAGAGATCAACTGGACATGGCCATTACTGTGATTGAGTTAGATACTGCATTTCAGTTAGCCAGTACTGGCAAGTAAGGCAAAGAAGTGTGTGTGTGTGTGTGTGTGTGTGTGTGTGTGTGTGTGTGTGTGTGTGTGTGTGTGTCCTAGGTAGGGATGGCAGGTTGTTAGTTAATTTGCTCAGGCTCAAATCCTGTGCCTTGGTTACAAGAAATAAGAGCCTGAATCCTCTACCCAATCACCAAACTGTTAAAAAATTGTTTCAATGAGTTCAGTATCAAGTACATTTTTTAAGAAGCTGAGTGTCAAGTGCATTTTCAAGAAATTGTGAACTTCATGGGAAGAGAAGTTTACTGCTGCTTATGCTAAGTCTATTTACAATGTGCAACTGTTTTGTTTAGCAAATGGTATTGCTCCTGTGTTAAAAGAATTTAAAAGTATTGTTAGTAGTACATCAGGTCATATACTTGCTCTTGCTGCAAAAGGCTGTGGGTTCTACTCTCACAGCATAGAGATGGATTGCTGCTACTGTGTTGTACTTTAAGGTGGTGGGGTGCTACAGTCCTGAATATGTCCTGCTTTGGATGAGATACCTAGAAACTATGAACCTGTTGTCAGTTTGTCATCCATTCCCTACTGCAATATTACCAGCTTACCATTTTTTAATGTAACATAGATGATGTATTCCTCAAGGGCAACAGGAACGTTATTTGTAGATGAAAAGCTGAAATATAAAGTTGTTTGCTATCAGTAATCTCTTCATTAGTTACAGATCTCTTTAATGTGGAATTATTTAGATGACATTTACTTCTGCAGAGATTGTTCATGTTTACTGATATTGGTGGATTGTAATGACAGAGGTTTGAGTAGACTTTTATGATGGAAATTTTCAGAACTGGGCAGTTTTGTCATTATTGATTCATACATTTTGGAAAAATGTTAAAAACTACAAATTTAAAACATGATCTAACAAGTAGTGCTGTATTATATAAGGAGTATAATTTAATACAATCAGGAAAGTGAATCTAAGAGCACATATTACATGTGCAAGGGGCCTATGATTTGAATACAGCCCAAAGGTAAACTATCTGCCACTAGCCAGATGCATTTTCTTTGGATGTGGGTTTCAATGCTGTTACAATGAATGTGAGTTTAAAGCGCAAATATGTTGTAATGCCAAGTCTATTTTTATTATAAGACTGCATTGCTTTGTTTCACATATGTCTATCAGTGTTTGTGCTTTACATTTTAAAATAAAAGTTTTAAATGAAATCCAAATAATCATTGTAGAAGTAAAGCAGAAAACAGTATGTACATTACAGTGTTTGTTGTAACTGGGGAGAAATAGCCAAGTAATGGGGCACTGGAATAGCTACAAGGGGAATGATGTGTATGGGGGGGGGGGGCGCCAATCCATTACCCTGCCTGGAGCCCCATTTGATCATGATCTGGCTGTGCTCTCCAGCCACAGACACACAGGGTACACTTCCACTGTAGCATACATCTAACATTTGCAGATATGACAGAGTATGTTCATTCATACCACCCACAATATCAGCCACATTTACACTCTTGTTTTGGGCAGGAACTCAACCATGAAGTTACCTGGCTCACAACCTAACCTAACATTAGAATGCTTTGCATTTCATTGCAGTCATGACTTACATTCAGATGAAGGAATCAGTATGTGCACTAAGCCATCCACAACACTTGCTGTACAATTTTAACTGATGTATTAAATTTGTTTTTTTTAATTAATATTTCTTGTGTTACTTTGCAATGACTAGGGGCATGGCTTTGCTATCACTTACAATGTCCCACCTGCTTACATAATTGCCTAGGCACCCTGCACTGTGTAGGAAGAGCAGCATGCATGCCCTGCCCACTGTGGACACTGTTACTTCAAGCTGCAAGCAGACAAAAATTAAGCAAGGACCTGCAAGAGATGCCTTACAGAAGCCGTCAATGTTGCTGGCAACTGTATACTAGCTTAGCCAAGAAATGGGCAATGGTGTGTAAGATCTGAGTACTTTACAGTTAACCATGGTATATAGTTTTCTTGGTTATCCACACATAAACAGATGCTGCTGGTTTACACCCCCCTGCAAAAAGTCCTCTGGGCACCCATGACAATAGGATAGGTGTTGTAGGGAAATAATGGAAAACACAGGGTGCTGTGACAGTAGTGCAGGTGGATGGCCACTACATCTCTAGAAGGTCCATTGTTTTCCTGTAATGCTCACCCTGATAAGCATTACTGTTAGAAAATAGGCTATCAGCTAAATTGTTTTGTATTTGTTTTATTATCACTATGGACATCCATTTTATATTATTGATGTAGTATAGCTCTTCAGCCTAATACTTCAAAATTGCTGTAGGATACACAAATGTTGTTTAAGGATGGATTTCCAATCCTAAATATATGTCATATAAGTATTTAATGATGTATACACAGATACACACACACACACACACACACACACACACACACACACACACACACACACACACACACACACACACACACACACACACACAGTCAGTTACATACATACACAGATACAAAATTACAGTAGGAGTATACCTCTCAACTGTCCAGATTGTTACATTATATTTTTGGTCTGTCCCTCATAAAATTTTGGTTTTCTGGCAAATCATTGAGGACTGAAGTAAAAAAATAATGACAGACATTTGAGTTTCAGAGTTCATATCATTCAGAAAGTTCATGCTAATGCAAAACCTGTTATTCTATCAACTTTCCATGTTTGTAACAGCATTATTTAAAAAGTGTCCCTATTACTGTGTCCTTGTCCTCCATTATTTAAATATTTGTCCAGATTTTTTACTGTGCCTCTGAAAATTATGAGTATGTCTCTCTCACATACACAGAAAGCCAGATGAAAACATACATACGCATAAGCACACATACAAAGTCATTTACACTCATACTCAACAGATGCAGAAGAAAACATACAGACACAATCATGCGCAGATGCAGAAGCACAGACAAACTCACTATTTCACATGCCCAGTCACTACAGAGGTCACGAATAGTTTCTCAGACAAATTGGGTACTGTGTAACAAAGAAAATGTGAGCTATTTTCACGAAGTATTAAATATATATGACATATGTCAATAATTATATAACTAAATTGGATCAGAAGGTATTCATATGGTACGCTATGGTATCACATGAAAGCATATATGATGTTGGAAAAACTTTGCACTGATAACTGGTGTCTACTATTTTGCAGATATTTACATTTTAGGCCATTACATTTGCACATAGGCATACACATCACAGTTATGCAGACACCTTAAAGATAGTGCCATTTACAAAACTGCTTTGCAGCAAAATAAAGATCATGTCTCTATGACCAAAATCATACTGTTAGCTGTGGGTCTATCTAAAATGATTAGAGGGATTCTAGTCCTCATTGTAAATACCTTTTCCAGTTGTAAATTCCTTCTGACAATTTCAGTTTATTTATTACTACTTATAAAAATGTACTATTTTACTTTTGTGATGTACTTCATATAAAAAAAATGTTGCAATTCTTGTGCTATTTGTATGTATACTATGAAATACGTAATATTAATGTTCTGCTTGCTATGTGTGTTTATTAATACTTAACACCGTTACTTTCTGTACATTGTCTTGCTAAATACCCATATGCAATGACTCCGTTTTATCAATATACTCTTAACATCCTGAACTCTTGTACCAAGGTAGTAAAGGAAAAGGGTCAGTAGACCAGCGCATTTACCTGGTTATCAAACTGTAAAATAGAATAACTAAATCTCTTGTGTATAATTATAATAATCATTTTATTTATTTATTTATTTATTTATTTTGCATTTGCTTACTGGGATGGCCCACTGGGCAACAAGTATCCATTTTCAGTGGAGGCCCAAGGAGAAATGCTACACAAAGAATAATAAAAACATTTATGTATTGTCAAATTATTCATTCAGTATAAAATTGCTTTTATGTTCAGTTGTCATTATTAATATCACCATTGTGAAATGAAGAATGTGGTGAAGAACCTTTGTATTTTTAACTTTACAGTTTTTAAGATAGTAAACTTTTTCTTTACTTGTAGATTGCAGACTGCATTTTCAGTAATTAAGCTCAGGTAAAAGCTGTACAGCCAGGAAATCTGCAGGTGTCAGGAGGTGTGAAATTAATTCACCATTGTGAAATGAAGAATGTGGTGAAGAACCTTTGTATTTTTAACTTTACAGTTTTTAAGATAGTAAACTTTTTCTTTACTTGTAGATTGCAGACTGCATTTTCAGTAATTAAGCTCAGGTAAAAGCTGTACAGCCAGGAAATCTGCAGGTGTCAGGAGGTGTGAAATTAATTCAGGCTAGGTGTTAATGAGTTAAATCTTGAAGACTTAAAAACTAAATTGTAAAGTGTAAAGTGCATTACCCATTAGCCGGTGAGGAAAAATTCACACATGAACAATTAAATACTCAATGTTTTTCAGCTTTGCATGGAAATTCAAGATTTTCTCAATTAAACTTTGATGCAAAATTCTCAGACTTGTGTACTTTTAGCACACCATATGAAGGACACAAATTTCTGAGAAGACATTATTGGCATAATATCTGCACCTGAATATTTTGCATAACTATAACACAACAGGAGGTGATTTGTTATATAGAATGATACCAAACAAGAGTACAGTGACTGCTACTGTAGTGTGACAGTACAGTGACTATTACTGTAGTATTGCTCGGAATCAGACATATAGATCTACCATGTGTAAATGGTAAAATGTAAAACTGGCAAACAAGAAATAAATTATCTTCCATATGTATTAACAAGTACAAGTAAATTCTACCTCCTCATTTTATCATGATTACATGTTCCTCAGTCATAATCACTTGTGAATAGAACTACCATAGCTCTCGGCCAATCAGCCACAAATTTCAACAGAATCAGGGACACATCCAGAAATAATCAGGGACAATCAGGGGCATTTTTAAACATTAGTACTATTAACTAGGCACATTAACAGAATAAGAGAATGTGAATTAATATACATATTAAGAAGTAAGTGAATCTAAAACTCTAGTTATTGTCATTATTTATTAAGTGTAATTCACCACCTTTTCTCCAAAAGTCACCAGCCTTAGTTGGGATTAATAGGGACAAAGCTAAAATTTGAGTCAAAATCTGGGACAGTTGAGAGGCATGGGAACTACTATGAATGATTACATTACAACTTTGTGATGATATGTCTGGCTGAGGATTGCTTACCATAGACCAGACACACTGACAGAGCATAGCTGTTCCTAGAACTGCCATCCTGCCCTTTGTTCCCAGCTACTGATCAGGAGAAAGTACCAGAACACTCTCTGTGCCCATGAGGGTCTTTTGACCTGCTGAATACTTTAAGGAGTCTTTTCATTTATGTATGTTGCTTGACTACTGCGGTGGTTTGTTTTTAAGTTTCCCTTTATATTTAGATCTGACAGTTCTATACATGTATCTAACTGTGCATGAAACTCATTTGTGATGTTACCTGATGAGATTAATACATCTGGAACTCTTGAATTCTCAGACATTAGTTTCAGTGGATTTAGGGATTTTGAATGTTAAGGTCACTAGTTTACGATAAGAATTTACTGGGGAAGGAGCTACCAGAAGAATAGTACATAAAGAAGCTACAGTCATAATCAACAAGTTAAGAATGTTATGACCTGTAGTGGATTTGATAACAATCTGGTCAGAAGAGTTTTTGTTTATCAACTCTAAGAACAGTTTGGCATACACCACAATGGAGTTATAAGTACTCCAGTTTATTGAAGGGTAGTAAAAGTCCCTCAAAACAATGAAGTTCTTATTTATAAGGAGTCTGCTAAGCACTTTTAGGAGCTTACATGATTCTCAGGGGACATACAGGGTTACCTGTAAGAGGCTATAAATTAAAAATTGGTCTTTTTTAGTGCAATTTGGAGCTCCAAGAGTTCTGTTTCTAAGTCGCTGAGAATCTGTCTAGAGGTTATATGGTCCCAAACAGATATGGAGATGCCATGACAGTTACTATCTAGTCTGAAAACAGAGTAGGTGCATATCCCAGGTAAGGAAGAAGGGCTTTCTATACATTTAAGCCATGTGTTAATAATTACAGATATATATGCATTCCAAATGCCAGAGAGCCTCAAAGTTGGGTAGTTTGTTGCTGTGACTTCTAGCATTATCCACAACTACTTTAATGTTATCCTGTTTTGGATTTCATATTTTAGTTATGTCAGGATGTCCATTAGCTAGACTCTGCCTTAAAAAAGTACTATGGGAGCTGCAAAGGCTTTCACCAGTATGCAGAAGCCCTAGAATGAGTTGTAGGACTGCCAAGCATCTTGTCCCATGCTGACACACACTGGGTCCCCATAAAATGCCACCAGCTATTTATCCAATTGTTCTTTCCTTGTACCTAGACATCATTTTTAGAGAAGGAAGGATTCTACTCAGGTGCAGAGAGTAGCATGCATTTGTGACATGCATGAGGAGTTCAAACATGTCCCTGCCTCTCTGCATACACCTCATGGTTTAATATCCAAAGCCATTTATCCCAGCATGGACCACCACCATGTTGTTGCCATTCATATTTTGTTTACATGGAAGAGTTTTGAGGACTTTTGAGATATCAGAGGTCCTGGTACCTGAAAGACAACTCACCATCACACTGCTTGTCCAGGCTAATGAGATGAGAATCAGTGTGCTTCACTACAGAGTCACCAATCACTAATGTATATTTAGTGTGCTTCACTACAGAGTCACCAATCACTAATATATATTTAGTGTGCTTCACTACAGAGTCACCAATCACTAATATATATTTAGTGTGCTTCACTACAGAGTCACCAATCACTAATATATATTTAGTGTGCTTCACTACAGAGTCACCAATCACTAATATATATTTAGTGTGCTTCACTACAGAGTCACAAATCACTAATATATATTTAGTGTGCTTCACTACAGAGTCACCAATCACTAATATATATTTAGTGTGCTTCACTACAGAGTCACCAATCACTAATATATATTTAGTGTGCTTCACTACAGAGTCACCAATCACTAATATATATTTAGTGTGCTTCACTACAGAGTCACCAATCACTAATATATATTTTTGTAGAATGGTCTGGTATACTGTATTTGAGATAATTTAACTCTTTAGGGATAAATGCACATTTCTGATGATGGTGTGGAGTATGTTGATGTTTCTAGGAGTTCTAATTACAATAAAGGCTTTGGGTGTTTTTTTGATGATTTGCTATTCTTTGTCGCCATTCCATCCTTACTGTATGCATCCTTCAATGTGGCAAGTTTCACATTCCTTTTTTTCCAAGACCATTAGAATTTTATCTACAGCCATTCTCAGTTTTATTACTCTAAGTTGTCTGTCCAATTCAAATGGCAGTTAGTACAGAGCAGTAAAGCCCTGAACTGCAAATGAGACACTTTCTGTGCCAAGGAAGAAGGGTTTTACTTTTTCCACCCACAGTTGTCTAATGGGTGACCTTCATAGATTCATAGATTCATAGATTAGTACTAGGCTAACTGCCCTTGCGAGCCATTTTAAGCCTAGACAATTATCCCCTGTGAGATTCAAACCCTGTACCTTGTGTCTGTAAGGCAAACACCTTAACCATTAGGCCATCCTCCCAACCCCCAACTCAGCAAGTCACTTTACCAAAAATTGCTTTGGGGCATTTTCAAATTTGGGCAAGGCTCCTTAATGAACTTCTAGACTCCTTGCCAATAAGAACATCTGAAGTCATTGACTCATTTATTTGTATTCTAAAATCTAATTGTAGCTTACTCCATGATAATACATCTGATCTTCCCTTACCTATGCCTGTGTGGAGGGAAGTACTTACATCTTCCCTATTTAGCTTACTTTACTAGCATTAATATAAAATATTAGCCTGGATTTTCTTTCTCTGTTTGTAAATTATTTATTTTATTTATTGACATTTGATTGCTGGAACAATCCAACTGAGTAGGAGTCCATTTTCAGTGGAGACCTGGGGAGAAAACCTCCAAAGTATTACAAAACATTTTAAGAACAATAATTTTACAATCATTAAAAATTAATACAAAACACATCTGCACTTTAAATAATTACACCAGATTAGACATAATATGAAAATATTAGCTAACAAGTTATATAATGATGATATAATATTTAGAGAAACTTTAGTCATTTTAAGAAATTAAAGGTAAGTTAGTATAATACAAACAGGAACTGAAATATTAATTGCAGTTTACAAATAACAGACAGAATGATTAAGTTTATTCAGTAAAGCTCTGAACTGCAAATGAGACACTTCCTGTGCTAATGAAGAAGGGCTTCTACCTTCATTTGCCTTATGTGTGACCTTGAGCAAGTCAATTGACCAGACATTGCTTTGGGGCAATTGAGAATTTGGGCAAGGCAGCAGTTTAAATCCCTTTTTGCATATCCTTACATCACAGAGCAGATGATTTCAGACAACAGTTCAGAATTTATCACCCACAAGTTTTCATACATTATTAATGGTTAGACTTTACAATGTATAACTTCTAGTCTTAGATATTATAATTTGGTTGGAATTGTATAATGAACTGTGCTTTCTGTATCAGATGCATTAGTCTACCCTTTTATAGTCATGATTATACTGTTTCATAATCAATGTGTAGCACAATATTGGCATTTAGTACATTATGTTGTGTGTCTTGTAATTAACTAATAGCCAAAAAAAGTCTTTGCCTGATAAAAATTAGAAATGTCACATAAATCACTACTCAACATGTTAAGGCACTGGTAAACAGTGTTCCAACAAGTATTTATAATGGTAAATGGCATTGGATAAAGTGCCAGGCTGACATAAAGTATAAACTAGGATGAAATGCACACTGCAGCTATAAATTCAAGAGTGCATATTCCAGTTATTGCTAAAGAAGGCTCAGATTAAATAGATGAGATCTGCAAGTTAACATACAATTAGTCAGTCACAAACTGCAGAAACAAGTGCAGCGCGCTACAAGACAAACATTAACAGATCAAAAATGTGAATAAGAGGGGTAGCCCAAGAGAAGAAATCAAATAATGGTCTATTTTAGAGATTATTACAAATTTTATAAAGAAACAAAAAAACAGAAAACCTTATTGTTAAAAGTAAGAATCTGATTATACCAAGACTTAGAAGTAAAGATATGGTAAGCAGAATATGGGAAAAAATAATTTAGGAAGTGAGATGAAGTAATAATATACAAACAGCATATGATATTTTTATGGTAAAAAATAAATCACATATAAAAACAGACATTTCCAGATGTGAAATCTCCAAAAGTAAAAATATAACAAAGCATAAACAAAGTTTATTTATTACAGCATGGCTCTCTAGAAAGATAACAGAAAAATAACTATGAATAAATTTGCTTACACTCATGGCTATTTCTAATATAAAATCCCTAGTCAAAGTATTGTAATTTACATGGGTGCAAGAAGCAATGCACTCCACAGAGTTAATGCAGCAGATTAAATCCCTATTTGCATGTCACTACATCACAGAGCAGATGATTTCAGACAATAATTTTGGTAAGCAAAAATATGCATGTCTTCCAAATGCAGGAGAGCCTCAAAGTTGGGCAGTTTGTTGCTGTGACTTCTAACATTACCCACAACCACTTTAATGTTATCCTGTTTTGGATTTCATATATTAGTTATGTCAGGATGTCCATTAGCTAGACTCTGCCTTAAAAAAGTACTATGGGAGCTGCAAAGGCTTTCACCAGTATGCAGAAGCCCTGGAATGAGTTGTAGGACTGCCAAGCATCTTGTCCCATGCTGACACACTGGATCCCCTTAAAATGCCACCAACTATTTAGCCAATTGTTCCTTCCTTGTACCTAGACATCATTTTAAGGGAAGGAAGGATTCTACTCAGGTGCAGAGTAGCCTGCATTTGTGACATGCATAGGGAGCCCTGACATGTATCTCTCTGTCTGTATACCCCATGGTTTTGTATCTGGAGTCATTTATCCCAACATGGACCACCACCATATTCTAGTCATTCATTTTTTTTTTTACATGGATGAATCTTAAGGACGTTTGAGATACCAGAGGTCCTGGCACCTGAAAGACAACTCACCATCACGTTGCTTGTCCAGCTTAATGAGATGGGTATCAGTGTGCCTCACTTGAGAGTCAACACTCACTAATATATTTTTATTTGTAGAATGGTCTTGCATACTGGATTTGAGATCATTTAATTCTTGGTTAACTGGTCGGGATAAGTTCACATTTCTGATGATGCTGTAGAGGTTTTTTATGTTTGTAGGAGTTCTATCTACAATAAAGACTTTGGGTGTTTTTGGTGATTTGCTATTCTTTGCCACCCCCCCCCCATCCTTCCTGCATGCATCCTTCAGTGTGGCAAGCTTCACATTCCTTTTTTTCAAGACCATTACTATTTCATCTACAGCCATTCTCAGTTTTATTACGCTAAGTTGTCTGTCCAATTCAACTGGCAGTTAGTACAGAACAGTAAAGCCCTGAACTGCAAATGAGACACTTCCTGTGCCAAGGAAAAATGATTTTAATTTTTCCACTTACAGTTGCCTAATGTGTGACCTTGACCAAGAGACTTTACCACAAATTGCTTTGAGATCATTTAGAATTTGGGCAAGACACCTTAATGGACTTCTAGACCGCATGCCTAGTAAGAACATCTGAAGTCACTGACTCATTTATTTGGCTTCCATCATCTAGTTGTAGGTTATTCTATAATCCATCTGATCTTCCCTTACCTATGCCTGTCTGGAGGGAAGTACTTACATTTTCCTTATTTAGCTTACTTTACTAGCATTAATATAGAAAATGGACTTCCCTGTTTAGATTACTTTATTAGCATTAATGCAGAATATTATCCTTAATTTTCTTTCTCTGTATGTAATTTGTTTATTTTATTTTATTTATTGACATTTGATTACCAGAAAATCTAACTGACTAGGAGCCCATTTTTAGTGGAGACCCAGAGAAAAAACTCTAAAGTAATGCAAAACATTTTAAAAACAATAATTTTACAGTCTTCAAAAACAACAGAAGAAATCTCTACAGCTTAAATAATTACACCAAATTTGACATAATATGAAAATATTGGCTAAGAATAGATACAAGTTATATGATGATGATTTAACATTTAGAGAAATTTTAGCCAGTTTATAGAGAAATTAAAGGTAAGTTAATATAATACAAACAGGAAGTGCAATATTAATTGCAGTTTACAAATAACAGAATTATTAAGTTTATTCAGTAAAGCTCTGAACTGCAAATGAGCTACTTCCTGTGCCAAGGAAGAAGGGTTTCTAGCTACATTTGCCTTGTGTGACCTTGAGCAAGTCACTCAACCAGACATTACTTTGGGACAATTGAGAATTTGGGCAAGGCAGCATTTCAAATCCCTATTTGCATATCATTACATCACAGAGCAGATAATTTCAGACAGCAGTTCACAATTTTTCACCCACATATTTTCATATATTATTAATGGCTGGACTTTAAAATGTATAACGTCTAGTCTTACATATTATCATTCAGATGTAATGGTATAAAGAACTATGCAGTTTATAAAACTAATGCTAAATACTTAATCACTGTATTTGTTATTTGTAACTGCTGTGCTCTCTTCATCAAATGCATTATTTAGTCATGATTATACTGTTTCATAATCAACATGTGGCACAATATTTAAATGTAGTGCATTATGTTGTGTGCCTTGTAATTAATTAATAGCTGAAAAAATGTTTTTCCCTGGTTAAAATTCGAAATTTGACATAAATCACTACTGACCATGTTATGGAAACCAATAAACAGTGTTCCAACTAGTGTTTTTTAGCGGACAAATGGCTTTGGATAAAGTTCCAGACTGACATAAAGTATAAACCAGGATAAAATGCACACTGCAGCTATACATTCAAGAATGCATATTCCAGTTGTCCTGATCCCCTTCAATAAACACAAAACACACCAAATGACATTTGACGACCTTTATTAAACTTCCATAAAAATGACTGATAACCAATATTTGTTGATCTCAACCAAAACATGACATAGGTGAGGATAACATCCATGGAACATTAACACAGGACAGCGTGACCTCACTCATCCTGATCAGTAAGCAGCGTCCATACCTCCGCTCGCTTACTTCTGAAGCAGTGTACCACCACTCACTTCAGTTACCATTTATTGAATTACACCAGCAACCAAATAAGCAGCTAACCTCCGCTTGCTTATTTACTTATCAAGCAGTGCAACTGCTCGCTTTCCTTCCCAACTTATTGATTTGAACATCTAACACCAGAGGGGAACAGAAGAAGGCAAGCCTGCCCCTTTTCTCTGCCCTACCCAAACTGAAAATAACCGCAATCCCCACTAATAAAAAGGGGGCGGGAGGGAGGGTAGCAGGTTCACACCAAAAATGTGACTTCTACCCCAGTTACACTTGCCTAAAACCCTTTAAGCCCCTCCATGCCCTTACCTCATTTCCTCTCAATTGTCCCTCCTTCCCATTTAACCCTATCCTCCCCTATCCAAAACTAACCAAGCACAATGTACACCAAAACCTGAAAATGCCCAATGCCACCAAGTCAAACAAGGTCAGTGACTTGCCATCACCATCCAGAATGTGGTAAATTAACACAACCCTGCCTCCCATGAAACTGCAGTAACTCAAAGCTAAATCCTCCTACACAAAACACCCCACCTAGCTCAGAAGCCTGAGCCAACTTTCTCAATGCAACCCATTAATCCTGACCAAGATAACACACCCCTTACCATAAACTTTACTTATAAACCAGCCCCATGATCCTGCCACAATAATGTAATATTTCTAACCATCATCTAAATGCCTTGGCTCACCTAATATCTCCTTCAGCAGTAAACCATTACTTGGTTTGCTCCCATGGTAATCTGCCTACCTCACCCATTCCAAAGAAAACACCAGTTACCAATAAGTGTGAAATTCAATCCTGATGCTCCCCGTACAAGATCAAACCAAAACAAGACATTACCTTGTGGCTGCAGGGAAGGAAAACACAACAAACAAACAACTCCATATTCAGCTGCACTACTGGAAAACCGTGACCTCCTTTCATACTGCTCCATCAGCCGACACATTCCTCAGCATCCTCTCTCACCTGTCGAGTCCACATTCGTTCAGCCCACCAAGTAATGCCCGCTCAGCATCTCCCCATCTGCGACCTCAGTGTGACCTGTAAATGAAAAGACTGTAAATACTCTACACATGCAAAAAACAACTTCTTAATGACATTATACACCACCAAAGGCATGTTTCTTTCATCAACTGCATGAAATGCATCCATTATCGAATGTGAAACCCCCATCAAACTTAAGATGCCTTAACAAACTTCCTCGTAAAGTTTCTTCCCACCTCCCATATTCATGATACAGCTAATACCCATCTGAAATAAAACAAATTAATTACATCAAAAGGCCTGTTCTATAAATAAAAGTATCACTCATTAACCATCCCATGAGTTTTCTTGCCAAACTTGTTACCCAATAATTAGGGCAAGGAAAGTTAAAACCATCCATAGTCATGCTAATACAGCCGATTAGCAAACCTGAGGTGCAAATTCCCACCAATGGCTCCATCTATGTCCCTTTTGGACATGGGCAACATCCACCCCTGTCCCTCTTAGATAAGGGCAACATGTGCTGTACTCTGTATTGAGGAATCTTATGTACTGGAACCTGCCTAGTTTATTAAAACCTTAGAGCCATTAGCCTAATAACCACCCCCGATCCTGAAATTGGTGCCACTCCTCCCCACCAGTAAAACTCCCCTTTAAACAATATCAAACCCTGCTACAACTTTCCCCCAACATACCTTATCCTTCCTTGGCAATACACTACCCAATTGCACCAACCTTGAAATGCCTTAATGAGTACAAAATAAAATAAAACTTGTCACAGTAATGTTTACCACACATCAACCCAGCCTCCTCCAGCAGAATACCTTAACTTCCAAATAAAAGTGCATAATAACCATAACTAAAATGGTGATATATAACCGATGTTGCACTGAATTTTCAGAAGAATTCTGTTCATACCCCACAACCTATAAATTACCTATGCCACCAATGGCAGATCTCAAAAGATGACATGTAGCCAGTGACTGTCCCTTTCCCCTAACCCAGTCATCTAAACCACCCACCTGCAGTATAACACTCCTCCCATACATGGAGGCAACTGTTCCATCAGACAGCTTACAACCTGCTCCTATTTAGCAAGTATTCCCTTGTCTACACTTTCCCCACAAGTGTCAGTGTTCATCCTGATCCTGAAAGGCAAACAGTAAAGGTAAAGGAAAATAACTATCCCATACTCCTGCCAATAAAGCAGTTTACAGGGCCTACAGTGGCCACCACGTTAAAGAGGGAAAGTTTTAATGGACATTACACCTAAAACCTTAACCAGCAAACATCAAAGCAAAGGTGACCATCTCCTCGTTCAAAGGCCAGGGATGTCTTTGTTTTTTTTTTTTTTGTTTTTTTTTTAATATATGTTGAACATCTGCCACCATCCCCAAATCTCAAGCCCTATTGAGATGCCAATAATTTGCCCGACAACTGCTATGTCAAGAAAATACACCCACACATGAGACAAACACTGGCTGCCTGCGCATACCTCTTAACCTGTTCTGCTTCAGCATGATTTTTATTCATTTATTTAATTTTTTTAACTGGTTTGAAATCTGTAGTATGTGTGCCTTGTGTCCTAACTTCAATGCTACATGCTTCAACACCTTTTGAATTCTGGAGACACCGTTTGAATTCTGGATAAAACCTAAAATAATGCTGATGCAAAGGCCCAAAATAGGGATAGGCTTTACATGTTGCTGTTATAAGCTTAAAAAGGGTGCTAGAATAACAAGATTTGTGTCAGCATCCACTCTATGGAGGACATAAAGTCTGAAACTCAAATATATCTCATTACTTAATGCCTTCAGTTCTTCTTGACTGCCAAAAAACACATATTTTATGAGGAATAGACCAACCATCTGAGGCAAAGTCTGGTCATTCTGGGAAAATCTGTACAATTGATAGGTATGTAATGTATTCCCCACCCCCTTCCCTCAACAGGTAGGCACGCTTGCGTTTAAGTACAAAAATAGTCACCCAAAAAACTCTATAATAATATATGTTACTAACCACCTACCACTAACCAGTATCCCGAGGCCTAGCTTGTCTCCCGGAATACCCACAGATCGTCATGAGCGTACCCCACCTTAGCAACTTCACACCAAAAATGTGACTTCTATCCCAGTTACATTTGCCTAAAACCCTTTAAGCCCCTCCCTACACTTACCTCATTTCCTCCCAATCAACCCTCCTTCCCATTTAACTCTATCCTCCCCCTATCCTCTTAATTCCTGCTACTCTATTTATCTAGCCCCACTTGAAGATGTCCCACGACAAATCGGTCTGTTCCAAACCTCATTTGTTGCTACAGAAGGTTCAGATTAAATAAATGAGATCTTCAAGTTAACATACAATTTGTCAGTCACAAACTGCAGAGACAAGTGCAACACACTACAAGACAAACATTAATAGGTCAAAAAATGTGAATAAGAGGGGTTGCCCAAGAGCAGAAATCAAATAATGAGCTGTGTCAGAGATTATTACAAATTTTATGAAGAAACACAAAAAAAAAAACTTATGGTTAAAAGTAAGAACCTAATTATACCAAGAGATAGAAGTAAAGAAATGTTAAGCAGAATATGGGAAAAATCAATGTAGGCAGTGAGAAGAAATGATAACATACAAAGAGCATGTGAAGTTTTTAATGGTAAAAAATCATTCAGATATAAAAAGTGATTTCCAGATGTGAAATCTACAAAAGTAAAAAATATAGAAAAGCATAAAAAAGCATATTTATTACAGCATGGCACTCCAGAAAAATTGTGAAAAAAAACGATGAATACATTTGCTTACAGTCAAGGCTATTTCTAACATAAGGTCCCTAGTCAAAGTATTGTAATTTACATGGGTGCAAGAAGCAATGCACTCCACAGCATTAATGCAGCAGATTAAATCCCTATTTGCATGTCACTACATCACAACACAGATGATTTCAGACAACAATTTTGGTAAGCAGAAATGTATGACAACACAACATTGTTAAGCTATATAAAATACACCCCCCCCCCCACAGCCAACACCAAAATAGGGTGAAAGAAGGAGGTATTTTCTATATATTTAAGCCAAGTGTTAATAATTAGACAGATATGCATGCATTCCAAATGCAGGACAGACTCAAAATCAGGCAGTTTGTTGCTGTGACTTATAGCATTGTGCACAACCACTTTAATGTTATCCTGTTTTGGATTTCATATGTTAGTTATGTTAGGATGGCTATTAGATAGACTCTGCCTAAAAAAAGCTCTATGGGAGCAGCAAAGGCTTTCACCAGCATGCAGAAGCCCTGGAATGAGATGCCAATCACCTTGTCCCAAGCTGACACACACTGGATCCCCCTAGAATGACACCATCTTATATTAGAAATATCCATGACTGTGAACAAATTTATTCAAAGTTTTTTTTTCATGATCTCTCCAGAGTGCCATGCTGTAATAAATATGCTTTTTTATGCTTTGTTATATTTTTATTTTTCATGCATTTTTAATGGCTGGACTTTGGAACGCATAACTTTTAGTCTTTCATATTATCATTCAGTTGGAGTGACATAAAGAATTGTGCAGTCTGTAAAACTTGATACTAAAGAAGGCAAGTCCAGAACCTTCTAAGCATACCACTTAGGAGTTAAGAGTGTACCAAGAGCAGGGGTAGGGAGAAAACGTACAATCAAATTGCCTGCACTTTCTAAATGTTTAAACATAATGATGTCAATGAGAGGTGAGACAACTAAAATGAAAAGTGGGCCTACACTGTTCAACACCTGACATGGATTCTACTAATGAATATGGGGACCACAGGTACCCGCACATCATACACTTTAAGACACACAGGATGAAGTGAAGTTTTTTTTTTTTAACAAAGTGCTTGCCCAGTGATTATTCAACTGACTCTCCAAACTAAACAAAAATAAATGACTAAGGACACAGTAAATAAACTTTACATTCAGGGACTGATACTTAGTAAACAGAGTCTCGGAAATCATTCAGCATGCATCTCTGACCCTAATATTATTTATTTATTTAAATTTGTTGACAGGGAGTGTCCGACTGGACGTAGGTCCATTTTCAGTGGAGGCCCGGGGAGAAAAGCTCCACAGTTAAAATAAACAGACAGTATTTACATTGGATTACATAGCGATTAACAATTTACATAGCAATTACTTACAACATATTTACAGATGAAGAACATATTACATCAGTAAACAACTAGAATCTTTATCTGTGAAGTACATAACAGACATTAACAAATGTTACAAGAAGAAGAAGAAGTTCGTGCTGTATAATAAGTACTGGCTTATGAGCATCTGAGCTTGCTATAATCAAGGTAGTTAGTGGAGTGGAAAGAAAGGTAGTGGTTGGATGGGGTGGATGATATTAGAGTGGGAGTTGCAAGGGCATAGCCAGCATGTTTTTAGTTGCGCTTTTAGTAAAGTTTTGAAGTGGGTGCATGATGGTATGGAGGTAATTGTGGGTGGGAGTGAGTTCCATAATTTGGCTATGGCGCAAGAGAATAGTGCTTCACCAGCAGAGTTATTGGCTTTAGTGATCTGCGAGTGATTTTTGCTGCTGGATCTTAGTGGTCTGGTGGTGCGATAGGGTTGGAGTAGATTGTGGAGGGATGGGACATTTAGTGGATGGTTTACTAGTTTGTGGGCGAGTGAGAGTTGATACCACTGAAGGAGGTGAGGGAGTTCAAGCCAGCCCAGTTCAGCAAGTGAGAGACAGTGGTGACTACGGTAGGATGCCCCTGTGGCGAATTTGGCGATTTTGTTTTAGCAGGTCTCTAGCTTGTTTAGATCACATTGCCTTAGGTTGGTATATATTGGAGAGGCATAAAGTAGGGTGGAGATAAGGTGGGAATTTGCTATTGAAATCTTTGCTGCTTTGGTGAGAAATTGCTTATTTCTGTATAACGCTCCTAGTTTTTTGTGGACTTTTTTTATAGTCATGGATATGTGAATGTCATATTTTAGTTTATTATCTATTTCCACTCCTAGCAATTTGGTGTGTTCAGTTGGGTATATAGTGGTGTTGTCTTTTGCTGTGATGTTAAAGTGAGAGTTGTTTTGAGTATGTTTGGTGGGTTGGAAGATGAGTAGTTTAGTTTTGTTTGGGTTGAGTATTAATCGGGCATCGGATAACCATGTTTCAACAGAGGAAAAGGCTTCCTGTGTGACTTTTTGCAGTTTTGGTAGGGACTGGGCTGAGCAGATGATGGTCGAGTCATCTGCGTATTGTATGAGTGTGCCATGTTTGGTGGCAGAGGCTAGATTATTGGTGTTAACAGAGAAGAGTAGGGGTCCAAGGATGGATCCTTGGGGAACCCCTATGGAGACAGGTAGTTGGGGAGATATGTCATTCTGCCATACAACGGATTGTTGGCGGTCAGACAGGTAACTCTGAAACCAGTTGGTGACCGATTGTGAGAAGGATAGGTTATTGAGGACAGAGATAAGTTGTTTGTGTGGGACCATGTCAAATGCTTTAGATAGGTCTAGGAAAGTAGCAGAGGAGAGATAGCCATTGTTTTATGCTGAAGGATAGTGTTAGTAAAGGAGAGTAAGGCAGTGGTGGTGCTATGGTTTGGTCGGAAACCATGCTGAGTACTGGAAAGGAGGTTGTTAGTAAGGAGGTAGTCTGAGACCTGAGTGTGTATGCATCTCTCTAGTATTTTGGAGAGTGGAGAGAGAATAGCTATGGGGCGGTAATTGGTTAGTTCTGTGGAGGGTCCGCCTTTGTGGAGAGGAATTATATGTGATACTTTCCACAGTGTGGGAACGTAACTTTCTGACAGAGATCGGTTAATCAAGATGGATACTGGGTAGGCCAGAGCATCAGCTGTGATTTGTAGGTATTCACTTGGGAGGCTGTCTGCTGCTAATTTGGTGGGTTTAAGTTTAGTTAAGAGTTTTTTTATGTTGGAGGTAGGTACAGGAGAAAAAGAGAAGGCAGTGGGGAGATTACTAGTTGAAGGTGTGGGTTGGAGGGGAGGGGGGGTTGTGTTGTTTAGCTAGTGATAGTATGGTTTGGGTGAAGTGTGTGTTGAATGAGGTAGCAATATTTTCTGATTTATTTTTTAATAGCCAGGCATATCAGAAAACCTCAACATTACAGGGCAATTAATAATGATTTCAGATGTTTGTAATTCTTATGTCAGCACAGTTAAGAGGTCTGTTCATAAAATAGTGGCACTACAGAAAATAAAGTTGATATCTGGAGACTGCATGAGAAAAGATGGATGCAAAGTACTGTTAGCAGTCCATACTAGGCATAAAAGCAAGCAGTACATCAGACATGTTCAGCATATCCAGGTGTGTTATTGACTGCACCAGCATCTTAGATAAATAAGAGCCCTTAAAAACATTTAGGTCATAGCTACCTAAAATTATCATCCTGCCTCTGTTACACAGCAACAACCAGCTGTTACCTGCTTGTTACTTCAGGATGTAATTCCTTTCTGAGGCCTTCTTAGCATGTGAGCATATGTTCCAGAAAATATCAAGATATTCCTAGGAAAGACTATAAAATTCTGAATGCCAGAAGACCAAATAATGGAATGGCAAAATTAAAATACCAAAATTTAATTTAACTCAGTCGTAGTTAGTGACTTCAAATAAGGGGGTGCAGGGGGCTGCAGGAGGCAACTGAATGAGTGGGGCTCTATTAGAACAGGTCAATGACCATCACCTGTGATCAAACAACAGATGGCATCATTCACTTTCATCTACAGACTGCCACAGTATGTACCCACTCATTATAGACACTTTACTGAATATGTATTCTTCAGATATCTAACTACAACAAAAAAAGGCAGCCTTAAGTGACAACTCATCTGTTCCACCTCAGATCCCAAGATTCCTGTGCCTTTAACTGAATATGGGTCACATGGGCTGTAATCAAGGCTTCATCCCTCAATGCTACAAAGCCAGCACATGAAGTTTTGAGCAGAGTCTAAATCTATGCATAGTCAATTAAATTAATACAGGGTCATAGACTATGATCAAAAGGGAAACATAATCTTATTTAAGGAGGTGTCTACTTTGGGAGGTTGTATGTTGTAGATACATTCATTTTGTTTAAGAATGATCTGTCTTTTCATACCTAAGAATGATCTGTGTTTTCATACCTTGCTATATTGCTATAGGCTTGAAAACCACATGAAAAATATATTAACTTTAATTTGTCTAGTGCCGGTACTGTTTTCACACCAATATTTTTTTGACATTTTTATTAATAAACTTGTATAAATTCTCTGTATAATTCCCTCAGCTTCTAACCCAGTATTCAATTATTAAAACACTCATGCATGGTTATATGGTTTTCATCCATCATGGCCAACCAAAAGTAAGAAGTACTCCTGCACTATCCCAGCATACCACCATAATGTCTATTATTCTCATGGCATCTTGTCACTCAGAATCATCATCATCTTCTTTTGGCTGTTCCCATTAGGGGTCGTCACAGTGGATCATCTGTTTCCATTTCTTCCTGTCCTCTATATCTTGCTCTGTCACACCAACCACCTGCATGTCCTCTCTTACCACATCCATAAATCTTATCTTAGGCCTTCCACTTTTCCTGTTACCTGGTAGCTTCATCCTTAGCATCTTTTTCCCAATATACTCAGCATCCCTCCTCAGCACATGTCCAAACCAACGTAATCTTGCCTCTCTGGCTTTGTCTCCAAACCTTCCAACCTGGGCCGACCCTCTAATATACTTATTCCTATCCCTCTCCACCCTCATCACACCCAGTGCAAATCTTAACATCTTTAACTCTGCCACATCCATCTCTAACTCCTGCCTTTTTGTCAATGGCACTGTCTCCAACCAATATAACATAGCTGATCTCACTACCCTCTTGTAGACCTTCCCTTTCACTCTTACTGGTACTCTGTCACAAATCACACCTGACACTCTTCTCCCCCCAATCCATCCTGCCTGTGCTCTCTTCTTCACTTCTCTTCCACACTCACCATTACTCTGAACTACTGATCCCAAGTATTTAAACTCATCCACCTTCGCCACCTCTACTCCTTGCATCCTCACCATTCATCTATCCTCCCTCTCATTCACACACACACATATATTCTGTCTTAGTCCTGCTGACCTTCATTCCTCTTCTCTCTAGAGCATATCTCCATCTCTCCAGGGTCTCCTCCACCTGTTCCCTACTCTCACTGCAGATCACAATGTCATCTGCAAACATCATAGTCCACGGGGACTCCTGTCTGATCTCGTCTGTCAACCTGTCCATCACCATTGCAAATAAGAAAGGGCTCAGAGCTGATCCTTGATGTAATCCCACCTCCACCTTAAACAAATCTCTCACTCCCACTACAGACATCACTGCTGTCACACTACCCTCGTACATATCCTGTACCACTCTTACATACTTCTCTAACACTCCCGATTTCCTCATACAATACCACAACTCCTCTCTAGGCACCCTGTCATATGCTTTCCCTAAGTCGACAAAGACACAATGCAACTCCTTCTGATCTTCTCTATACTTCTCCATCAACACTCTCAGAGCAGACATCGCATCTGTAGTGCTCTTTCCCGGCATGAATAATCTGTGAATTTAGCCTAACTCACTCCTGAACCTTTTATGGAAACAACAAAATCTGAAGGAATCTGTTGTTTAGGAATAACCAGTGCTGCCTGAATTACAAACACTTCGGTTCAAAATGCAATTAGAAAATGATATCATGAAACCACTGCCTACTAAACCCAAATACTGAACTACTGTACAGAGAAAGAAACTTCAAATAAAATGTCTTAAACTAGTTCCAAAGAATAAAATGCCACACAATCATTTTTCAAATCCAATCCAAGTTTTGCTATGGAGGAATTAAAATCTGTATTGTAACCTCTATAGCAAGCAGGAAAAAAAACTTTCAAAATAACCAATACATGAATAAAAGAAAGGACATATCAGAAAACAAAATATCTAACCTGGAAAAAAAAAGCACAATATGACTGAGGACTTATCAACATGCAACTGTGAAATCTGTGCTATAAATGACAAACTCTGGATCTAGTGGCTAGAAGCAGATGCAATAATTAGAAGTCTGCCAAGAGAATTGAGTATAAAAGTATGTAAAGGGGATCCCGTTATAAAAGTATGTGAGGGTGATTGCATTATTAATCTGCATGATTATGGTTACAGAAAAAAAGGTAAAGATTCATGCCAACAGTTATGTAAATGGCAATATTCTAGAGTTACTGATGAGAGCAGAGGACAGCCATGTGCTCTTCATCAGAAATGGCTGTGGCTCCTGATTAAATCATCAAAGTGATTCAAATAATTATTTTGCTGGATTAAATTTAATGTCTGGGAGGAAAAGGGAATATCTTCACCCACGCACTCCTATGGCAGTAGTCATGGTATGGATAACTGTAGTGGAGCCGTGTGTATGTGTGTGTGTGTGTGTGTGTGTGTGTGTGTGTGTGTGTGTGTGTGTTTGTGTGTGTGCGGTGTGTGTATGAGAGCATTGTTGAGCATTAATGCAGGTATGTGGATGACTTTCACTGTGAGTGTGAGAAAGTGTGGGAGACCTTGTTTGTGGCTCCTTGGATATGTATGTGTGTAAGGGAGTGTTTGAGAGTTCATATGTACATGTGCATGCATTTGTGTCTGAATGTGTGTGTATGTGCATGTGTTTGTGTGTGTTTATGCATGAAGGGGTTACCTAAGTACCTATGAGGCATGCAATGGTAGGGAAAACACAGCCATGGTTACGTCTGACACTGTAGTATTCGATTTATGGTCATGTTGATGAGACAAACCATGATCAGGTCTGACACTGTAGTATTCAATTCATGGTCATGTCAATGAGACACTAATGGGGTGTTTCTCTGCGAGGCTTTATCATGTCTCTGAATCAAAGAATCCCTCCTTTGTGCTAATTGTCTATCCCATGCTGGTCAGTTACCATGAGTGGTGAGAATCTTTTTGAATCCTAGGCCTTACTTGGTGGGCCACAAACTTAGGATCTTGTAACATATTCACTTGGATATAAACTGCAAAGTAGACAATAGTTGAATTTTGTGCCTTTTTAATTTAAAATAACATTCACTTTTACATGGTATTTCCTGCAAGACTACAAATTACAAGTCTTAAGGACCAATTGCCTACAAAATAGGCTAAAATAGCAATGTTATGCTAAATGGCACAGTGTTGCAATAACATAAAAAATGCACAGATAAAACATGCAACAGGAATCCAGTGATTATATACCAAAAACTTTAAAAGATTAAAGTATGACTTCATCATACTCTGATTATAAAATCACAACTGAACAATAAATAAATATCAACCCATGATATTACAATCAAGCAAATCAACTTCAAAAACAATAACTAAAAGCAATTGATAAAACATAATATATAAATGTGCACCTTAATTTTAATAATTTCTGTTTATGTTTTAAGTACACATTTAAAATGTATGTAATCATTAAGCCCATTAGCTGTAATGGAATTGAGCCTAATTTGCTATATATATTTTTTGACGTCTAATAAATTACTTAAATTAAGGTGCACATAATCTAGTAAATGCACCTAAGCA
The DNA here is from genome assembly GCF_019279795.1 of Protopterus annectens. Classification (NCBI taxonomy): domain Eukaryota; kingdom Metazoa; phylum Chordata; order Ceratodontiformes; family Protopteridae; genus Protopterus; species Protopterus annectens. The sequence goes on along the minus strand of NC_056743.1, from coordinate 830,065,551 downwards.
CAATCTGTATTATTATGCATGTATTATTTATTTATTTACTTAGTGTTTGTTAACAGGGCAGGTGGGCTGCTACAATACCCTTTCCAAAAACAACCCAAACCTTATGGTGGAAAGAGGAGTTATATAAATATTTAAAGAGAGTACAAAACACATAAATGTAAATTTATAATAGAGGAGACTAATATAAAATATATGTTATAGAATCCATAGCATTAGTCATCTATAACATTTGCTGCCAGAAGTAATAAAAAGGATAGACAGAGACTAGTACCTGAACCTTACTCAAATATTTTAAGATAATACATTCATCTTAGATGACCAGTTATATTAGTATATGTAGCTAAATCATTTCACAAAACTAGAGGTATATTCCAGTATCTTTAAAACAGTTGCATTTAAACTCATCCAACAGATGCAATTTATTTTCTTCTGAAATAGCATAATATCTTCTATTACAGTGATTTCAATAGGTAGAGTGTTTCACAACATGATAAATAGGATTATGATTCATTTAGTTTGCACATATTGGTACTTCTTAAAGTGTAAGAAGATTCATGTATTAACAACTTGTTAGCAACGGGAACAATACCTACTAATTAACAATTTGAAGGTTACAGTAATAAGTGAAAAGGAAGGCCTGGCAGTAACTGGTAGCCAATTTGCATGACATTGCTCCTATATTGATAAAATGTGTGTCTCTGCTTCTGTAAAGATGGAGGAACCTAAGAATTTTGTTTTTAGCATGTTGCAATAGAGCTGTATTGTGTGTTAAATTAGGTGCAAAAATAGATACTGCATATTCTACTCTCTGTGTCAATACGATGATTGCTATTGCTTGATGTGCTTCTAAGTTAAGGGGTTGTGATATGTTGTATACTGCTTTAAGTTGGCTTAAGTCTTTGTTTGCTATGAGCTCAGTATGTATTTAGAAGGACTGTATTATTAAAGATTACATAGAGGACCCTTGGCCGGTTCATAGCCATAGCATGAACACATTACAGCTATGCGTACTGTCTGCGAAAAAGCATAGCTAGGTGGCAGTTCATGAAAGCCATTTACTGTAATTTGTGATGGCTACAAATTAGTGTAAACAAATTAAGTATAATGAGATGTAAATGAGGAATTATGTAAAATGGTGTATGCAAATGAAGGCTACTTGCGATTCATAATCAAATTTTCGCACTGTTCACACATTCACTGTTAAAAATGGTGTACATGCATTTGTGCGTACGGCCGATGGTCGAACGTGAAAATGCCGACTGCAGAATGCCAGGACCGCGGAATGTCGAAGCTACAGACGTCGAACCCGGGAATACCGAATGCCGGTCAGGCCACTATACCACCCTCTCAACCCATGGTAGCGCTTGTTGTGACAGGTGTGCGATCAGGAAATTTGAATATGATGTTGTGCGCAACATTCTGCGCATTTGCGCGAACGAGATTCGACAATTTGGTTGAGAATTCTGCTGGATCGACCTTTGGCTGCGCGACCAATTGGATGTAAACTATTAAAAACCTAGCTGTGCTTATTATATCAACTTTGCAATCCATGCAGATGTTTGCAAACCCTAAACAATTAACTGAAGTTGTTCTTTCTGTACCCCAGTGCCAAAGTCATGCACAAAAACACAATCATCAGTCATACAACACCTGCCTTCCATGGGAAAAAAAGTTATGTGACACAACCCAAATAATGACTCTACACATGTAGATCACAGCCAGATAAAGTTGTGCTGAAGTGATGTTTGCACTGACATGAATATATTAATATACTAAATAAAACTGTTCTTTAACACAACAATCCTTTCATTAGCCCCTACCACGTTTTTGTGATCACAGTATGGTCAGTGACACTCGCAAATCTCCCATTAAAGGCACATGTGTAGCAAACAAGACATCCTTGCCACTTCAGTACTTCTACCATGTATGCACAATAACTAAATGACAACAAAATATGTTTTCTTAGTGATCACTAGTCATTTCCACTGTTGCTGTAATAATTTCCTATTTCCAAATCACAGTAATGTAATATGCCCATGTGGTAATAATTCCATCATAAGAATAAAACAAACATTTCTTGAAGTGAACACAATAATCTTGCCTTATTTAAACTGTTTCATATTCATTCGTCTGCCATATTTCTATTTTTTTCACTTTCTTTAAAAAGTCAGAAGTTTCCTACCTAACTTGCAGCATAACTCCAGTAATTTATTTTTATTTATTTATTTTATATTTGTTAACCGGGGGTGTCTGACTGAGCTGAAAGGCCCCTTTTTCAGCAGAGGCCCGGGGAGAAAAGTTCCACAAAGAAAAATTATAGATACATTTAGTTATTTAGACATGATCAGTATACACACAAATTACAAAAGACATGTTTTTACAGTAGTATGCGGCACATCAACAGTTACAGTGGAGAGAACAAGCAAAAAAAATATTAATTTAAAAATAAAGGTAATTAATAGATTTGTGGTGTACAGCTGAAATTTGGAACATAGGTAGAATACATACATAGTACACAGGTACACTACATACATTGTAGATTAGCCAGTGTTTGTGAGTAAGATTGAAAACTATTATCAAGTACTCTAGGTTTAATATGTGTACCTTATCCGCTTTCACTAGCCTGGGGAGCAATCATGGCACTGCCAACTTTGCTTGAGATGTTGCCTGATGAGGTCTTTAAAGGAGGCTTTGGATGATGTGTTTTGAATGTTAGTGGGGACAGAGTTCCATTTTTTAGCCACTGAACTACTATATAGCGCATCTCCAAAACTATTGTAGCTGTTGGTGACTTCTAGTAGTAGTTTGCTTGATGATCTAAGAGGCCTTTTGTCTGAGTGATGTTGTACTAGGTTTTTGAGGGCAGGACACTTATTGGGGAGGTAATAGAATGACAGAGGCAGAGCTGATTGTAGGTTAGGAGGTTGGGCAGTTCAAGCCAGTGGAGCTGTCTCAAAGCAGTACAGTGATGAGTTCTATATGAGCAATTTGCAGCAAAGCAGGCAATTCTGTTATAGCAGGCTTCCATTTTGCTTAGTTCAGTTTTTTTGAGATTAGTCAGAATGGGAGATGCATAGAGTAGGGTGGATAGAAGCTGGGAGTGAGCAATGGCTGATCTTGTGTTGTTGGTAAGAAATGAGTGATCCCAGTTTGGTATGCACTTTTTTAATAGTTAAGTTGAGATGACTATCAAATTTTAGGTGGGAGTCTATGGTTATTCCCAATAGCTTAGCCTGTGCCGCTGGGGCAATTGGAGTAGCATTTGTGGAGTAGATAGTGAATTGACTGCTATCAGTGTTTTTGTTAGAACTGGTTACAATCATAAGCTGAGTTTTCTTTGGATTGAGGATAAGTTGGGTTTTGGTAAGGTAGTTTTCAATGTCAGAGAATGCTAAATGAGTTGTTTGCAGGAGGGTGGGAATGTTTTGTGCAGCACAGATTAAGGTAGTGTAGATGCATTTTGTGTGGAGGTAATTTATGAAGACTGTGAATAGTAGTGGTCCTAAGATAGAACCCTGTGGGACTCCTATAGTTATGGGCAACTGAGGAGAGAATTTTCCCATTTCACAGCTTGGTAACTGTCAGTTAAGTAGCTTTGGAACCAGGTAAGAGTGGAATTTGATAGGTGATATTGGTTTAGCTTGTTTAGCAGGATTTGGTGTGAGAGTTGACACCTGTAGGCCTTCATTTTTGAGATGGTTTACTGTGTCTGTGAAGCAGAGGAAGGCTGTAGTGGTACCATGGGCAGGTCTGAAACCATGCTGAGTAGGTGACAGGATGTTGCTGTCTAGAAAATAGTTTAGCATTTGGGTATGGATGCATTTTTCTAGGATTTTGGCCAGGGGGGAGAGTAAAGCAATGGGTCTGTAGTTATTAAGTTCAGTGGAGGTCCCGCCTTTATTTATGGGTGTAACATAGGATATTTTCCAGAGTTTGGGCACATAGTTTTCAACAATTGATCTGTTTATGAGAGTGGAGACTGGGATAGCAATAGCATCTGCTGTAAGTTTCAAGAAATAGCTGGGGAGTAGGTCGGCTGCTGTTGATGAGGTTTTTAGTTTGGAGAGCATGCTTTTGATTGAAGTGGTGGAAACTGTTTTGAGGGTAAAGCTTGTATTAGTGTTATTAGTGTTGGGGGGGATAGTGAGGAAGGAACTGTCCTGTGATACTAAGGATAGAATTGAGTTCACAAAGTGGGAGTTGAATTGTGTTTCGATGGGGACTTTAGTGTCAGGAGTGGTTGGGTTTGGGGGTAGCCTTTTGGGTGGATTTTAGTAGCTGGTTTATATTTTTCCAAAATTTTTGCGGGTTGTGTTGGTATTTAGTTTGTAATGTTGTGTAGTAGGATTTTTTGTCCAGCCTAATGCATTTTTTGCACAGTTGCCCAGTTCTTGGTTCTTAGTTAGGCTTTGTGTTTCTTTGTTTTTTGATAGTAAAGCTAGGCAGTGTCTCTGGACTTGAGGATTTGTTTGGTTTCTTTACTGAGCCAGAGGTTTGTAAAGGTTCTAACCTTGATTTTGTGCAATAGAGCGACAGTGTCTAGGTGTTGTAGAAATGTTTTGTTGAAATATTCTACAGCCTGGTCAAGTGGGAGGGTTTTTAGGGGGTCCAGTCACAGTTACAGAGTAAAGTGTTGAGGACCTCAAGAGATAATTATTTTGTGTTTCTAGTGGATATATAGTAAGTGGTTTTGCATATGCTTGTTCTACTACATATAAAGTATATTATGTTGTAGTCACTTAAGGTGTCTGGGAGACTGCCTGTGTGAGGGTACAAAGTGGGGCTGTTAGTTAGGACCCAGTCAAGGATGGATTCCCTTTTAGTTTTTTTATCACATCTAGTTGGAATTTGGACTAGCTGCTGGTAGCCATGGAGATTTATTAGATTACTTGGTGGTTCTGATATAAAGGTGAACCAATCTAGGTTGAAGTCCCACAGAATAAGGGTTTCTTATAAATATGTGGAAGAACACCAGGATAAGTCTTCAAGGCTAGCAGGTGAATTACCAGGTGGAATATAGATGACAATTGTGGCGATGACCTTTTGAGGGTGAAGTTGAAGTTGTGAGATAAGCAGGGGCGGCTCGTGGCATAGGGCTGCCGGACTGCAGCCCCCTCAAAAATAAAAAAGCAAGAAAAACAAATGAAAAATGAAAAAAAAATTTTTTTAAATTTCGCGGACTTCGCGCATGCGCATAGACCGAGTCCCGACTTTATCGGTCTATACGCATGCTCAAGGCAGCCCGGCCGTCCCCATAGAGGGACACAAGGAGACGTCTGTGCACAGACCCACCAGGAGTATAGGACGCATCCGGACTGCAAGAGGAGCAGCAGGGACTCGGGACAGAGCCTTAGGGATCTCGTCAGCGTCAGGAAGGAGCATTGGGATCTCGCGGGTCTTCAGTATTGCGCGGGAAGGGTGTATGTACGGACGTTCTGGATGTATTCATTCAGGTAAGGTGCCTTTTTATTTTTATTGAGTTTGTGCTTTTTAATTTACAATGTGTGTGTATGGTGCTTGTGCTTTACTGGAGTTTGTGTATGGTGCTTGTGCTTTACTGGAGTTTGTGTATGGTGCTTGTGCTTTACTGGAGTTTGTGTATGGTGCTTGTGCTTTACTGGAGTTTGTGTATGGTGCTTGTGCTTTACTGGAGTTTGTGTATGGTGCTTGTGCTTTACTGGAGTTTGTGTATGGTGCTTGTGCTTTACTGGAGTTTGTGTATGGTGCTTGTGCTTTACTGGAGTGTGTGTGTGTGTGTGTGTGTGTGTGTGTGTGTAAATGCCCCAGGTGCTTATGGTGGTGTGGTAGGGAATGCCTCAGGCTTGAACCCTGTACCCTGTATGCAGGTGTTAAAGACTTGAGTTCCCTACCCACCACCATTTGTAAAAAAATTTCAGATTTTTACCTCATATTCGATCTGATCTGTTCCTCATAATATCTGTGGTTTGTAAATGTTGCAATGCTTGATATTTGATGGTGTAGTAGTAGCATTGTTGCCTCACAGCTGCAGGTTCTTGGGTTTGATTCTTGGCTGGGGTTCCTTCTTTGTGGGGTCTGTATCTTCTCCTGTGTTTGTGTGGGTTTGCTTTTGTGCCCTCCCATGTTACAAAGACATGTCTGCATTATTTCTTCCTGGGCCACTGCTGAAAATTGTTTATTTGTTCCAAGTCAGACTGTCCTGATTATAAAATGTTAAATAAAATTGATAGGCATTTGAATTTCAGACTTAAGGGTTTCTGAATGTTTAATTCCTTGCGTATTTGATGGTGCAGTGGTAGTATTGTTGCCTCACAGCTATAGGTTTTCTGGTTTGATTCTTGGTTGGGGTGGCTTCTGTGTGGAGTCTGCATCTCCTCCATGTGTTTGTGTGGATTTGCTCTGGTGCCCTGCCATTTTACAAAGACGTGTCTGCAGTTTTAATCCCTGCTGAAAATTGGTTTTGTTCTGTCCGCAGTAAAATTGACAGGCATTTGAATTTCAGACTTCAGGTTTCTGAATGTTTAATTCCTTGCATAATTGATGGTGCGGTGGTAGTATTGTTGCCTCACAGCTATAGGTTTTCTGGTTTGATTCTTGGTTGGGGTGGCTTCTGTTTGGAGTCTGCATCTCCTGCCTGTGTTTGTGTGGATTTGCTCTGGTGCCCTGCCATTTTACAAAGATGTGTCTGCAGTTTTAATCCCTGCGTCTCTGATGAAAATTGTTTTTGTTCTGTCCGCAGTGAAATTGACAGGCATTTGAATTTCAGACTTCAGGTTTCTGAATGTTTAATTCCTTGTATAATTGATGGTGCAGTGATAGTATTGTTACCTCCCAACTATAGGTTTTCTGGTTTGATTCTTGGTTGGGGTGGCTTCTGTCTGCATCTCCTCCCTGTATTTGTGTGGATTTGCTCTGGTGCCCTGCCATTTTACAAAGACGTGTCTGCAGTATTAATCCCTGCATCTCTGCTGAAAATTGTTTTTGTTCTGTCCGCAGTAAAATTGACAGGCATTTGAATTTCAGACTTCAGGTTTCTGAATGTTTAATTCCTTGCAGATTTGATGGTGCAGTGGTAGTATTGTTGCCTCACAGCTATAGGTTTTCTGGTTTGATTCTTGGTTGGGGTGGCTTCTGTGTGGAGTCTGCATCTCCTCTCTGTGTTTGTGTGGATTTGCTCTGATGCCCTGCCATTTTACAAAGACGTGTCTGCAGTATTAATCCCTCGCCTCTGCTGAAAATTGTTTTTGTTCTGTCCGCAGTAAAATTGACAGGCATTTGAATTTCAGACTTCAGGTTTCTGAATGTTTAATTCCTTGCAGATTTGATGGTGCAGTGGTAGTATTGTTGCCTCACAGCTATAGGTTTTCTGGTTTGATTCTTGGTTGGGGTGGCTTCTGTGTGGAGTCTGCATCTCCTCTGTGTTTGTGTGGATTTGCTCTGATGCCCTGCCATTTTACAAAGACGTGTCTGCAGTATTAATCCCTGCGTCTCTGCTGAAAATTGTTTTTGTTCTGTCCGCAGTAAAATTGACAGGCATTTGAATTTCAGACTTCAGGTTTCTGAATGTTTAACTCCTTGCAGATTTGATGGTGCAATGGTAGTATTGTTGCCTCACAGCTATAGGTTTTCTGGTTTGATTCTTGGTTGGGGTGGCTTCTGTGTGGAGTCTGCATCTCCTCTCTGTGTTTGTGTGGATTTGCTCTGATGCCCTGCCATTTTACAAAGACGTGTCTGCAGTATTAATCCCTGCCCCTCTGCTGAAAATTGTTTTTGTTCTGTCCGCAGTAAAATTGACAGGCATTTGAATTTCAGACTTCAGGTTTCTGAATGTTTAATTCCTTGCAGATTTGATGGTGCAGTGGTAGTATTGTTGCCTCACAGCTATAGGTTTTCTGGTTTGATTCTTGGTTGGGGTGGCTTCTGTGTGGAGTCTGCATCTCCTCTCTGTGTTTGTGTGGATTTGCTCTGATGCCCTGCCATTTTACAAAGACGTGTCTGCAGTATTAATCCCGCCTCTGCTGAAAATTGTTTTTGTTCTGTCCGCAGTAAAATTGACAGGCATTTGAATTTCAGACTTCAGGTTTCTGAATGTTTAATTCCTTGCAGATTTGATGGTGCAGTAGTAGTATTGTTGCCTCACAGCTATAGGTTTTCTGGTTTGATTCTTGGTTGGGGTGGCTTCTGTGTGGAGTCTGCATCTCCTCTCTGTGTTTGTGTGGATTTGCTCTGATGCCCTGCCATTTTACAAAGACGTGTCTGCAGTATTAATCCCTGCGTCTCTGCTGAAAATTGTTTTTGTTCTGTCCGCAGTAAAATTGACCGGCATTTGAATTTCAAACTTCATGTTCTTCAGAATACATAGTAGCACAACCTTTTTTCTAGCAATTTTCTAAGTTTATAAGATGAATATTTTAAATTTGTCCCTATTTTTGGGACTGTATTCCCCCATTATTGGCTTCATCCAGGTTTTTGTGCTAAGGTTGACAGCTATGGCAAGAACTGAATTCACTAAATATGGACTGTAGAATTGTGCATATTTACTGATAAAGGTGCACTGTAGAATTGTGCATATTTACTGATAATGGTGGACTGTAGAATTGTGCATATTTACTAATAATGGTGGACTGTGGAATTGTGCATATTTACTAATAATGGTGGACTGTGGAATTGTGTATATTTACTAATAATGGTGGACTGTGGAAGTCTGAGTAGACTTTTTTTATGATAAATGTTCTCAACTGGGCAGTTTTGCCATTATGGGTGCATATGTTTTGTTTCATTGCTTACTTGAAAAATGTTCAAAACAAATTTAAAACACCCTCTAACAAGTGTACTGTATTGTACAAGGAATATAATTTTTAGTACAATGAGGAAGGTGTATCAAAGAGCACATGTATGTTTCATATGCAAGGGGCCTATGATTCAAAACAGCCCAAAATTAATCTTTATCTGCCACTGGCAAAATGTATTTTCTTTGAATGTGGGTTTCAATGCTGTTTCAATTAATGTGAGTTTCAAGGGCAGAGAAGTTTTAATGCTAAGTTTTCATTGTGAGACTGCATTGCTTTGTTTAACAGATGACTTAATGTTTGTGCTGTAAAATACAAAATAAAACTTTCAAATGAAGTCCAATCATTGAAGTAAAGCAGTATGCACATTAGTGTTTATGGTAAATGGAGTGAAATAGCCAAGTAATGGTTAATTGGAATGGCTGCAGAGGCTCCAGTTCAACCATTATTTTGTCAGGGGAAGGGCAGCAAACTCAGACAGGCCCAGCTGAACTATACCTCCCAACTGTCCAGATTTTCAAAGAATGAATAGATTTTTGCTTCTTATTTTTGGTTTGTTGTTCATAAAATTTGTAGTTTTAATTCCTAAATGATTTGCCAGAAGTCACTAAATAATAAGTTTCAGACTTCATAACCTTCATAAAAATGCATGTTAAAGTAAGAGCCGTTCTATCAACTGTCTCAATTTATACAAGAGCAATTTTTAGTACTGTTTATATGTGCCCCCAATATATTTGGCCTTGTTCAGATTTACTGCATTAACAGGTTGAGAGGTACATGCAAATAAATTGCTTTATAGAATTAGGCATAGCCAACCTCTCAACTGTCCCCAATTTTTGGCTCAATGTTGCTCTTCCCCCTAATAATCCCTCCGCAAAATAGCAATTTTGGAAGAAAACATGGAGGGTTTACAATTAAGAAATAACTGTAATAATCAAAGTTATAGATTACTTAAAATGCATGTAGATTCTTTTATTTTGTCAGCTGCTCAAGGTAGCAGTACTAATATTAAAGTGTCCCTTCTTTGACAGGTAGAAGCTGTATTGTGTGTCTATTTTATATTTTTGCATCACATTTTTGGTCCATTTTTCATAAAATTGTGTTTTTTGGCAAATTAGTGACAAATCACTAAAGACTGAAGTTAGAAAATGACAGACATTTGAGTTTCAGATTTTATACCCTTCAGAAAATTCATACTAATGCAAGACCTATTCTATTATCTTTCTAAGTTTATTAGAGCAATATTTAAAAATTGTCCTTATTGTTGTGCCTTTGTCCCACTTCTGTGTATTGCTTTGTCCAGATTTCTTGCTCTTGAAGTTGAGAGGTATGACAAATGTGTCAGGGCCATCACAGTCAGCCAGAGAGATTTCAAATTGTGACATGCTTGTTGCACCCCACTCCCCCATGTAGTGACTCTGGATGTGTCCAAGCAAGGCAAGGAGTAGTTGTATCTACCTTGGATGGGGAGGACACACTGCATAAGTACTACAGTGGCTTTTCATCTGTCCTTGATTTTGCAGAATGGTCTGGTTTCTGTCATATTTTTGTACTGTTGATTTATGCTTATTACTCAAAGTGCCTGTTGCTCTGTGTTTAAGTAGCAATGCTTTAATGACCATAAGGTAAGCTTGTCTGACATCGTAAGATGCAAGTAAGCTTTAATAAGCATACTGTTAAAGAATTGCCAACATTGAAAGCCTTTCTGTTGTTGCCATGCAGAGAATACTTGACTAGATAATGTATAAGCCTTGGGTATTAAAGGACAGGATTCCATTATTTTAAAAAGCTCATTACACTTGTTGGAGACTTCCAGTCATCTCTACAGGCTTTACCCGTAAACTAAACAGAATGCCAATCATGTGTGGTCCATAACCTGTACAGTAATCCTTTAAGCAATGTATCTTGAGCTTGTTTCCTGTTTGCTTTTCATTTTTACTTTGATCATGTTTTCCCCATGAAACAAGTTGTCAGGCAGCAGGTCTTTTTGGATAAGAAACATTTTTACAAGTGGGGCATCACATAGATTTCTACTTTCAGCATGTTGCTTGGTACTTTAATAAAGCTGAATATATTATAATTAGAACTGCAGTGCAAGGAGAAGTGGTTTGAGTTGAGTGCTTCTGGTTTTTCTTATACTTGATTTTGACTGGCATTCCAGTAATGTATTTAAAAAGTAATTTATTTTTTCATGCCTCACAACCTTTTGTTTCCATCTAGATATTAAGTAAGCTGTCATGCAGCCAATGCATTGAAATATTTTTATTCTTCTACACTTATTTTTGTCTTGATTGGACTTTCATAATGATGGTTTGCCACCCAGGGCAGCGTATTTAATTAAAGTTAGTTTTTTGTGGTTTTGTGCATAGCTCCTCCCCTTTATGGTTGACCACACCCCTTCCCTTTGACCCCACCCATTCAGCATCTCCTGCAGCCCCCCTGTGATTTGAAGTCACCAGCCACCACTGGAGATAAGTATGTCCCAATTATTGGGGGAGGGGTGGGAGTTTGGTAATTGATGGACAGTTAAGTTGGACTTGTACAGTAAGGCAGTTCCACCCCTTTACGAAGTGGTCTGTATTGTCTAATGATATTGTAGCCGGTAGGGAAAACATCTGAGTTAGCCATGTTTTTATTTAGTCAGGTTTCTGTTAAAGCAACTATGTCGGGGAGTAGTGTGCTATTGTGGCCCGGAGTTCAGGTATTTTATTTTTAATACTTCTAATATTAATATTTAGCATTAAAAGATGGTTGGTGTTGCTGCTGTTGTTGATTTGCCCAGGGATGAAGAAAGTGGGGGTGTTATGTTCTGACATTTGTGTTGGAGCAGTTTGTGTTGGACAGGATGGATTTGAGCCTGAGTTGGGGGATGGATATCTCCACTTATAGTGAGCCTGGTGTTAAAATGGTGATACAGATGTTGGAGTTTGGTGGGGAGTGTGAGAAAGTATTGTGTTTTTTTGGAGTAGGAATGAGAGCATATGTGTTTAGTTCTGAATTGGTCCGTTATGTAGTTCTTGAACAATTGTGGGGAGATATTATTATAATGTGTGATGTCTGTATATAAGAGAGCCTAATGTAGTGTTCTGCTACTAAGTTTAGGGATATTGCTAGAGTGATAACTTGTGGTGTTGTAAAGAATTATGAGAAGACAGACTAAACTTAGTTGTGTGATAGTCATGGTTATAAAGTTTAAGATGGTTCTAGGTGGGGGGGGGGTCTGAAAAGGAATTATAGGGTTGCACTATATGTGGATGGGGAAGTAGTGTGGGTGATGTAAAAAATGCCTAGTAGGAATGAGAGTGATTGGGAGTATTTCGTGTGAAACAAGTTGGTGTGGTATAATGTGATATGACTTGAGGAGCTGTGATTAGTGGAGGTGATATGAGGGTGAGCTGTGGGTGTGGTTGTGATTACTATAAATGTAGAGGTAGTGGGGGAAGTAATCTCCAGGTAATATGATGTTGTCACAAAAGCTCAGGGAACTTTATGGGCTTTGTTTGGAAATGAGGTCATTTTACATTTACCTCTATGAATTGTAGTAATATGCCCTTAACACTTATCCTGACATTGACAAGATTAAGGTTTATCATACATTGACTGGTCTGTAGTGATACTGGAAATAATTATATTACATTACTGAATTTTGGAAATGCTGTAAATGCCCAAAAATGCCAAGTCATATATATATATATATATATATATATATATATATATATATATATATATATATATGTTTTATATGTGTGTGTGTGTGTGTGTGTGTGTGTGTGTGTGTGTACGTGTGTGTGCGTGTGTCTGTGTGTGTGTGTGTGTGTGTCTGTAAATATGTTAACTCAGTAATATATCTGTATGTGTGTGTGTATATAAATATATATATAAATATATATATATATGGTTCTGTGTGTGTGGTTTGTGGAATGGGGATGTGGTTTATGGACTATATATATATATATATATATATATATATATATATATATATATATGGATCTACTTCTACCACTGGATTCCCACTTCATTGAACTTCATAATGACAAAACAAAGTTGCCGAAGATGTAGTTTCACAAGCACCCAGATCACCATAAAATAACTCTGGGAAATGAACCACTTGGCTACCATGGCGAACTTTGCCCTTCTCTCCACTATAGTGCAATCTCAGAGTTGGTATATTTAGTTGGGTGGTGTGGAGATGATTCCCCCAGTGGGGTGGGTTTGATTTGCTTTGTGTTGTTGTTGAAGTGTTTTTGGACAAGTGGTTTATTTTCCAGAGTCATCATGTCATTATGAAGTTCAACAAAGTGAGATTTCAGTAAGTAGAAATATATATATATATATATATATATATATATATATATATATATATATATATATATATATATATATATATATATATACACATGAGTTATCTACATGTAATCAACAATTTACCTTATTGCACAGAAAAAAGCCAGTCCAGCTGATGGAAAATCAGCTAATTACATGTGCTGTTTTTTTTTTCTGTGAGTACAGTGGGGTTTGGGAAATTTCCCTTTACCCACTGCAGTGAGATCCTGGAGTTAGTATATATAATTAGCAGTGGGTGTGGGGGTACAAGAGAGGGTTGCCCCCTGCAAAAAAATAACTTCTTTTATTTCACCTTTCAATAGGCTGCTGATCGACCAGTTATTTTTGATCACTTGCCATTCAGTATGTTGTATTTTTAGTATATTATATATATATATATATATATCCATATATGTATATATACTTATTGCATAATGAAAGCAAGTAATGTACTTGAAGGGGCATTTAAGCAGGTAGTATATTACACTGTGATGATTGTGTGAAAAAGGTTATAACAATGGATTTGTTTGTATTAATTGTCCAACACCTTTATTAAAATATCACTTAAGATGTAGGTACATGGATCTATGTCATAAGATCAAAAGCTCAAAAGACTGAAAACCAAAATATCTAATACTCAAAAATATCAAACGTGTTTTTAATGTAAGGGGGAAAGCCCCCCTGCACCCCCATTTGGGAGGTTGCTCCCTCCACAGTCCCTGCTAATTTTAAATATATACCACCTGTGAGATTGCACAGCAGTGGGCAAGGGACAAATTCCCATGATGGATATTTTAAGTTTTAGATATTTTGGTTTTCAGTCTTATGCCATTGAGCCAGACACACATACAGAAAAGAAAACAAATCATTTTAATTTTTTTTCTGTTTACACATATTATATATTTTCTTTTTTATAACTGTCTTCCAGTTCAATATTGCATAAATCACTCAGTTCCTGTCTACCTTTAAACCTCACTCCTTCTCTTTTCAATTATTCTACACGTATGGTTCCCACAAATCAATTTTTCTATATAATTTGCTCCCTTTTTCTAAAGATCCCGCGTTCATTTCTCTGATCTCTTTTACAGAACTCAGTACTTCAAATATAGTTGGTTTAGACGTTGATTTCCATTTTCTAGTAATTGATTTTTTGGCAGCTAACAGAATTAAACTTAATAAGGCCTTATGTCCAAGCAATTCAGGTCCTGTGTCTGGATTTATCAAGTGTGAAATAATAGCATCCACAAGAAAAAGACATTTCTTTATTACCATACCACTTATATCCTTGAATTTCTGAGTCACTTTTTTGTCATTGGCTGTAAATACAAATCTCATTTTACTTCTTGTTCATATATCCTCCTAATTGACCCTAGCATTGTATCAGGGAATGCCAATGATTCCATTCTGAATCAGAGGAGGAGTTTTTTTTGTTTAATACAACCGTGAAATATTTATTAGATATATCATTTTTGAACCATTAGGTAATTTTAGGAGAGACTCTAGGATCAGTCAGTTGGCTGAGTAATAGGTTGTGGTCGACTGTTAAAAAAAGAGCTGCTTAGTTCAAGAAATATGGTACCATTCAGCAAACGTTCTCCATGTTCTAGAAACTCCATAACAGAAGTAATGGAAAGACACCTCACCCATCTAATTAGCAGTGTCCCCTGCACACAGGTCAACACTAACCCACAACCATGACAGTTGCTTCAGCTAACTTACTTATCACCTCTTCTATCTGCCTACTTATGCCAACGTACATGGTTAATAACTCATTGTTGCAATGCTTAAGTCTGTAAGTATTGTAAATACTGTATTATACATTGACCCCCCCTCATTAATATTCCAAAACGTGCACACTGATTAGCCAGTGTGCCCATTGTAAATCCCACAATATACCAACAGAAAAAGGTCTGGTCTCCTGGACTTTTTTCAGTTGGTATAAAGTGCTCAAAAAATTTTTTTTTAACAAAAAAAAAAAAAAAAAAAAAAAAAAAAACAGAGCAACGGAGACTTTCTTTTCTCCATTCCTTCCAGTGTGGGACACAAGTCCCATACGCATGCTCAGTACATCAAAACAAGGAGGCAGTGTACCACAACCAGCAGAAGAACAGTAATGCACCATTATACAAAGACATTATTTAAGAAAAGTAAGTATTTTTTTTCATAAATAATGTCATTGTATAATAGCAATAACTGACTCTGTGGTTGTGGTACATTGAAATTTCGCACTCATGATTAAACCACAACAACCATGGGTGAATCTTCAATATACCATACAACGTCATCGGTTATTGCTTAAATATCTTACTGACTTAATCCTTAAAGGGTCTATATCAGAACGCCAAAAGTTCAAAATTTTGAGTGTTCTAATATCGACCCGCTGAAAATATCGAAGAAACAGAAAACTGAATTTTTTCCTAGGGAAAGAATTTGGTTGTCCGTTTCTGTTGCTTCGGTATTTTCAGCACTGTGGTGGAAAGTTATGGGTCGGGTTCAGGTAAGTGTGCAATTGTGTGGACATGAGGGTTAGGGTGGGTTAGGTGAGTTAGGGTTAGGGCGCGGGTCAGGTAATTGTGCAATTCTGTGGACATGAGGTTTAGAGCGGATAGGTGAGTTAGGGGTAGGGCACGGGTGAGGTGACTGTGTGATAGTGACAGACCTTAGGGTTAGGGTTTGGGTTAATTCTAAAACTCAAATGTATGTCATCATTTTCTAACTTCAATCTTTAAAGATTTGCCACTAATTTGCCAGAAAGCCACAACTGTATGAAAAATGGACCAAAAATATAAGGCAAAAATCTGGAAATTCTGCAAAAATCTGTACAGTTGAGAGGTATGGTGTGGATTGCTGTTTGTTTGGTGTGCTTGTGTTGTGTGTATGTGTTTTGGAACAGCAAATTTTTTTCCCTTTGCTGTTCTGAATGTTCGATGTTTTCAATTTTCGATTCATAGGGTTCGATATTAGAACACTCGACATTTTGAATGTTCAGTGTTCTAATATAGACCCTGCTTAAATCCCCTGCACCCCAGATTATGTCCTGCTACTGTTTATCTACTCAATCATTATCATAGCTTCATCCAGAGCTTTAGGAAGGGTGGGGTAGACAGAACACCTGCCATAAGCACAAGCTTGTAGGGGAACTCTAATAAAAGTATTTTATATATATATATATATATATATATATATATATATATATATATATATATATAGGTCTACGTGATAACGCCGAAACTGCAAAACGCCGATTACGAGAACACTGACACCAGTTAAGGTAAGTGTGGGGTTAGTGTTAGGGGCGGATTAAGTGAGTTAGGGTTAGGGCGCGGGTTAGGTGAGTGTGCGACAGTGGCGGTCCTTAGGGTTAGGGGCTGGATTAAGGTTAGTGCATAGATAGTTGTGTATATAAGGTTTAGTGTAGGTTTGTAAGGTTTCTGGTGTGCTTGTGTTGTGTGTGTGCTTTTTGGACAAGGTATTTGTTTTGTTTGTTGATTGTCGGGATTGTGGTTTGTCGGGCATGTGAAGTTTCGTGTTTTTAAACTTTCGGTTTTGTGGCGTCGGTGATTTCATTGTTGGTGTTTAGCGCGTCGGTGTTATCAGGTAGACCCATATATATATATATATATATATATATATATATATATATATATATATATATATATATATATATATAAATAAGCCACGGTGGTACAGCGGTTGCATTGTTGCCTCACAGCAAGAAGTTCTCCCGCTCGATTCTCAGCTAGTGTGCGGGGAGTGCCTTTTGTGTGGAGTCTGCATGTCCTCCCCACGGTCGAGTGGCCTCCGAAAGACATGCATAAATGGGCGTGCCTTCGCTGAAGTTTGGGTGTCAGGCTGGCAACTCGGCACCATAAAAATCTGCTGCCAATCATTAGCGGACCGGAGTTCCGCTGTGGCGACCCCTTACCTGGAAAAGCCAAAAAGACAAACAAACAAACATATATATATATATATATATATATATATACGGATCTACTTCAGTAGATTGCAATGTCAGATAACCTAAATTCAAATTCATGAGACGAGAAGATCACAATTTCATTTTTACGTTTCCAAATGGAGGTCATGGTGCAGTAAGGATTGGACAATTTACCTTTTTCTCCACTGCGGTGCAATCTTAGAGTTGGTGTATATAACTTGCAGGGGGAATGGGGGGCACAGCCCACCACATGGGGAATGCAAAAACATTGAATACTGTACATATTTACTTTAAATCGTGTTTAAATGGTGCAGCTGTTTTTCTTTGTGCTCCACAATTTCCATTCAGAAACTCTGACTGTTGTCAGACATGCATAGTTGTTGCTTCATTCTTACAAGCTTTGACATTTTAAAATTTCATTGTTATGAAATTGCGATCTTCTTGTCTTATGAATTTGCACTTCAGCTATCTGGCATTTCAATCTATTGAAGTAGATCCATATATACACCCACATACATATAGTTCTATTCTGTATGAATATAGCATATGCCCTTACTTTGTCTCCTGCACTATCTTAGTAATGCATGCTAACCCTAACCCTAATGTTGTCCCTTCCCCCAATCCTAACCCTACACTTTATCTTAATAAAAAAAAAAAAAACTTCCCATGACACTGTCAGTACACAAAATGCACCCGAACACACAAGCATGCACATTAACACACTAAAAACACTACTACTATCCCCTTATTTAAAAACCAAAACACATGTAGGTTACACACAGCAGATATATTTATTAAACTGTTAAAATAACAAAACTAGTAAGTGCTTTCACGGACTCATTCCACTTTATCAGGCTAAAACATTCAACTAAAATCCATGTTGCTTAAAACCTCTCAGTAACAGGTGCATCCAATAAACAAAGGTGTGTCATCTTAAAGCAACAGTATAAACAATAAAAAAAATCTGTGTAACATTCGTAGAAAAATATAAAATTGTGGAGATGCAATATATGTATATAAAAAATATAAACTAATACAATATGATGACTTACATATAAAAACCTATACATACAGTGTATATATTAATGCTTAAGGGTTCTGGCTCTTAAATAGAGTTTAAGGGATACTCTATTATTCAAGCCGTGTGCTTTATCGGCTTCTAACCATAGAATCCAGTTCTGCTCTAGGGATTCTGTTCTATTGTTTAAGTTACCTCCCCTCCTATTTAATGATACATTTTCCAATACTAAAAACTTGAACTTATGTATTAGGCCTTCTCTCTCTGCATGCATTGCTAGTGCACTAGTATCTTTCACATTCTAATATCCCTCATATGCTCAAGAATCCTATCTTTGAGAGGTCGATTGGTTTTACCTATACAGAATGCAAAACAGTAGGTACAATAGCTGAAATAGATGACATTCTTGGTACGACAATCAGCATAAAAGTTTGTTTCTAATGTAAAACCTTTTTGGGGGGGGTGTAAACACTCTCCCAGTATGTATATAGAGACATGCTGTGCATCTCCTGCAACTGTAGGTACCAAGTCTGTCTGATTGAACCTGTTTGTGTGTGCCTACTGCCTTATAGCAAAGCTGTCTCTTCAGGAATCTATTATTTTTAAAAGTGAAACTTGGTCCCTCTCCTAGTAATCCATTTAGTTCTCTCACATTAGATAGAATATCCCAGTTGTTCTTCACAATATTGCATACCATGTGTATGTTACTAGCAAATGTCAAAGGCATCATTGGTTGCTTACTAAATTCACATTTGGTTCATCTCATACACTATTATTAGGAGATTTATTTATATCTATACCTTCTTTGTTATAGTATGGTTTACATCTGCCCCCTCTTTCACATCACACCATATTGATCTGTCTATCTATCTCTTTCTCTTTGTAGCCTCTATCAATAAATTCTTGTTTAAGGGATACTAATGCCTCTTGTAGGGTATAATCATCATTATGTAGACGCATAATACGATATATCTGACCTTTCAATACATTTTGTTTCGTATGCCTAGGATGCATACTCCCATTGTGCAGTAGGTTATTCTTTCTGACTGGTTTCCTATAGAGGGTAGTCTTAACTAAATGTGAAGCGTTTCTACAAATTCTCACGTCAAGAAATTCAATTTCTTTATCTGAATATTTATACGTGAAATTAAAAAATATAGTAATGCTATTAATATATAGTAGGAACTCCTTTAGACATTCTTCTGTATCGTGCCACAGCAGAAAAATGTCATCTACAAACCTTTTATAGCATACAATAGATTCACAAAAGGCATTATTGGTCAAAACATTGTTGGTCTCCCATTGCACCAGGGATAGGTTGGCATAGCTATTGGCACAGACCATGCCCATCGCTACACCAACCCTGTAGGTAATTCTCTTCTCCAAACATAAAAACATTGTTTTCTAAAATAATTTCTAGTAGTGCACATATTAACCTGATCTTATCTGGTTGTACATTTTTTTCTAGTAATATTTCTCTGATATTCTCAATATCCCATGCATTGGGAATCACCGTAAGCAATGACTCTATATCTAGAGTAACTAACCAGCAAGGATCTTCTATTGCTTCCAAGTATGTACTCAGGTCATTAAGGACATTTTTTGTGTCCTTCAGGATGGTGTTACATTCAGGAAGAACATGATATAGATTTAACCCTGACCTTAACCCCCAAATACATATACTCACACACAAACACCTGTACTTCACCCATTCTGGACCTTAACCCTAACTCACATACACATGCATAAATACTTTCACCCCCCCCGAACCTCAGTCATCTGTCTCAACAAAACATTCCATCGACATTTGCACCCCTACCCTTTTCAACAAAATGAAGGGGAACCATATGTGTGTGTGTGTGTGTGTGTGTGTGTGTGTGTGTGTGTATATATATATATATATATATATATATACATATATATATATATATATATATATATATATATATATATATATATAATGTACTCAAAAAGAGAAAAGGCCTGCTTTCTGGACTTTTCTAAACTTATGTAAAGTACTTGTCATCTTAATTAACTGGATGCTTTCAGACTGGCATGTCTGCACATGTTGTACATACTTTCAGATCTGACATGGTTTATTGATGCTGTGGAGTTCTGGAATTGATATGAGAAAATTGAGAAGATGTTGGTGACTACAGACAAGGTGGTTATTTTAAAAATCTGTTCTCCTTTTCTGGAGAGAGTAGACAGTGAGACAATGAGGGATGGAGACTTCAGCAATTCGTATGGTTCAACAAGATATGTTGTGAGTATCTTTTTGATATTCAGTTTTCAATTCTGCAACTGAAAATAGCAGCTTAAGAAGGTGTTGGCTTAATTTGGCTTTGGGATGAAAAAGATCTATACATCTTGATGTCCACAAGGAAATTAGGAGCAGACTAGAGAAAGATGAAAGCATGAAACATGAAGTATTTCAGGGAATCCCACCCCCAATATGAGTCACACTGTAGCACTGCTTACAGTTGTTTGTCAGAATGCATAACCCAGTGAAAGAATTCCAGTCTTTCTGTTGCGATCCTAAATGGGAAAAGCCGAAAGACACAAACAAACAAAAATGATGCTAATCTGAGATTTACATCCTACAACACTGGAGTTTGACAAAACCAAAATAGATGCAAATGGAGCTGTCATGTCTGTCAGAATCGTCAAACTGCTACTACATGCATAAGCCTGCTAACTGCCTCACTCAGAGTTGCACTTGTTTTGAGATCTTCCATTCCTGCACAAGTAAC
The DNA here is from genome assembly GCF_019279795.1 of Protopterus annectens. Lineage (NCBI taxonomy): Eukaryota > Metazoa > Chordata > Ceratodontiformes > Protopteridae > Protopterus > Protopterus annectens. Next base: position 830,044,752 of record NC_056743.1, on the reverse strand, counting down.
ATCACAACAACATAACTACCTGAGAACGTTTACCAAGGCTGCCGTTTTCCTGTTTACATCTTTCAGAATGACCATTCCTGCACAGGTAACATCACAACAACATAACTACCTGAGAACGTTTACCAAGGCTGCCGTTTTCCTGTTTACATCTTTCAGAATGACCTTTCCTGCACAAGTAACATCACAACAACATAACTACCTGAGAACGTTTACCAAGGCTGCCGTTTCCCTGTTTACATCTTTCAGAATGACCTTTCCTGCACAAGTAACATCACAACAACATAACTACCTGAGAACGTTTACCAAGGCTGCCGTTTCCCTGTTTACATCTTTCAGAATGACCTTTCCTGCACAAGTAACATCACAACAACATAACTACCTGAGAACGTTTACCAAGGCTGCCGTTTTCCTGTTTACATCTTTCAGAATGACCTTTCCTGCACAAGTAACATCACAACAACATAACTACCTGAGAACGTTTACCAAGGCTGCCGTTTTCCTGTTTACATCTTTCAGAATGACCTTTCCTGCACAGGTAACATCACAACAACATAACTACCTGAGAACGTTTACCAAGGCTGCCGTTTCCCTGTTTACATCTTTCAGAATGACCTTTCCTGCACAGGTAACATCACAACAACATAACTACCTGAGAACGTTTACCAAGGCTGCCGTTTTCCTGTTTACATCTTTCACAATGACCTTCCCTGCACAGGTAACATCACAACAACATAACTACCTGAGAACGTTTACCAAGGCTGCCGTTTTCCTGTTTACATCTTTCAGAATGACCTTTCCTGCACAGGTAACATCACAACAACATAACTACCTGAGAACGTTTACCAAGGCTGCCGTTTCCCTGTTTACATCTTTCAGAATGACCTTTCCTGCACAGGTAACATCACAACAACATAACTACCTGAGAACGTTTACCAAGGCTGCCATTTTCCTGTTTACATCTTTCAGAATGACCTTTCCTGCACAGGTAACATCACAACAACATAACTACCTGAGAACGTTTACCGAGGCTGCCGTTTTCCTGTTTACATCTTTCAGAATGACCTTTCCTGCACAGGTAACATCACAACAACATAACTACCTGAGAACGTTTACCAAGGCTGCCGTTTTCCTGTTTACATCTTTCAGAATGACCTTTCCTGCACAGGTAACATCACAACAACATAACTACCTGAGAACGTTTACCGAGGCTGCCGTTTTCCTGTTTACATCTTTCAGAATGACCTTTCCTGCACAGGTAACATCACAACAACATAACTACCTGAGAACGTTTACCAAGGCTGCCGTTTTCCTGTTTACATCTTTCAGAATGACCTTTCCTGCACAGGTAACATCACAACAACATAACTACCTGAGAACATTTACCGAGGCTGCCGTTTTCCTGTTTACATCTTTCAGAATGACCTCCTTTTGCATCTGCATCCTTACTATAGATAAGCCCACAGCAGATCAAACAAACAAACCACACTTGAAAACTCCAGACTGGCTGCTATTTATAGGTAGCACGGTTCACCTAGATCAGTCATGTGACCCAATTTAGTTATACTGGTTTCATCCTGATATGTAGCTTCTAGCAATTCCTCTATCAGACTGAAATGTCCATGTGGTCTCTATCACAATGCTATCCCAATGCCAATGGATATAATCATGTTATTTCTAATAATAACATGCCCAAATGTTTAAAATGTCAGCTGCAGAAATCAGAATTATGCTGTTTCACTGGCACCTGTCTGGCATTGCTGAAATGTTTTAGATTTGGTTTTACTCCACTCATAGCCAGCCTTAGGTATAGGCCAACTAGGCGGCTGCCTAGGATGCACCTCTAGTATGGGCACTTTTACAGTATTTATTTGGTGTAGGTAGACCAAGATGGGGGCACTGGGTGGTGTGGTGGGGGGCGCCTTGGAGCCCTTTTGCCTAGGGCACCAGTTGACCTAAGGCCGCTCCTGACTCCACTGGATAAAGAGCTGGACCATTATTTCTAAAACTGCTATGTTGATAAGCCTGGAGTCAGTGTTAGGTTGCTTAATGTGACTGATGAATACTGTGGTAAGTTGGATGGGGATTTGGGAAGCATGGGTGTGTACTCCTTCATATTTAATGGGGACCTCATCTAAGGAAAGGGACATGGTGATGGTTAGGCAAATGACAATGGAGTTCATTTAAGTTATGAAAGACCATATTGAGGTAGGAATTCTGGTTAACTTACGGACAACAAATCCTAATGGCTTCATAAGTGAACTGTACAGGTGGAGACTTGGGTTTCATTCTCATCTGCTCCATCCTAACTACTCTGTAACCTTAAAGCATGTTATAGGATATTCTGAAACTACAGCTGAAAATAAGACACCAGTATATAAACAAAAATCACATACATAAATAAAATACACTTCTGTGATGACATTCTGAATATTCAGTATAGGACTGTAGTATAACAGATATATCACTAGCAGGAAGAGCAAATAATTCCAGCTGACTGCCCATTATCCAGTCCTCACCTCATCAGTGTTTCTATCATAATACAGTCACTGAAGTGGAAAATGCTTATTTGTTTGCATTTATTTGTCTGTACCGTCCATGTCATTCTTTACTACACATGTGGCGATAACATAGAATTCCAGATTTCTGTTTGCATGATAACCTAAAACCACCTGCAGTTAGTTTATCATACAGATGCAATTATTTAAAAACCTAAAGTTGTACATATGTTTCTTGAAGTCTGTACTGCAGCGGTAGATGACAAGTAATGAAATGCATTTCATGACCCTACCTACAGATCACATGGGTCATAGTTAGGGCTTTATCCTTCTGTGTTAATGGAGATGAGTACCTGCATTCTTTCTGAATCTCACCACCTGAGTTTTCTTGCTCATTTGCATTCATTAGCATCTTATAAGTGGGGGAATTAGGCTGCTGGGTGGGGGAATAATCATTAAAGTGAGGGAGTGAGCCTTGCATGGTGGGGCCAGAAAATACAAAATGGGTGTATTACCCTGAGCATCAGACTCTCTTGTTACAGCTCAAACTTCATCTACTTTGGTTCAAAAACCAAAAATATCATGTAATTTAGTATTGTGTACAAATCAGTACATCCATTAAAGACATGTTTCTAAATCATCTGCTTTAGAAGTAATTATTTCTGTTTTCCATCTTTATATATATGTAGTATATGACCAATATGTGTCTTTCATTAACTGTTTTTTCAGATGTGTTAGATATATATATATATGTTGCTGCTGTTCTGCAGTCCTAGACTGCGGCTGAAATTAGTCCATTGTGATTGGTGTATGATCTCAGTCATAACATGTCAGGAATTTAATAAATACATTTATACTTGCTCATTTATTCACCTAAGTAAAATTCACCTACAATTTGTTTTCATTTTTTTAGCTCTGTTTTCTTATAACTGACTTCAGACTGACTTCAGGCTCTTTCCTGACTAGCTTCCCTATACTCCCAATTCTCAGATGTTCCTATGCTTTGGTAGCATATTGTGGGACAACTCTTTATTCTTGGAGGACCCTACCTACAGGTCACATACGGGTTCATAGGTTCATTGGTGTGTACTAAGCTAATGGCCCTGTGGCCTTTATAAGCCTAGCCATGGGATTACCCTGGCATCATGCCAGCTGACCTTAGTTCCCAGTGCTTCTGTTGAGTAGAGCCACTGGAGTTATCCCCATGGTGAATTTTCTATTTCCCATCCACTCATCAAGATTTCTCTTAAAGAGGGTCAATGAGGTGCTCTGCTTGACATGTATGGGAAGTCTATTCCATAGCATGGGCAGTCTCTGGGTTATGAACCTGTCTCTCCAGTATGTTCTGTTGATTGTGGTAATGCGGTTGGTCATAGTTAGGGCTTTATGCCTCTGTGTTAATAAGATGGTTGCCTGCACTGTTTCTGAATCTCATTGCCTGTGTTTCCTTGCTCATTTGCATTCATTAGCATCTTATCAAGTGAACTTACATATTGGTTCATAGGTGTCCACAAGGGCCTTTTTAAACCTAACCATGAATCTCAAATCTCTGGCAAGTTCTGATATCCTTGATAAGTATAAGCATGTGCCTGGGAGATGAACCATTTACAGGTTACCTGTGTCCATTAGAGACATAGGTGCCAAACCAGGGATGCATTTCCAGTTTCCCATCCAATTGTCCAAGTTGCACTTGAATTGGGTTAGGGAGGAACTCTGCTTCACATGGATGGGGACCCTGTTCCATAAATGGCACAGTCTCTGGAATACATACCTATCTCTCCAGCAGGTCCTATGTATATCACAGACAAGGTTTAAGTCTTTAGAATGGGCAATTCTGGTGCTGTTTGTTTTATGGATATGCAGGAGTTCCATCAGAGTGGGGTCTGACAATGGCCTGCATGATAGGCATAGATCTCCCCTCAAAAGCCTGTAGGAGGCAAAAATACAGGGCTAGGGCTTCTAGTCGGTCTCCATAGGACATTTTACTTACACCTTGTATTCTTTTAGTGAAGAACCTCTGTGGACATTCCAATTGTTGGATATGCCTGGTTAGGTACATACCAAAGGGGGCACTGTACTCAATGATAGGTCTGATGAATGCTGAATACAGTGGGACAATGACTTCCTTGGACTTAGATGCCATACCTTTGTTTATAAGTTGTGCAACATAAAATGATTTCCTCAATACTGTAGACATGTGATTATCAAAGGCTAGATTACTGTCTATGTATGTCCCTAACTCCCTGACTACTGAGTCAACTCTAAGGGGTGTGTTGTCAATATGATAGTTACCAGGGATGGATGATTTGCCAAAGGATACTATTATGCATTTCTTGGCATTTAGTTTTAGTCCATGGCTCTGACATCAGTTGGTTGTCTGTGTCAGCCCCTCCTGAAGAACATTTGTGTCAGTGTGAGATTCAGTGACAACACCTAATTTGCAATCATCTGCAAATTTAGTCAGCCAGAGACCACTGACATTGTTGACCTCTGAGAATTAAATGCCAAAAAGGAGCGCCCCAAAGACTGATCCCTGAGGGACTCCATTTGTGACTGGCCTTTTTGTAGAGGTGGACTCCCCAATTCTAACTTCCTGGGTCCTGTCTGTGAGCCAGTTGGCTATCCACTGGTTGACAAACAGGTTTTACCGAACCTCTTGAGTTTGTCAACAATGCCCAGGTGGAGTATTGTGTCAAATGCCTTGGCCAGGCCAAGGTAGGCAGTGTGAACGATTTTGCCCTCATCCATTGCTTTGAAGTCCATCAGGTTGAGTAGGTATGATCTGCCCTTGCCAAAACCAAACTGGGTTGAGTCTAGTGTCTGGAGGTTTACTATGGCTCTATTGATCAATTCCCTGATAATTTTTTCCATGGCTTTATATATAAGACTTGTGGGACTTATGGGTCTGTAGTTTTCAGGGTCTGTAGATGGCCCACCTTTGTGCAGATGGGCGACTGTTGCCTTTCTCCATTCATGAGGCATAAAGCCTGTTTGGAGGCTACAGTTAAACAGTAATTCCAGAGGCCCTGATAGGTCATGTTTCGTACTATTTAGAAGGCATCCTTGAATATTGTCTGAGCCCATTGATGTGGTGTTATTGGTCTTAAAGAGAGCATTAAGGACCTATTCCCTAGTTATAGTATCATGAAATACCAACCCATACATGGCTTGTCTTTGAATAATCAATGTCCTGGACATATATGTGGAGTTCACAATTATGTGGGGTGTACTAAAGATATTGTTTCCAAGTTCTTCCCTATTTGATTCATCCAGAAACTTGCTGAAATCTTGCATAATCATTTCCCATATTATTTCATGGAGCTCACATTTTAAATCAGTTAAAGTATTTTCATCTTTCTTTGCAAATAAAATAACATGTTGTCTGCTATTCTGTTATAGGATTCACAGATCCAAGAGCTTCACTTGACTTTTACTCATTTTATCTGTAACTTATAAACTTTGATAAGCAACCATAAATGTATCTACTTATTCTTCTCTTTCAGCTGTTCCCATTAGGGGTCACCACAGTGGATCATCTGTTTCCATTTATTTCTGTCCTCTGCATATTGCTCAGTCACACCAACCACCTGCATGTCCTCTCTCATCACATCCATAAACCTTATCTTAGGCCTTTCTCTTTTCCTCTTACCTGGTTGCTCCATCCTTAGCATCCTTTTCCCAATATACCCAGCATCCCTCCTCAGCACATGTGCAAACCAATGCAATCTTGCCTCTCTGACTTTGTCTCCAAACCGTCCAACCTTAGCTGACCCTCTAATATACTGATTCCTAATCCTATCCATCCTTGTCACACCCAGTGCAAATCTTAACATCTTTAACTCAGCCACTTCCAGCTCTGACTCCTGCCTTTTTGTCAATGCCACCCTCTCCAACCCATACAACATAGCTGGTCTCACTACCCTCTTGTAGACCTTCCCTTTCACTCTTACCGGTACCCGTCTGTCACAAATTGCTCTTGACACTCTTGTCCACCCATTCCACACTGCCTGTACTCTCTTCTTCACCTCTCTTCCACACTCACCATTACTCTGAACTGTTGATCCCAAGTACTTAAACTCATCCACGTTCACCAACTATACTTCCTGCATCCTCATGATTCCTCTATCTTCCCTCTCATTCACACACATATTTTGTCTTAGTCTTGCTGACCTTCATTCCTCTCCTCTCTAGAGCATATCTCCACCTCTCCAGGGTCTCCTCAACCTGATCCCTACTCTCACTACAGATCACAATGTCATCTGCAAACATCATAGTCCATGGGGCCTCCTGTCTGATCTCGTCTGTCAACCTGTCCATCACCATTGCAAGTAAGAAAGGGCTCAGAGCTGATCCTTGATGTAATCCACCTCCACCTTAAATGGATCTGTCACTTCCACTGCAGACTTTGCCACTGTCACACTACCCTCATACATATCCTGTACCACTCTTACATACTTCCCTGCCACTCCTGACTTTCTCATACAATACCACAGTTCCTCTCTAGGCACCCTATCATATGCTTTCTCCAAGTCCACAAAGACACAATGCAACTCCTTCTGATCTTCCCTATATTTTTCCATCAACAATCTCAGAGCATACATCACATCTGTAGTGCTCTTTCCCGGCATGAAACCATACTGCTGATCACTAATCATCACTTCCCTTCCTAACCTAGCTTCCACTACTCTTTCCCATAACTTCAAGCTGTGACTGATTAGTTTTATCCCTCTGTAGTTACTACAATTCTGCACATCACCCTTATTCTTAAAAATAGGTACCAAAATACTTTTTCTCCACTCCTCAGGCATCCTCTGATTTTCTAAGATTTCATTAAACAATCTGGTTAAGAACTCCACTGCCATTTCTCCTAAGCACCTCCATGCTTCCAGTGGTATGTCATCTGGACCAACAGCCTTTCCATTCTTCATCCTCTTCATAGCTGTCCGTACTTCCTCCTTGCTAATCTGTTTCACTTCCTGATTCACTATCCCCACATTATCCAACCTTCTCTCTCTCTCATTCTCTTAATTCATCAGCCCCTCAAAGTGCTCTTTCCATCTGCTAAACACACTCTCCTCACTTGTGAGTATGTTTCCCTCACTATTCTTTATCACCCTTACCTGCTGCACATCTTTCCCAGCTCAGTCCCTCTGTCTAGCCAATCGGTACAGGTCCTTTTCTCCCTCTTTAGTGTCCAATCTCTCATACAATTCTCCATACGCCTTATCCTTAGCCTTCACCACCTCTCTCTTTGCCATGCTCCTCATCTCCTTATACTCCTGTCTACTTTCTTCATCTCTCTGACAATCCCACTTCTTCTTCGTCAGCCTCTTCCTCTGTATACTCTCCTGTACCTCCTCATTCTACCACCAGGTCTCCTTGTCCTCCTTCCTCTGTCCAGATGTCACACAAAGCACCTTTCTAGCTGTCTCCCTTACCATCTCTGCTGTAGTTACCCAGCTATTCGGTAACTCTTCACTGCCCCCCAGTGCCTGTTTTAACTCTTCCCTGAACTCCAGCTTACAATCACCCTTTTTCAACTTCCACCATTTGATCCTTGGCACTGCCCTCACAGTCCTTCTCTTCTTGATCACCAACATCATCCTACAGACCACCATTCTATACTGCCTAGCTACACTTTCCCCTGTCACCACTTTACAGTCTCCAATCTCCTTCAGACTGGCCCTCCTGCATAGGATATAATCCACCTGTGTGCATCTTCCTCCACTCTTGTATGTCACCCTATGCTCCTCCCTCTTCTTAAAATACGTATTGACCACAGCCATGTCCATCCTTTTCGCAAAATCCACTACCATCTGAACTTCTGCATTCCTCTCAACATCATACCTGCCCATCACTTCCTCATCCCCTCTGTTCCCTTCACCAACATGCCCATTGAAATCCGCTCCAATCACCAGTCTCTCACCCTTGGGTACACTCACCACCACTTCATCCAACTCACTCCAGAATTTTTCTTTCTCATCCATCGCACACCCAACTTGCGGAGCATATGCACTAACAACATTCATCATTACACCATCAATTTCCAGCTTCATAAACATCACTCTATCTGACACCTCCAAAACACTCTTGGCATACTGTTCCTTCAGAATAGCCCCTACTCCATTTCTCCTACCATTCACACCATGATAGAACAATTTGAACCCACCTCCTATACACCTGGCCTTACTCCCCTTCCATCTGGTCTCTTGCACACAATATATCAACCTTCCTTCTCTCCATCATATCAGCTAGCTCTCTCTTTATACCAGTCATACTGCTGACATTCAACGTTCCTACCCTCACTACTACACTCCTAACCTTCCTCCTCTCTTTCTACTTTCAGGCATGCCTTCCCCTCTTCTTCTCCTTCTCCTCCTTCAGCCAACAGTAGCCCAATTTCTGCCAGCACCCTGTTGGCTAACAGTACTGGTGGTGGTCGTTGTTAACCCGAGTCTCGACCAATCCAGTATGGAAATCTGTATTGCTGTCTGCATATGTTATTTGGCAGAGGTTTTACACTGGATGCCCTTCCTGACGTAACCCTCCCCATTTATCCGTGCTTGGGATCGGCACGAAGAAATGCACTGGCTTGTGCATCCCCAGTGTATCTGTATATAAAAATTAGTTTTTGTCTGTAAGATTCCATTACCTCATTTTCTTTCTCCTTAAAGCCGCAAGACAATACAAAGCATGTTTCAGTTTTACACTGAATATCCCCAGCAATTTAAAACCATAATTATTTTATCATTCATTTCCATTTTAAACTTGTCAGCTTCACAGAATATAAGAGTAAAATCCTGAGAACACCACAGATAACCTGAGTTTGATTAGTCGTCCGGGTACTGGCATGTCTGGTGAGGTAGTGTGAAAGTGAGTGGGTTAGTCTTTCTCCGCATCATGGAGGTAAGAAGATGGTGGTTCCAGTCAGCCAATTACTACCATGCAGGTGGGCCACAAGACCAGAGGGCATGAGGTTGGTGATATCAAACTAGTGATAGTATGCTCATACGTTTTCTAATAAGAACATGCATACATCAAGGGCTGGAGCATAGGATGCCCCCATTACTGGAGGGGTTAGGACCGTAACAAGGGATTCTTGTTATGGCTGATTGTTTGACAGTCTTGCCATGGACTATACTTGCCTGTTGGTGGGCACTGAGATCTCTTGTGACTTTCCTGCAAAAATATTTTCAATTTCTGTTTGTATTATATCTGCACTTTGTTTCTACACAGATTCCCCTTCTTTTCAAAGTTGTTGGCTTTCACAGCTCTTTGAAATCTACTTTTTTCTCACTTTCTTCTTCAGCTTACTTTTCTGGATGTCCTTTTTCTTTTCTGCCTCACTTACTCATTTCTATCTGCACCGCAGTCTCACTAATACTTTATTTACATTCACCTCAGAAATATTGTTTGCATTTTTTTCACCTGATTTACCTGTCTCTTTTGTTCACTGTGAAACATCTTTTGTACCAATTAACAGAACTTGCTTTCATATCTGCATTGTCTGTTTTTAAGAGAGTTGGAAACCTATATATCTTATGCAAAGCCCATTAGCCAAACAAATGTTTACTTTTGCATGACCTAATTTGTTGCATATTACACATCTTACTGACATAATTATAGCTAGCATGACCCACTCTTTCTGAATTTAAACTGTTTTTGGTTGCCAAATCCTTCCTGTGTCTTGCAAGTTAGACAAATGAGATAATCCATTTTCCATATTTCTAAGCATTACTGTAACATCACCTTGCTTGATGACAAGGGATCATACTATCAGCCAATATCTGCACTTGTGCAAATCTGCATTACTGTAACATCACCCTTTCTGATTACAAGTATATTACCTGGCTGCATTTGTAGCTGTGCAAAGTGACTTTACTGTAACATCACCCTGTTTGATGACAAGGAATATTATGAATAACTTGTGTTTGTATTTAAGGAAGGTATCAATACTTGTCAGGGTGAACCACAGGGCCATCAGAAAATCTATGAACTCCTGAGAAATGTGCTTCTACTGAAAGTAAAAAACAAACAAAAAGTTGTTTAGCCCTATTGGATTCAGCCACAGCTCCATTACTTTCTATTAACTGAGCCTCACTCAGCTTACAGAAATGTGAAGAAAGTTCAAGCAGCAAATGAACCTTATACATGTTCTTCGTATTAATCGCTGCTGCAGTAGTCTTAGCTATATGGGTTATATCTGCCATGGATATAACAGCCAGATAGCTTCCAAAGCTTCAGCATATCTTCCACATGCCCAAACTGTCAAGTAGTTCAAGCTAAGCTGAGTAAAAGACAAGTTTGGGCACAAAGCCCTTCAGAGCTTTCCTACTACTGAAGAGTACACTCCTCTGAGGACTTTGGGAATGTTTGTTTGGCTTGGGTTTTCTTTGCTGGCCAGATAAGTTCCCTTCTGGGGAAAAAACTTTAATTTTCTTATATTTACTGATGCTTTATTACTTTGCTCTTCATGAAAAGTTGACTGTCCTGAGACTGTAACATACTTTTAAATGGAGCACTCATTTTTTTCCCGTCAGTTTAATAGCGTAAAACTAACTAATGATGTATTTTATGTGTTGAAATTGTACTTATTTTTCCATTGTGTGGCTGCCATAGTGTTTGAAAATTAATTTTACTGTGTTTTTCTGTCAAAAAAGTAACTTTTGTGGTCTGGTAGCTTTACCAGTATTTGCTGCTTGTCTTCCCTGGGAAACATGCACAATTTTCGGCTTGACCATGGACAGATTGTCAGTCCCAAGTTTGTTCCTTCTTCCAGCCACAAAAAGAAAAAGCTAAGCAAATAGCCTTTGCCACTACAGCAGACTAATAGCTTGCCTCAGCCAAAGATGGATGACTCTACTGTGGACATTTGTTGTACGTCAGATCAGTCACTCATGTTTTACCCAGGATCCCTGTGGTGTACCACCTACAGCCACTATGGACTGGGGTTAGCCACATCCTCTGCGGCTGTTGGTATCTCCTCAATAGGCAAGGAAGAGCCAGTCTTGTTGCTCCTGTGAGAGGGAACAGGGAAGGTTTCCCTGTTGTGTCAGAATGCTATGCCCAACCCTGGGGAAGCGGTAGCTGCTGTTAGTAACATGGTTGTCCCCATTTTACCTGTCAAAAAGAAACAGAAAACCAAGCATGTATCTACTCCTTCTCAAATTTTTTGGGATAAGATTTTATTGGTATTGGCTCAGGGATAATTCAGGCTATTGATCCTTCTTGTAGAGTAGTTTGTGGTAAAACAAATTGTGACGCCTCTTTTTTCTGAAGAGATTCAAGATTCTGAATCTGAACAGGAAAGTGTAGGGATGGATTCAGGGTTTTGTCCTCAGATTTCTGATTCAGACTCAGAGGAGAGCTCAATTTCTGATTCTCCCTGTGGGGTTTCCTCTTTCTGAGACTATTGCTAGAATGTCCCAATGTTTTCAATGGGAAAACATTGAGGTTTCTCAATCCCTCAGAAAATACAATGAGTTGTTACAGAAGGATTTTCCAAAACCTACGCGCATGCCTCCTGTCCTGTCTGCTTCAGAGGATGTGTGCCTTACTGCATGCAGTGTTACAGGTCTATATTACAAAGTTGAACTCACAAGAGTACAAACGTTGTGATATCGAACCATAAAGTTCAAAACCCAATAATACCAAAATCACAGTTCCGTGACAAAAAAAAAAAAATTACACTCTAAACTTAAACTAAAAACTGTACCCCCCACACCCCTCCCTACTTAAATATACCAACTATATCATCGCTCCACAATGGAGGAAATAGCAAAGCCACAAAAATGGCCCACCAACTTTTTTTTTTCCCCTGGGAAAAAAATCGGTGTGCCACGGCTTTGCTATTTTCGTATTTCAGACTTTTCGGTTCAATATTACAACGTCCAAACTCCTATCAGTCTGACGTTGTAATATAGACCCCAATTTTCCTGATAGTCAGACAGTTCTCCCTAAAAAGGCAGATAAGATGGATAAAATTCCTCAGTCTTTTACATTTTTTACTTTATTCTTAAACCTGACCCAGCAGCTATAGCCTTAGTTGTCTCCACTCCTGCTACGCACGTAGCTAATTTTAATCCTACTCTTTCTAATAAATATGGGAAAATTATTGATAGATATGAGGAAAAGGTATATACTTCTGCAACTTTGATTTTCAGAATTTTAAATTGTCAAGCTCATATGTTAAAGTTTATTCTGACATATTGTGAAAGCATGACAAATATTTTAAATACAGTTTCTTCTTGTGAAGAAAAAACAGCTTTAAATAACTTAGCTACTTCTATAGAACATAAACATCAAGGAGATGATGGCCCTGATCAAGGCACTCAACCCTCTGAACCGTCATTGGTCCCCATGACCTCTTCAAATGGTTACAGGCAATATCACAGTCAGGTGGTGCATCAACAAGCAAAGGGGAACCAGGTCATACCCCCTTTGAAGACTAGCCATGTTAGCTTGGGACATAGCTTCACAGCACAATCTCACTGTTTAGGCATCCTGCATTCCATCAGAGCAAAATTGTGTGGCAGGCAAGATGAACAGGACTGGGTTAGACCCCAATGAATGGAAACTAGATTTGGGGTCCTTCAAGATTTGATCTATCTATGGAGAGTTCCTCAAGTAGACCGCTTTGTCTCTTCTCTGAACAATCAGCTGGCAAAATTCTGTTACAGGACTTATGCAAGAAGGCCTGGAAAACAAATGTATTTTCTTTTCTTTGGACAGGAATATTCTCGTATACATTTCCACACTTTCCATTAATATTAAGGGTACTTTTGAAGATTCAAAAATAATATACCAAGATCATTGTGGTGAATCCCTTCTTCCCAGGCAACTATGGTTCTCTCTTCTTTTGGAAATAGGGCCAATTGCCACAAGCTTCCTTACAGAATGGATACACTCATACAAGAACAGGGGTGTTTGATACACTTTGGCATCAATCATCTTCATTTGACTACCTGGATGATAGGATTTTAGTTCCTTTTAGGCAACTGTTTTCAGAGGAAATGCAACAAATAATAAAGGCAAGAAAGCCTGCTACTAGGAAATCAACAACATAACCAGCAAACATCCAGGGCTAGTTGTTCTGTGGTTTTACAATAGTTGTGTGAGTTACTATCCTATGTCCTTTCTTATTCCTCTATCATGCCTGCCCATGGATCCTTCTCTTTCAAAGTAGTCTCACTTCAAAGTAATCTTGTAAGGGGTTTGGCATAAGAGGCCTCCAAGTGAGGCCTCCAAATAAACAAGTAGCCTATCCTTGTGATTTTAATTCTATGCTAGAGAAGCTAACACTTGCTTTGTTTGAACCAGCTAATGTGGCTGACTTGAGATTCTTAACATGGAAGGGTATCTGTGTTGCAAGCTCTTATGGTGTGGAGTCTGCATGTCCTCCCAGCATTTGTGTGACTTTCCCTGGATACTCCGGTTTCCTTCCACATTCCAAAGACATGCATCTGAAGCATTTCTCCCTGGGCCTCCTCTGAAAATGGGCTCTGTCCCAGTCGAACTTCCCTTGTAAAACAATATTAAATAAATAAATAAATAAATAAATGGTGAGTCATCCCTACCACATTTTCTAAAGTGATAGGGTTTCTTTGAGAACTAATCCTTCTTTTATGTCTAAGGTAGTATCTGTGTTTACTTTAAGCCACATTATCCACCTCCCCATTTTCTTTCCTGAACCTAAAAGTGAGAGGGAAAGGATACTCCATACCTTGGATGTCCTTAGACTATCGTGATATAATTAAATCTTTCAGATCTTTGCATCAATTGTTTCATTTCTCCTTAAGGTAAGAAGAAGGGACAACATTATTTCAAAACAGACTATTTTCAAATGGTTCTGATGTTATGTTCACTGTGACAAATTTATTCTAGGCAGGGTCAAGGCCCATTCTACCAGGGAAGGGGTAGTAAGTTGTCCTGGTTACATCCAGGTAACCCCAGATACTGGAATCAAATTAGATTATATTGAAAAAGGACTGTGCAAACTGGATCCAAGCAGAACACAGGGAGGAGATGGAATAAGTAACAATGACCAGAGAACATTTAAGCAAGAACTTACACTGCCATTACATCTATTATTCACCAGGTCATATAAATATGAGAGAGATTCCTCAAGATTGGAGACATGGACTTATTAAACCTGTCTTTAAGGGAAAGGGGAGTAGGACAAACCCAGAATCATATAGACCTTTAAGTCTACTTTCATGTTGTGGAAAAATAATGGAGAAGGTAATACTGGATAAGTTATTGTCAGAACTGGATATGTTGGGACTTGAAACCATATATCAGCATGCATATGTTGAAAATAGATCTATTACCACCTGTAACATGATGTTCTATAACAATATAATAACAGCTATACATGAAAAAATTGTGCTGTGATGTGATTTATATAGATTTAACTTCAGCATTTGACAGGTCATGCACAAAACACTGATCAATAAATTATTACAACTAGGTATTGATGTACTTTTGATAAGATGGATAGCTGCATGGCTTACAAATAGGACATGGCAAGTATCACACACCAACTGGACAGGTGAAATCCTTGGTTGCAGTCAAGGTGTCTCACAGGGCTCTGTACTAGGCCCTTACTTGTTTATATTGTATCTTTCAAACCTTACTTTTTCATCTGAGGTGTTCTGCAGTCTATAGGTTGATGGCCTGAAATTGGGTAAACTGATTACAAGTGTTACAGATAAGGCATGTCTGCAAAATAATTTGACTAAATTGACTATTTGGGCACAGGAGAATAATATGTTGATAAATACATCAAAAACTAAGCATATGAAATTTGGGAGACATAAACTGAAAGGTGAATATTTAATACAGCACACAGTGATTGAAACTGTAGACTCATTTAAGGACCTGGGTATATGGGTAGATTCAGCTATGAGTTGTTCTAATCATATCAACCAATTGGCTAATGATATAGAACCATAGGTTGTATAAAAAGAATTAGAAAGTCTAGGAAATCAAACATAATGAAGTCATTGTTTGTTAGTTACATTAGACCCAAACTTGAGTATGGAATAACAATATGGAAACCCTATAGGAAAACAAGCATGAATAAACTGGAAAGAGTACAGCAGAAATATACTAAGGGCATCCATGGATGTGAAAATTTAAGTTATTATGAAAGACTAAAATATCTGAACTTGTACAGGGTCTCTTACAGATATTTAAGAGGAGATCTTATTCAGGTATATAGGGCATTTAGGGACAACTACCTCTGGGAATGTTTGGGGTTATCAAAAAGTACTAGATAATCGTCAGATAACCTATGAAGAAGATTCGGGTCTATATTAGATGCACAAATGCCTAAAAGTTCGAATCTCTAAAGGTTGACCTTTAGAGATCGAACAGTTAAGCATTCGAATTTCTTCAAAAATTAAAAAAAAAAAAAAAACACAACTCAAAAAAAAAAAAACTATAGGGTTTAAGCAGGGGGCAAGCCCCCCTGCACCCCTCCACACTCCCAACTTTAATATACCGACTCCAAGATTGCGCTACAGTGTAGGGAATGGGAAATTTCCCATTTCCACACTGTAGCTCACTGAAGTGCGATCTCAGAGTTAGTATATTTAAGTAACGGGGGTGTGGGGGGTGCAGGGGGGCTTGCCCCCCTGCTACAACCCTTTCCTTCTATTTGTTTTATTTTTTTATTTAGTTTCTTACAACTTCGAACGTTTAACTGTTCGATCTGTAAAAGTCAAACTTTACAGATTCGAACATTTAAGCGTTTGTTGTCGTAATATAGACCCGAAGATTCTAAAGGAATGAGAAGTGTACTAACTGGTTCTCTGACAGAGTAGCTGATGCTTGGAACAGACTACCAAATTACATTAAAGCAAGTACTAGTTTAGATATTTTTAAGAACAGCCTGGACATTTATTATGGGAACAAGTATTTTGGCATATTGGCAAGCTAGAAGGGCTTTAATACCTGTGCTTGAAACATTTGTATGTATGTATGTATGTAAATATACACATACACTATTCATGTTATGAATCTTTGTATGCTGTTATATATTTGTTAACTTAATTTTTACTTTGTTTTCTGTTGTTAAAATTCTAATAAAAGTTTTTTGTAAAAAAATTTATAATAAGAGACTTAGAGACTTTTCATACTTGGAGACTTAAATTTACAGTGGCAAGGTCCTCACAAAAATCAAAAAAAAAAAAAAAATAACACACTTTCCAAAAATGGTCTGATCTATTTAGTTCACAACCCAACAAGAACCTGTACTAAAACAAAATCTTCACTCCTAATTAATGTATTCATAAAAATTGCTTCCCAGGGAAATGCAAACGTGTGGCAATATCGACCAGTAGCCTAAATGACCGCTGGTCATTCTAAACAAAGAAAAGGCAGTGTATCTTAAAACATCAGATCCTTCTCTGACTCAACACAGGAAAACCATGACAATGAACTTCATCATACTATTTGGAGTGATATTCATAAGGATAATAACCCCAGAATAGGCCTCAAGACCATCGTTATCTTGCTAGAACCTAGTAAAAAGTCACTAAAGTGCTACCTCATATTCCCTGATGCCATGTAAAAATCACAAAAACTATTGAAATGAAGAAATAGTGTATAGAAGCAGTGGTAAGATGTCCCCGTCAGCAACGCCAAAAATGTGCACTTTTAAGAGCTCAAGCAAAAGGTACACAACACAAATATCAAAATATATCTAGAAGTAATAAACCACTTTCTTGTATAAGTTGCCCAAAACAATTTTAGAAATTAATTAAATCCATATCTGGCAATCTGGAAACCCTCTGGCAACAGGCACAGCTAAGCAGAGAATTCTTGAATTCCATCAAAGATATTATGTTCACAGCCCTGCTCTCATCCAATGCCTATTTCAATCAATAAGATCCAAACATCTCCCTAAGTGGACAAAATTCACTATTCCACTTCCTGAACCTGCTTTCATTTTACTTCATGAAGACTTTACCTAGCTAATAATAGGAACATTAGAAAATATAGGCATTTATAAATCTGTCAAATATTCGTTGTTATACCATATGTATTTTAGTGTGGCAGTACATCATATCTAAAATCCTCTTTACTATATTTATAATCAAGGACTTGCCCACAGAATTATTCTTCATGGTTGTAAGCATGTAATTGTTGTACTTGTATCTAAAACCAATAATACTAAGTGCACCTAAGGCTATAGATTGATTACAAGTTTGTCTATCATAGGTTAATAGGTTCTGAGATATATACTAGGCCAATGACTACTGGGGCCTTTATTAGCCTAGCCATGCAATCTACCCCATTTGTGTCCCTGTGTATCATGGGCATTTATTAGGTTATGCTTCAATAGGGTTAGGGATCATAGGAAAAATTACTGCACAACAGGGGTCCATCCTTGGCCCATTACTGATCTCTATCTTTAATAATAACCTATCATTTAGGTTCATAGGTTCATAGGTTCATACTAGGCTATCTGCCCTGGGGCAATTATAAGCCTAGCCCGATTCTGTATGGCTTACGCCACCCCTTGATTTGAGTATACTGTGCCCTTTTTAAGGTTTAGTTTACTGTGCCTCTGTCTAATAGTGACACGGGAGTAATCCCTGGGACAAACCTACGATCCCCCATCCACTTATCGAGATTCTTCTTGAAGAGATTCAGTGAGGTGCTCTGCCTCACATGAACTGGAATTCTATTCCAGAGCGAAGGTAGCCTCTGGATTATGAACCTGTCCCTCCAGCAAGTTCTATTTATTTCTGTGCTGAGGTTCAAGTCCCTCAAGCGTGTGGCTCTAAGGGATTTAGATTTACTGAGGTGGAGCATGTCCATTAATTCTGGATTTGACATAGCTTTGTATGTCAGGCATAGATCGCCTCAAAGTAGGCGGTATGCAACTGAGTAGAGCTGGAGTTTTTTTAACCGAGCAGCATATGGCATCTGTTTGAGACCCTTGATCCTCTTGGTGAGATACTTTTGGGGTCTTTCTAATTGCTGCAGGTGTCTGGTAAGGTACATCCCAAAAGGGGCATTGTATTCTATGATGGGCCTGATGAGGGATGAATAAAGGGGCACAATTACCTCTCTTGATCTAGATGTGAAACCCTTCATGATGAGGTGGGCTATGGTAGAAGGTCTTTCTAACCACTTTGGCAGTGTGGTTTTCAAAGGAGAGATTGCTATCAACTTGGGTCCCCAGGTCCCTAATAACTTTCTCTGTACTTAATGGGTTTCCGCCTATGTGGTAATTTGTGGGCACATTGTTTTTGCCAAAGGGTATGACTATACATTTTTTGGCATTTAGCTTTAAACCATGGTGCTGGCACCAGTTATCTGTCTCTGTGAGACCTTTTTGAAGGATGTTTGTGTCAGCTGGAGAGTTGATTATGGCGCCCAGTTTGCAGTCGTCTGCGAACTTGGTGAGCCATAGTCCTCCCACGTAGCCTGTACCTCGGAAAAGTATATACTGAACAAGAGTGGTCCCAGGACAGAACCCTGTGGGACGCCACTTGTGACCGGTTTCGAGTCTGACATGGCTCCAGCAACTCTCACTCTGTGGGTTCTGTCTTTGAGCCAGTTTGCGACCCATCTTGTGACATAGGGGTTTATATTTAAGCTGGATAGCTTATCTATGATGCCCGAGTGGGGTATTGTGTCAAATGCCTTTGCAAGGTCCAGATAGGCTGTATGGACTACCTTCCCTTCATCTATGGCTTTGGTGACTGTTTCAAAGAAGTCAACCAGGTTCAAAAGGCAGGATCTGCCCTTGACACAGCAGAACTGGGTAGGATCTAGTGTCTGTAGGTCCCCAATGTCTTTGTTTATGAGCTCCATGATGATCCTCTCCATAGCCTTGCAGACTAAGCTAGTCAGGCTTATGGGGTGATAGTTTCCAGGGTCCGTAGAGGCTCCACCTTTGTGGAGTGGGACCACTGTTGCTGTACGCCATTCTGTGGGCACATATCCTGTAGTGAGGCTGAGATTGTATAGCTGTTTTATTTGAGGGATTAGTTCCTCTTGTAGTTCATGTAGGACGCAACCTGGGACGCCATCTGGTCCCATGGAAGCAGTGTTTTTTGCTTTGGAGAGGGCAGCCGTCACCTGAGCATGTGAGATGTTTGGGAGGCAGCCCTCTGCCGGGATAGATACTTGCTCTTTTGGGAGGGGGTGGAGAGGTTTGCACTGAACCTGTCTGCCAGGATATTGGCGATGTCTGTGGGTTCAGTGTATTTTTGTCGTTTAGAATCAACTCAGAACAAGTCTGGGAGTTGCATCCCAGGTTTCTAACATAACTGAAAAAAGCCTTATGATTGTCTTTGGTGTCCTGTGCAATATTTCTCTCGAAGCTGGCCTTGGAGGATTTTATGAGGGATCGTAATTTTTTGCTAGTACTGATCAGAGATGCCTTCCCTATTAGGGATTTTGCTCTATCATGTAGTACCTTCCTCCTTCTGTTGTACAGTTTATTTATGGCAGGGGTCCACCAGACTGGATGCCTGCCTTTGGATGATTGGGTCTTGGTTTTGTTTGGGATAGCATGATCCATGCATTCCTGGAGATGTCCATAGAATGCATTTATATAGGATTCTGCAGTTTGGGCTATAGTTTCCACTGGCCCTGGGGCCTTGAAGGATTCCACTTCGGTTTTGAGAAGTGAGAAGTTCGCTTTTGAGAAGTTTTTCACTGTGGTTTTCTGGGCTGGGGGTGGGGTCGGGATGTGGACATCCAGTGAAATTAATTTATGGTCTGATCTTACCAATGAGGGATATACTTCTGGTGTGGAGCATAGAGTCCCCATGTTGGTAATGATCAGGTCTAGTATGTTGTCCCCTCTTGTGGGAGTGGTGACTAGTTTTTCCATAGCATTTGAGTTTATAATTTCCAGGAATCTTTGGGCTAAGGTGCTGGGGCTTGAGTAGTGCTTCCAGTAAATGTTTGGGTAGTTGAAGTCGCCCAATATAATGGTGTTCGGAGAGATCTTCATGTTCTCCAATATTTTCAGGAAAGCCGATTTAATTTATCTAATTTCAGATGTGGATTAAATGTAGATGACTTTATATTTCTCAATTCAGATATATCTACAACAGAAATTGCAAAATGAATTCAGTACTGTATAGAACAGGTTATTTAGGATGGCCTAGTCAATAACTTCAACAAAGCAAAAATGTTATTTAGCACACATCAGAAATATAAAACAACATAGCATTGAGCATTGTAGACCCACAATGAAATTTCCTTCCCACAGTAGCAGTAAAAAGATACCTGGGTATCATTTTTAATCAGCAGTTTGCCTTCATCTTACAGAATGGCCACTTAACACATAAATCTATAACACAACTTGATCTAGCTTACAAGTACTTTGACCTACTTATCCAGGAGGCTTGAAAGGTTTTAGCAATACAGATGCTATTACTGAAAACAAAATACTGCCTATAAACTTGTGCCCTAAATTCAGCATAGAACACAGCCATACTTCAAGTAGCAGTAAACAGAATCTTCCAATTATTAACCCTCCCCTGCCTTAAAGAACATCACTCCTCCACAATACAAAGTAAAGATTTCCTGCAAATAGCTGCAAGAGCAACTTTTTCAGAACTGTTTGACATTTAAAATGTTTCACTGTTTTTACCGTCTTTCACTGTTCCCCAAACCTAGACGCAGAAAGCCTAACTACTCTGCTATTTCAAAGACAGGCTATACAATCAGTCTAGTAAGACCTCCCTTTGGGAGTTTGTATGCGAATGTTTTATGGTTAATGTAAGGCTTAGGTAACTGGATAAAGTTAGCATGTCTGTGAGTGTTTTAAGATTAGAGTAAAGGTTAAGTAAGGGATAGAGTTTGCGCGTCAGTGGTGAGTGTCCAAGCTGTTTTGTGTAGTGATAGTGTTAAGTGAAGTGATCTTTTAAGGTAGGCTGCATTGTTAGGGTTTGGAACAAAGGCAGTTTTAAAGTAGAACGGGGGGAAAGCAGCTCTGGGGTACAGTATGAGGTTCACTTTTTTGTAACAGCCTTGTTCACACTTAGGCCTCTAGGTATCAAATATTGCTTGTTCATATTTGCATTAATAATTCCAAAAGCATGCTACATACAGAGTATTAACAGGTTTCATCTTAAAGCTTACATAGTAGCCAACACATCTGCATTGATATTTCACCTTTGTCTAGTGCAGATAAAGATAAATTAATTGTTCACATATTTATTTATATTGTCATAAATATCATGCTTTTTTTAAATATCTCAGCAATCAAGTAGCACCGACAGAACTGCTTAGCCTCACATGAAAGCTATCAGCTGGGTGAACAAAATGCATCTGACAGGGTTTGTGTAACTTGAGTGATTGCTGAGAAACTAGAAGTTTTTTTTACAAAATATTACAAACTTAATAGTTACTATATTTTTACTGTGACTTGCAAAATCCAGTTCAAGGCCTAAAACCATAGTTTCTACTGAAGAGTTTGCCATTTACACTTCTTTAAGAACCTCTCTGGTTCCAGTGATAACACTTGTTTGAAATGTGAAGATGTAATTTGATTCTATCAAAAAGCTTAGGCTTCACCCACTAAAAGCTACCTTCTGAGCTTCATTGCAGGAATGAATTAATGTACACTCACGGACATAAACCACAGCAAATGAGCAGATGGGAGGCCTCACCATTGCCTTACATTGATGTATAATGCAACAAAGAGGACCAGAAGGGCATTATCAGTTTGATACTCAGTGATGCCAGAAGCCTAAGCAAGAAGATAGCTGGACTAGAATCATCAGTAACTGAGTATGAAACCAATCTGATCAGGATGTCAAATATGTAGGATAGGATATGGTAATTCCATGATAGAGATTATTTAGGCTCTACAGAGAATTTAAGGACTGAAGTGTTGCTGCTCTATACCTCAGGAAGGATTGGTTGGGAGGTTTAATAGGAGAAAGAATAAGGAAAGTCGGGGGCAGCTGAAGGAAACGATGCAGTGAGAGAAGAGTGTCAACTTTTTAATTGTAAAGTTTTAGGGCAAAACTGGCATGGAGATACTTTCTTCAAACTGCCAGCTGCATGGGAAGAAAAGTTTATTAGGATATGCCTGGGATAAGATTAAAAAATAGACATGAAAGAAGGGATTAGTTCTGATGAAAACCCTCAGTTTATATGACATAGACTCAAGCATTCAGTCATCAAGGCTGTTCAAAATATTTGACCAAGAAAACTTCATAGAAAATGTTGACTGCAACTAGGAAGTGAAAAATCTTCAATTTAGTGTTTTTTTTTTTTTTTTTTTTTTTTTTAAAGTTGTGAGATCTACAAGTCCATGCACCACTAGGAAACTGTGACTGTACAATGGTGTGACTCATACTTATCAAAAACAAACCAGTTCAGGTCTCAAAGACCAGAGGTTCACTTTACACAGGAAACATAGGCTAAGGCATCCAAATATGGAAAAAATCACAATATAAATAGGATCACTAAGGGGGAGAGTAGAACAGAAAATTAGTAAAGCAAAAGTTAAAAAATAGAAGCTGAAGTTATGGAATAGCTGCAAAGTGAAGGATTTAGTGTAGAAAGTCTAACACAGGTTATATCACAGCATGATGGAACAAGGAGTTGCCCACGTAAGGAGAAATAGGAGGAGAAAGACTTAATATGGTGCAATATTTATACAAAGGACAAAGCAAAACTAATCAATACAAAAAGAACAACACTGAAGATATTTGTAGAGAAATACAGACAAAGGCATACAGATATGGAACATTTTACAATACAAAAAAATAAGAAAACAAAGAGGAAAAGTAGCAAAGAGGATTAGTGTTAGAAAAATCTACATGCTGCCTAGAAAAATATATTTACAAAGTGTGCTGCTTAGAAAATATATTTACATACATGCTGCCTAGAAAAATATATTTACAATGTGTGCTGCTTAGGAAGATGTGTATTTAATCATTCAAACATATATAAGTTGTGTGATCAAATATATAGAGAAATGTGTGCTTTAGTTAGGAATAAATGTACTTAAATCCATAACAAAGAATAAAGGTTAGGTAATGCATTTAATTCTGTCTTACTAGAATAATAGTAGAAATAAACCTGCATATTATTGCTTGAAGCACAAGCTGCAGTGTAATCAGAAATTTGACCTTGGCAGCTTGCAGATGCAGTCTGGCTCATGTCTTTCAAGTAAAGATTATTTTGCAAAGTTAGAAAATAATAAATCTGTTCGCATGTGTGTCCTCTTTCCTGCCTCCACCAGGAGAGTAGCCTTGTGCGCACTATCTCTGATAGTGCGCAGCTGGGAACAAGAAAGACAAAGGGAGGCTTTAAGGAAGACATACATCTATTGTATTTGAACTAATCAGAGAACCTTGAATTGGCTACATCCTCAGGAGGTCATCGTGACTGACCAGCTGCTTGCAAGGCTGCAACATTCTCATGGGAAAAGGACTTTTTGAAAAACACAAATTCAGCACTTTTTATGAATTACTATGATGTAAAGACCCTGTCACTGACCACACCAGTGAGGTGGGCAAAACTGATAATGAAATGTATATAACCAATGTGTTTTGGTCAATAAAGCAGTCAAAATTCTATACAAACTTTGTGTATGGTTTTTTGCCTCCTAATGTACATTAGTGAATAAGATATCTGAGTTTCTCCTGCATTATTGTTTGTTATTAATTGACATTGTGTTTGAATAACTCAATGATTTTTACAGTCTGACTCTAACAAATTTATTTAACATCTTGGTCCTAATCGTGCGAATTCCCTTGGTAAGCTACAGGTCAGAATATATAGGTGGTATTGAAGTCTGCGAGAAGAAGGAAAGACCTCCGACTGAATTGTCGTGCCTAAAGAGGCTGTCCACTTGTCTGATCTGTGGCGAAAAGCGGAAAACTGGGTCCTAAAAAGCCTATCAAACATAAGCAGGAGGCTCGGGTAAGCAGAATTCCTCTCTTTGTTTTTGTTTTAGATCGGGGACCAGGTTACACTGTGCTATTGCTAAGGTTTGTGATAGCAGGGAGAGAGGTAGTCGAAGTATTGTATCTTGAGTCATAGATCAGGAAATAAAGCAAAACAAAGTAAACAGTCATTCTAGACACTACTGTGAATACGGGAATAGAGATACCACGTGGTACAAGAGAAAGGGTTACGTAACAGTTCTGTTGTTTTCTCTCTCTCTCTCTCTCTCTCTTCTTTTTTTTCTCTTTCAGAGACATGGGAAATGAATGCACTAAAGGGTCACGTGACCCGCCTCTAACAGAAGATGCAAAATATATGCAATTACAGAGAGCAGATAATGTGAGATATTTTGCAACATGGGTTAACAAGTATGACTTTGATGGTAAATTGGATAAAATGTCATTAGTAAAACTTTTGAGACAGTTAAAATCTGGCCTGAGAAGGTCAGGCAAAAAACAACGACAGTTGGGTGTTCCTCAAGCTCATCAGTGGATTGAGGAAGCGAACCGAAGGAACAGAAAAATAAAAATGCAAAGGCATTATTTTTAGACAAAGAGGATAATAATGTAATAGTAGCATCGGTCCCTCCCTACCACGTCCACCGATGCCTTACTCAGAATATGAAGCGGGAGGGCGGGCTGACCCCCCCCCACGTTACCCAGAGACAACAGGGATATTAAGACAACCATTTGTAAGAGAACCTATCGGGACTAGATCCCGAACACGTCAAACACTTGTAGATGTTCAACCAAGCGGGAATTTATTAGATGAGGGTGAGGAAATCTGTCCATTAATAGAAGTACCAAACCCGCAGGCAGGACAGGAGGGCCAGGCCTCAACTCTCTTAGTGTATAGACCATGGACACCGACAGACATCCGAAAAGCTACAGAAGGAATTCCCCATCCAAAAATTAACTTTGAGAAATTTCTACAGGATTTACAGGGTATGAGATTGAGTTACCACTTAAATGGGGAAGAGGTAGAAAGAGTAGTTAGACAAATTTTAGGTCCAGACTGGCACATGATTTGTGGCACCTGGAATGCCCGTGACGCAACACAGGCCACTCCCACATAGTGACGCAGAACTAGATACTAGATTGAAGGGTCTTACAGACCGCATTACTGAAAAATGGAAACCTAGGGCAGACTGGACTTGCATTAACCAGTGTGTACAACGAGATAATGAAACTGTGGATGCATACTATGGTAGATTGTTAGAATGTTTTAATAACCATAGTGGCATGCCTGTTCCTGAAAATCAAAAAATGATAGTTCATATGAACAACAATTGAAGAATGCATTTTTGAAAGGTTGTATTGCCCCTATCAATAGCTTCATCACGAAGCACATGATAGATCACCGAACAAGTAGGCTTCAAGCCTTGTTAGAGTATGCTAGACATGCCGAAAAACATTTTAACAGTAAAAAGAAAAAGAAAACGCAGGTCTTCACAGCTGAAGGCGGTCGCGGAAGTTTTGTAGTACAAGCAGCCAAAAGGGTAAGCAAAATATTCAGGGTAACAAACGCTCTGACAAAAACTCAGAAATTTATGAGAGCAGAAAGAAAAAAGGTGAATGCTTCAATTGCGGTAAGAAGGGACACTTGGCAAGGGATTGCAGGAGCAAGGCACCTGCGGAAAAAAAGGATAAGGAAGATGAGGATTGACTATATGACAGTTATGCTGCTCAGCAGTTATCAGAAGAGACTAATGAGCAGGGGGATGATGTAAATACCTTAGAAGAAGCGGATGACATGCAACTGGATGTAGAAGTTGGGGAAAGTGAAGTTTTAGATCTGGCACTACTGAGCTTAGAGCTCTATTTAGCAGACACGAAACCGGAAGTTACACTTCTGGTAGAAGGAGAGAAATCAAATTTTTGTGTGATTCAGGAGCATCACGAACTTTGATACATCCTTCAAAGTTACGGAACATTCTGAGTCACCTGATTACATATTAGTGAAAGCAGCAAACGGACAGTTGTACAGGGAACCACTTTCCCATGATATAGCAATAACTGATCCAGTCTCGGGCATGACCCAAAGAAGTAAAATAGTACTTTCTGCCAAATGCCCCATGAACCTATTAGGAAGAGATCTTATGCAACTTTTGGCATAGCAGTAGTCCCTACCATGAGCGGTATGGAGGCACAGAGACAAACTGACACCTTTGTAGTGCGGTCGGAGGGGAGGCTTATTATTGGTACAGCCAGGATCTGGTTACAACGGACCAGGGGCAGTGACCGAGGAACTGATGAATGTAGCCACCAGCAAGGTGCCTCCCTCGATACTGACCAGCAACATTTATTACATTGTACCCTATATTATTGTAGCACACCAGGACCTGATAAAGAATACGAACAAAAGTTGTTCAGGAATCCTGCAAATAGACTGATATTACGGACCCTATACTGGGACACTGAGGGCAACAGTGTGGTGAGTTGTTCGTTACCTCAGGAGTTTTTGGAATTGTACAAATCCAATAAACTGCCACACGTTAGCCTAACCAAAAACAAGAATGTTAGGTGGGTAGACTTGGGTGACAAAGTGACAGGATGGGAGAGACTAACTGACTCAGAGTTATCGGACTTAGGAGTACAGAAACAGAAACTGAATTGGTTAGCATAAGCACGCCCAGCTGTACACTTACAACAGAGTGAAGACAGCTGAATGGCGTTCTTGATAGAAGAAGAAGAAAAAGCTTTGAGTGAAATACCAAATGTTCTTTGGTCAACAGGAAAATCAGATGTAGGACTTATTCGTACAGCAGGGCCAGTAGTTATTACACCAAAATCAGCCTTTAGACCAAGAAAACGACAATATCCTTTGAGCAAGGATGCAGAACAGGGAATCAAACCTATTATAATGGCATTACTCAAGGAAGGGATACTGGTGGAATCTTTAGATTCACCATGTAATACTCCTCTATTTCCTGTAAAAAAAGCAAACGGGGAATGGCGGATGGTACAAGATTTACAAGCTGTAAATGATGCGGTAATACCAAGAGCACCTACGGTGCCAGACCCACATACCTTATTAAATGATTTGAAGCCACAACAGAAATATTTCACCGTGGTAGATATTAGCAATGCATTTTTCTCAATACCTATCCACCCTGACAGCCAGCATTGGTTTGCATTTACATTTCAGGGCAAAAGGTATCGTACACCCGACTACCACAGGGATATAGTGAAAGTCCAACGATATTCGCACAAGAGATGGCTAGCAACCTGGCAGGGTTTTCTCCACCAGGGGCAGCCAAGTACTACTTTATGTAGATGACATCTTGCTTGCAGCCCCTACCCAGCAACAGTGTAGGGAAGACACAATAGCATTATTGAAATTCTTAGCTGAGCAAGGGCATAAAGTGAATAAACATAAATTGCAACTTTGGAAAGAACAGGTTAAATACCTGGGATATGTGATATCCAAAGAAGGCAGAACATTAGATGAAGAACGAAAAACAGCTATTTTACAAGCACCCAGACCAACTACCAAGAAGGAAATGATGTCCTTCTTGGGAGCGACTAATTTTGTCGAAGTTGGATACCAATTATGCTTTAGAAACGGCTCCATTGGCTGATTTAATATTTAAAACACCAATGGCAGCACAAGAAACACTACACTGGACTCCGGAAGCAGAGGCAGCCTTTTGCAGACTAAAAAAACTGATAGTTTCATCATTAGTTTTAGGGCTTCCGAATTACCATAAGAGATTTTTCCAAACTGTAGATTGTAGGCGGGATACATGACGTCAGTACTGACGCAACAACATGGCGGCAAGCAACGCCCCATAGCTTACTATTCATCACAGTTAGATCCGGTGGCACGATCATTACCACCCTGCGTACAAGCAGTAGTCGCAGCAGCTATGGCAGTGCAAGCTTCAGCCTCAGTGGTGTTGTTTCATCCTCTCACGTTGAGAGTACCTCATACAGTTGCGATAATTTTGCTGCAGGAAAAATAGCATTTTATCCCCTGCCAGACATCTTTCTTGCATGACCATACTATTGAGTCAACCCCATATGACAATTGAGCGTTGTACAACATTAAATCCGTCGACATTACTTCCAATTCCTGTGGATGGCATACCACACAGCTGCCTACAGGAAATGGAACAAATAACCACACCCAGACAAGATCTTACTGATGTACCTTTAGCTGGCGCAGAGGTGACATTTTTGTGGATGGGTCCTGTAGACGAGGTCCTACAGGGAAGAACCTAGTGGGCTATGCAGTAGTGACTGATGACGAAATCATAGAAGCACAACCCCTGCAACATAACCTGTCAGCTCAAGCAGCAGAATTGATAGCTTTGACACGTGCTTGCACTCTAGCGAAAGGCAAATGTGTTAACATATATACTGACAGTCAGTACGCTTTCTCTACAGTGCATGTCTTTGCACAACAATGGAAAAACAGGGGGATGATAACATCTACTGGCAAGCCGATTAATCATGCGCAATTAATTTTGAACCTGTTAGATTCTATTCAGTTACCCACTAGAATAGCTATCTGTAAATGTGCAGCCCATACAAAACAACAAGACAGAATTTCAAAAGGGAATGCTCGGGCTGATGCAGCTGCGAAGCAAGCTGCCTCAGACCCAGAAACTGTGCTTTTAAATGAAGAACTACAACCTTCTGAGACTCTAGATTTAGAAATGTTAAAAACAATGCAGACATTAGCTACAAAAGCAGAAAAGCAAAAGTGGATAAAACGAGGAGCAATCCTTAAAGAGGGACTGTACATCTCCAAAGAGAAAAAGCCCATATTGCCATCTAATTTATTTAGATATGCAGCTTTGTTGAGTCATGGGCAGAGCCATGTCTCAACAGGGGGGATGGTACAGTTAGTTAACAAAACATTCCAAACATATGGATTTACGAATTATACACAAAAATTTTGTGCAACATGTCATATTTGTAGCAAACATCATGCACAGGGAGCATTTAAACCAAAGCGAGGGAGTTTTCCAACACCACCCTATCCGTTCCATACTATTTGTATGGATTTCATAGAAATGAACAAATGTGAAGGGAAAAAATACTGTTTAGTAATCATAGATATGTTTTCAAAATGGGTAGAAGCTTTTCCAACTAGAAATCCAGATGCAGCAACAGTGGCAAAGGCCCTAGTGAAAGAAATCATTCCTAGATTTGGCATACCGGAAAGAATTTATAGTGACAATGGGACACATTTTGTTAACCAGGCAATACAGCAGCTTGGGAGATTTTTGGGATTTCTTTGAAAAACCATTGTGCTTATCACCCTCAGTCAGCAGGACTGGTGGAGAGGTACAATGGAATCTTGAAAAACAAGTTGAGAAAATTAATGAGTGAGACTCAAAAGACTTGGATTTGCTGTCTGCCTTTAGCACTGCTGAGCATGAGAACTGTTCCAAATGTAAAGGGCTTGACCCCTTTTGAAATAGTGTTTGGAAGGGCATATTGTGTGCCACAATGGAAGGCCCTCATGCCTGCAGAGCTGGAGGCCGATGGCTCATTAGCTAGTTATATGAAAAAGTTATTAACAAATAAGACTGTTTTGCAGTTGAACTCTTTTCCAGATAAACAAGAAACGAAACCAGAAGCCGTGCTGACCCCGGGGTCCTGGATTTGGCTGAAAATCATAAAGAGAAAGAACTGGGCGAGTCCAAGGTGGGAAGGTCCGTACCAGGTACTGTTGGCAACACCCACTGCAGTGAAAATCGCTGAGAGAGCATCTTGGGTTCATTTAACCCATTGCAAACCTGTTAAGAAATTTAGTTTGGACATACCACAGGAACAGGATGGCCAGAGGCAGAATGAATAAAAATGTGAAACAACCCCAGAGACACTGGTTCACTGGCCTACTGATCATACACTTAATAACTATGTTTGTAGTAACTTTTTTGTTGTTATGGTTTTTCTTGCATATAACTACAGAAGTGAAATTAATAAAACGTGATGAAGGACTGGCTACAGACTGGCACCCAAACTTTAACACATACCTGGCTATGAAAGCGAGTTTATGTAGAGACTATGAGCATTTCAAATTGCTGGGTCTGTACTGCAATACCCACAGCATATGGAGGACTTTTGATGTCTGCTGTCCCCTTGGGAATAAATGCAACTTGGGAAAACCTGTTATTTGACACAGGCACTGTGAGATCACAAGACAAAGTGGCATTACATTTGCCTGTTACTCAGAAAGGAATTGTTTGTTTTGTTAAAAATGATACACTCCAGGTTGGTTGGAGTAACTGTAACATAACTGTGTCTTACAAATGTTATATAAAACCTATAGACCAAGGTACTAGTTGCAGCACGAATTATGATTCATATTTAAGCTTGATGAAAACAACATTGAGAAATGTGCAAAAATCTCCTGAAATATATAGACAATTCTCTGTTATAGATAAGAAAATGTTTCATTCAGGGTTAACCCGCATCAGTACAAAAGTAG
This sequence comes from Protopterus annectens, assembly GCF_019279795.1. NCBI lineage: Eukaryota > Metazoa > Chordata > Ceratodontiformes > Protopteridae > Protopterus > Protopterus annectens. The sequence continues at coordinate 830,013,874 of NC_056743.1, read as the reverse complement.
AAAACTGTTATTTTGTTTGTGGGAAAAAGGCCTATAAATGGTTACCTGAGAATTGGTCCGGCAGTTGTTTTTTGGGTTATCTGGTTCCAGCCATAAGACATACTGCAGAATTGCCCTGGGTAAAATCGTAATGTAAGAGATGTAGCTCACCGAGCTGAAAATACAGTCAGAAAACCTACTAATCCAGTGGGTAAGATTGAAGCAAGCTGGAAGGATCATTCGTCTGTGAAAGACAAAGAAAAATTAACCCATATGGACTTGAGTGACAGTGTTATATCCTGGGCTGGAATATTCCCAACCTATGGAGCAGTCAAATCGATCTGGGAATTGAGAAAATTGTCAAAACTTCTCGAAGTAATGAGCAATGCGACTTTTTCCGCTCTTGAACTTGTGACTGACGAGATGAATGCAATGAGAACAGTTGTATTACAGAACCGAATGGCTCTCGACTTCACCCTAGCGGCGAGAGGTGGTACGTGCGCGCTTATCAAAGAAGAATGCTGTGCGTACATTCCAGACAACCAGCATGAAATTAATGATCACCTGGAGGTAATACAGCAGGTGTCAGCAATGGCAGAACCAGGCCCAAACCCACTGACGAACTTTTTCCAGAATCTGTTTGGGGGGTGGGGGTCGGTCCTTATGAACATTCTGATTGCAATTTGTGTGGTACTGCTCATAATTGGAGCATGTGTCTGCTGCGGGATACCCTGTGTGAAAAAATTAGTTAAAGACTTAGTTGATGTATCAGTGACTGAAACTATGTACCAAGATATAGAATTGAATTTGTTGATACCAAGTGAAAGTCTATCTGAAATATAAAACAAATGACTTACTTAGCTGAAAGTCCTTGAAAGGAAAAGGCTAAGAAATGAACTAATACTGTTTATGTTTCACATAGTATTAAATGCATTAAAAGGAGGGAGAATGTTAGAAAAATCTACATGCTGCCTAGAAAAATATATTTACAAAGTGTGCTGCTTAGAAAATATATTTACATACATGCTGCCTAGAAAAATATATTTACAATGTGTGCTGCTTAGGAAGATGTGTATTTAATCATTCAAACATATATAAGTTGTGTGATCAAATATATAGAGAAATGTGTGCTTTAGTTAGGAATAAATGTACTTAAATCCATAACAAAGAATAAAGGTTAGGTAATGCATTTAATTCTGTCTTACTAGAATAATAGTAGAAATAAACCTGCATATTATTGCTTGAAGCACAAGCTGCAGTGTAATCAGAAATTTGACCTTGGCAGCTTGCAGATGCAGTCTGGCTCATGTCTTTCAAGTAAAGATTATTTTGCAAAGTTAGAAAATAATAAATCTGTTAGCATGTGTGTCCTCTTTCCTGCCTCCACCAGGAGAGTAGCCTTGTCGCACTATCTCTGATAGTGCGCAGCTGGGGAACAAGAAAGACAAAGGGAGGCTTTAAGGAAGACATACATCTATTGTATTTGAACTAATCAGAGAACCTTGAATTGGCTACATCCTCAGGAGGTCATCGTGACTGACCAGCTGCTTGCAAGGCTGCAACATTCTCATGGGAAAAGGACTTTTGAAAAACACAAATTCAGCACTTTTTATGAATTACTATGATGTAAAGACCCTGTCACTGACCACACCAGTGAGGTGGGCAAAACTGATAATGAAATGTATATAACCAATGTGTTTTGGTCAATAAAGCAGTCAAAATTCTATACAAACTTTGTGTATGGTTTTTTGCCTCCTAATGTACATTAGTGAATAAGATATCTGAGTTTCTCCTGCATTATTGTTTGTTATTAATTGACATTGTGTTTGAATAACTCAATGATTTTTACAGTCTGACTCTAACAAATTTATTTAACAATTAGTAATGGAGAAGTTAAAGAAATAGAAACTAAGGTTATGGATTACCTGCAAAGTGAGGGATTTAGTGTAAAAAATCTAACTTGGATAACACCACAACAGGATAGAGCAATGGATCCCCAAATTAAGGAGAAACCAGTGGACTGGGAAACATCTAATCAGTTGCCATATGAAGATACTTTGGAGCCTTCAATAGAAAAACAGTAATAAAGTTCAGCTGGAGGTGCACAGCAAGGGAAGGAACACGAAACTGTGGCAACTCTGACTTAGCCAATGTTGTGGAGTGAAAAGCCAGTGAGTTCCCATATGAAACAGCAAGAGATGACACAGGATGAAACTGGAGAGAATGTGGCACAGGAAGATGTGCTGGGACTTTCTGTAGAATGCACACAGGAAACGGAGAACAACAGGACAAGACCTGGGAGCTTTGACACAAGCACAAAAATCCTTCTGATTTTATAACTTACAGACACCTTTGTAACCAAGTAAAGTGCCTAGTTATTAAGGACAAAAAGGCTACTACCATAATCCACAAAACAAAAACAACCCAAAACACTTCTGGATCTCAATCAACAACCTACTATCTCCTGAATCAAACAATAACCCCTGCCCAAATCGAGAAAAAAAAAACATCGAAGTAGCCACACTCTTCAACACATATTTCATAGATAACATAGCCAATCTTACCACCAATTTCCCTCATAACCAGCCTAAACCATCAAAGCCCTCATCTACAAATACCTCCTTTCCCCACTCATATAACTTCTCTCTAGTACCTATCTCTACTGCCACAGTAAAGAAACTACCTTTCAGACTGAAACCTTGTACTACTGCCCCTGACAACCTGTCCCCAGAATTCCTTCAAATAGGTGCAAACTCCATTATCTATCCTGTCTGCTTAATAGGGCCATCAAAGAGTCTTATGTTCCCACCATTTGGAAAAAAGCATTCATCCTCCCACTGCACAAAGGTGGTAGCAGCACAGATATCACCAACTTTAGACCCATCACTATTCTCTCACTCATCTCAAACATCCTGGAGAAATGTATTCATAGCCAGCTCCAAAACTTTCTACTCAGTAATAACCTACTATCAGCAAACCAGCATGGTTTTAGACCTGGGAATAGTACCACTACAGGGCTCATATCTTTCTGTGACTCTGTCAACTGGGCTCAAGACACCGGAAACCTGTCTCCTCTCTATTTCTCGACCTTTCCAAAGCCTTTGATACTATCGCCCATTCTCTTCATATAAAACTGTCCATCTGAGGAATCTCTCCTTCCACCCTACACTGGTTCACTAACTACCTCACAGACAGGCAACAAGCTACTAAATGGCAACACTCTTTCTCTCCTTTCCTCAACACCACTACTGGAGTACCCCAAGATTCTATCTTAGGGCCTCTGCTTTTCAACATTTTTATCAATGACTTCAATTCTACTCTCACCCAGGGTACAGTCATCCAATATGCAGATGACTCCACTATCATCTGCACTGCTAATTCTCCACCCGAACTCCTGAAACTTACCCAGTCAGCTCTCAGCACCACCAAAATATGGATGGCTAATAACCACTTTGCCTTAAATCCTAAGAAAACCAAATTAATGCTATTCACCCTTAAGAAGTCCACTACTATAAACAAAGACTCTTTTACTATTCTCTCCTAAGACAACACTACCCTCGAGGTAGTCACACATACTAAACTTCTAGGTGTCACTATAGATGAACACTTAACTTTCGACTTGCACATACACAGCAACATTAAAAAAGCACACCAGAAACTAAGTACACTATACCATCACAAAACCTTCCTAAATTACTCCTCAAAACTATCCATTGCCTCCACCTTCCTGCTCCTATTAGTTCTTTATGGTGCTCCTCTCTTCACCAACATACAGGCTAGTCTTAAATCCAAACTAGACTCGTGCTACAATAAAAGCGCCAAGTTCATCACTAATAGACGACATTTCTCTCAACATTGCACCTCTATTCGGCTACTAAACTGGCTGGAACTTCTGCCCACAAACTAATATTTAATCCATCCACCTTCCCTTCCCTTTCTTCTCTATTCACTTTATATACCACCCTAGCAGACCTCTCCGCTCTGAAAATCAAATGCTTTTACAAGTAGGAAAACCTAACCTCTCCTCTGGTCAAATGCTCCACTCCATTTCCACTACTAGACTATGGAACTCTCCTACCCTAGCTCAGATCCATTAATAATGCTTCTTTCTTCAAAAAGTCTTTGAAACAACATCTCTCCTCCAAGTGGTTATGCTCATGTGCTAGCTCCTCATAATTTATAACCTGACTTCATCTCTCTCCTACTACTCCATTCCTTCAGTAAAAAAAAAGGGTAGTGTTTGACTGTACTAAAAACTGTAGACTGTGAAACTTGTTGTATTCTGTTGATGTTTGCTATTCAAATGTGTGCATTGTTTAAATCATTTTCCATAATGTTTGCTATTCAAATGTATGTATTATAAATCATTGTGGAGCTTTTCTTCCGGGCCTCCACTAAAAATAGGTACCTGTTTGCCCAGGGCACCTTCCTGGTAAACAAATGCAAATAAAATCAGTAAATAAATGTTCCCTCAGTTTAGAAGAAAATGAACTAAGAGAGGAGTTGCTTGATTTAATAGAGATGGACAGGCATATTAACATCAATGAAAGAAATACACTACAGAAAGTTAATAAAACCTAAAAAGTTAGAAGTTTATTAAAACAAATGAGCACAGTAATTAGGAATGTTCATAGAAATCCATGCTATATAACAGAAGTACATAGGCTATATTATTGTGCAGCTAAACTAATAATAGATAAAGTCCTACCACAAAAATGCAGGGCAGTAAGGGAAAGGAACAGGAGAAATCAAATGCCATCATGGAACTATCGAATAGAGAAAACTATAAAGCAATTAAGACAAGAAGTGTCACTGTTAGCAGAGTATAGAAGAGAGAACAGATCAGCAAAAATACTCAAAGATAGTCATGATAAAAGCAATGTTCAGTATCAAAGAATCACAGGAGGTTACTAGCCTATCAACCTGGAGGTAATTTCAAGCCTAGCCATTTCATCCTAATGCAATACCATAGATACTCTAGTCAATACCCAGGATTGTATTTAGTAATGACTGCCCATGTCCAGCAGGTTGTGGGTGTTTTCCCCAGTATGAATTTACAGCGCCCCATCCACTCTTTCAGGTTCCTTTTGAACAGTGTCATAGAGGTGCTCTGCTTCACATAAATTGGCAGCTTATTCCAAAGATGCAGCAGCCACTGGGAGACAACTTTGTCCCTCCAGCATGTCTTATTCAAGTCACAGGCCATAGTTAAGTGCCTGGAATGGGTATCTCTAGTCCCATTTGATTTACAGATGTGCAGTAAATTCATTAGGTTTGTGTCAGAGAGTGCTCTGTAAGCCAGGCATACGTCTCCCCTAAGAAGTCTATATGATACAGACTATAATGACAGGGACTTAAGTCAGTCTGTGTAAGGCACATGCTACAGCCCCTTGATTTGTTTGTTAGAAACCTCTGTGGTCTCTCCAATTGCTGCAGATGCTTTGCACAGTACATGCCAAAAGGGGCATTATACACAATTATGGGTCTGATTAGTGACAAGTATAGAGGGGTTTTAACCTCCTTCACCTCTAGAGGCTATGCCTTTACTAATCAAGTGTACTACATAAAAAGCCTTCCTTACTACTGTAGACATATGGTGGTCAAAGTTAAGGTCACAGTCTGCTTGTGATCCCAGATCCCTTACCACTTTGTGGGTACTTAGTGTATTGGTTGTTAATTTGATAGTGTGAGGGGACATTGTTTTTATCAAATGGAATGATGGTGCATTTCTTTGCATTAGTTTGAGACAGTGACTAAGACACCAGTCGTTAGTGTGAGTAAGACCCTCCTGAAGTATACTGACATCATTTGGGGATTCCATAATTGTAGCCAGTTTGCAGTCATCCACAGTCTTGGTCAGCCACAGCCCCTTAGTTTTGGCCTGAACTACTGAGAAGTATATACCAAACAGTAGAGGCCCCAGCATTAACCCGTGTGGCAACCCACTGTTGACAGGCCTGCTGATTTGTGTGGAGTCACCCACTTTGATAGTGAGTGACTGGTTGGTGAGCCAGTTGGCAACTCATCTTACAACAAAGGGGTTTACATTCAGTTTGTTAATCTTATCAGTAATGCCTGAGTGTGGGATATTGTCGAAGACCTTGGCCAAGTCGTGGTATGCTGTGTGCACAGATTTGCCCTCCTCAATGGCCCTGGTCACATTTTCCAAAAAGTTCACAAGGATTAACAGGCAGGATCTGCCCTTGACAAAGCTGCATTGGGCCAAATCCAGGGTTTGGAAGTCCCCCTATGTGTATTTATGAGGTCCATGATGATACAGTCCATGGCCTTACAGATGAGGCTGGTCAGACTTATGGGTCTATAATTCCCTGGGTCTGTTGGTAAGCCATGTTTGTGGAGGGAATAACTGTTGCTATTCTCCATTACACAAGAGCATAGCCTGTGGTTAGGCTGTGATTGAACAAGGTACTTAATGGTGATGCTAGTTCACATTTTTGTTTGTTTAGAAGACAGCCTGGGATGCCATCTGGTCCCATAGAGGCTGTGTTTTTTTGCCTTAGACAAGGCTTTAATGACCTGCTCTTCAGATATGTAGTGTGGGAGGGAAGTTGGGGGCAAGGTTTGTGATAAGTTTGGAGGGAATAAGTGAGTAAAATTTTCACCAAATCTGTCCACCAGCAGGTTTGCTATCACTGCGGGATCAATGTGTGTGATACTATTATTCACTAATTTGGCACCTTTTAGGCTGCATACATAACTGTAAAAGGCCTTATAATTATCCTTGGCTGTTATTGCTAAGTTTTTCTCAAAGTTATCCTTAGAGGATTTAACATGTTGTCTTATTTACTTGTTGAGGCTGTGGAAGGTCCTTTTCCATTGTTGGGGCATTCCCTTAGTTTTCCTAGACAGCAACTTTTTGAATTCATTGTAAAGATTGTTGATGCTTGACGTCCATCAGGGTGGCATGTTTTTGCTTGGGGTTCTGGCATTCATTCTTTCTGGAACAACCAAGTCTATACATATACAAGTAATTGTACATCAGCTTTAGTGTAAACTTTGGTGTAGTTACCAATTCCAGCTGTGGGTGAGGCCTGGAAAGAATTTATACCTTCCCCCAGGAGATTATAGTTTGCCTTGGTGAAGTTATTTAGTCTGACTTCACCCTTTCTGAGTTCTGATGTTAGTGCCAGTTCAAAGGTGACTGATTTGTGGTCAGATTTAACTCATGAGTGTCCCACAGTTGCAGCGATGCATAAGTTTGTCATGTTAATAAGGACCAGATCTAGTATGTTTGTTCCTCTTGTTGGGGTTTGAACAATTTGTTCCAGGGCATTTGATTTAACAAAGTCAAGGAACATTTGTGCTAGTGAATTAGGGCTAAAGTAGGTTTCCCAGTTGATGGTGGAATAATTGAAATTCCCCATGATCAGAGTGTTTCGCAAAATTTGGATTGACTACAGATTGGTCAAGTAGGCCTCGTGCGCATCATGATCTATGAAAGGAGATCTATAACTAGCCATGACTTGAATGGGGGTATTAGCCACAGTAATCTGAACTTGGAGTATCTCCATGGAGTTGTCATATCTAATTAGATGGGGGGCGATATTTATCTGTAATATAGATAGAAATACTGCCTCCTTTGGTTCTTACATCTTCATTTTGCAGTTTGAAGGTGTGGAAGGCATTGTATCCTTGTAAGGTAGCATACTCTCTGAGGCCTTGAACCAGGTTTCTGTGACTGCACAGATATCTACATCCTCCAGTGATTGGAGTGCTTCCAGGGTGTGTAGTTTTTGGTTTAAGTTCCCAGCGTTTAGCAGCACAACCCTTATTCTGTTATAACTGGCAAATTTCATGTTGGCAATTTTGTTTTTGAGAACTTGCCTAAAAAGGCACTACTGGAGAGGCAATAGCCTTTGCCAGCAGCCAAAACCTAGTGGTGACAAGTGCAAACTGACTCCGGCAAAACAGCAAGGTTTGTTGACTATGTCACCCTAGGCTTACAAAAACTGGATCCCCTTGGAATGACACCAAAAATGAAGCCAATTATTGAAATCGATCATTCTATTGTTTATACTGTGGCATCATTCTAGGTGCAGATAATATGCTGCTCAAGGCTAGGGACATACCTGCCTGGGACATACACATAGTCAGAGAGCTCAGTCCTGACTGTCTTCATGTAGTCCAGTGAAGTACTTCTCAGGTCGTTCACTCTAACATGAGCTATGACAGAGTCATAATAGTAGTTGTTGCCAAGTGACCAGAGTGCATGCATAATTTGATTAATCCTGGCACAGGACAGGCAGCTGACCATGACTTTTTCCTTATCTAACCTGGTGAGTGGGACATCTGTGTGTCTCAGTATGGAGTCTTCAATGTCAAGAAAATTTAGTTTGAGTGGTAAACCTTAAGGGCTTGGCAGGTGGACACTGGTGTTGCTATGTGTCTTGGGTGCTGTGGGAACTGTGTTAGTTGTAGCAGTCTTGTGATTTGGAGGTCTCTGGTGTTTCAGTATGTTTTTTGAGAGAACCTCCATGTATGTTGATTTACTATGTGTATGAGTTGTGGTACACTGTGCATGAGTAGTGGTGGGTAACTTGACAACCTTTGCAATGTTACTGTTTTGAGAGAGCAGGGATTCAAGATTCTTGGTGTAGATACATCACCATCTCTCACACTCTGTACTAAAGTGAGTTATTAGTAGAGGGCTGTAAGTGTACATGAGGCAGTTGCTGAACTGCCTCAGGAGACCCAAGTCAACAAGGCTGGTTAGAGAAACAGGGGTAGTCCATCTGTCCATAATGCTAGGTTTGAAGAACTGTTATCACCACAGGGATGCTTTCAAGACTAATCTAGAAGGTGGTCTGTAGGTGGATTTTTTTAAATATGTTTTATTAAATTTTCATAAAACATAACCACTATAAAATGTCTAATCAGAAATGTACATACATATTTAAAAGTAAGAAAAAAACTAATCTTATCAAAAGAGAAACAGAGAAAATAACTATTTACAAGAGTATCCATCAACCTTCTAGTCAGTCCTGTTGTTGCTTCTCTGTTCAATTTCAACATTTTTTTTGGTTCTCAAGGACTTCTTTAAATTTTGTCAATACAGTGAGGCAAGACATAATTCCATTCATTCTCGATCTGAATGTAATAATTTCTAGATGAGTTACTTTGGTTGCTAAACTTATAAATTATTTAAATGAGGGAGTTAATTCATTTTTCCAGTTTTGCAAGATCACTTTTCTGGAGATTGTCAGTACAGTCCACAATATGTTATATTTTGTTCTTTTACCACAAGTGGGAATAGGGGTATTAAAAAGAATTAATGATTTAGATAAAATAAATGTATCTCCAAAAATGCCTATAAAAAAGAATTAATATTATTCCAAAAATGAATCAAGACAGTACAATCAAAGAACATGTCTTGCCAATCTGCTTTAAGTTCTGTCTTACATATCCAACAAAGTTGCTTTTTTCTTGTACATCAATTCAATTTTGTGATGGGTGAAGAAGGACCAATGTCAAAACCTTCATGAAAACAAATGCCATCTAAGAGATGAAGTAGTATGTTTAGATGATAATATAAATAATGTTTTGCCTCCTTCACATGATAGTCTATTATTGATTTGGGTAAAATAGTTCCAATATGTATCATTATGTGTTTTTATTTCCCACTTTACCACTTTATATAGTTTGGACAAGAGACCATATCCCAAGTATTTTTTTGCAATAAAAATATGATATGTTCAATCAATGTTCACAGGTTAATAGATTAGTACTAGGCTAACTGCCCTTGCGAGCCATTTTAAGCCTAGCCAATAATTTCTTGTGAGACTCAAACCTTGTACCTTGTGGTTGTAAGACAAACACCTTAACCATTAGGCCACCCTCCCAGACCCTCCATAACATTGGTTGCATTGACTTAATTTTCCCTTGTATATATAGTCTACAAGATTGTGTATCTAACCACATATCTTTATCCAAGTCATATTTACTCCTAATGCAATCTAAGAGTAGCTTTTTGTTTTTCATTAACTGAAACCAGTACAACAGATTCTTCTCTTTAAAGGTAACCATTGTTTCTAAATTTGAAATAGGGATATAACTTTGAGTATATGCTGTAGGAAACACTATATTAAAAATGTCTAAATTTTTTAATATAGTCAAAATGAAGTAAGAATCACTTTTTTGGTGACTTTTCTCTATAATGTTATCATTTAATAACCAAAATAAATTGTTATTTAATATAAGATAATTATTAGTATATCTATTACAGTTGGAATGCATAAAGATGTTTCCTAAAATTATTTCCATCTAGCTGTGTACGTTTTGTTTTCATAACTGATGATAATGACTATAATTCTATGTCTTGTAGTCCTATTCCCCCCTACTTCTCAGTCTCTTATATGATAATTTAACACAATTCTTGGTTTATCAGGCAGCCAATGAAATTTAAAAATTAAAGTGTCAAATTCTTTAATACAGGTTTTCATGGAGGTAATGTTAATTATTAAATAATATATAGAATTTTTAACAAGATAACCATTTTAAAGATAGAGTCTTTCTTCCATTGTAAAGACAAATTTATTCCATTTGTCCATTAGATTCTTTATCTTATTTATACAATTAGTATAATTATTATTTGCTATATCTTTAATATTATCCATTATGGTTATTCCCAAGTAATTAATATTCTTTTCTTTAAAAATATATTTAAGGAACTTATTTGGGATTTTATTCTTATTTATGTTTATTGGTAACATTTTCGTTTTGTTATCATTAAATGTTAAACCAGATTTTCTTTGAAATAGTTCCATTGTAAAAATGTTGCAGATATGGATTTATTATTATCACTCAATATCAATAAGATGTCATCTACAAACAACTGAATTTAATTTTTCATTACTTTAATACCTTTTATATCTTTATTTGATCTAATAAAATTAGCAAAAGGTTCCATAACTAGGGTAAAAAGCAAAGTTGAAAGAGGACATCCTTATTTAGTTCCTTTTAATACATGTATACAATCAGATGTGAAAGTATCTATTTTGGCATATGCAAAGCAATCTGTATACAGAAGATTAATAAGATGTGCAAAGTTAGAAGGAAACTTGTATTCTTCTGGAACTAGCAAAAGATATTTTCATTTGACCCAGAAAAATCATTATTTATATCAAGACTCATTAGTATTAAGTTCTTATTTGTGTTATCTGCATAGTTGCATAGTTATTACAATTATTGTATTAATATTATCATAGATGTTTCTATTTAAAATAAATCCAGTTTGATCTTTATCAATCATAGAAGGTGGAATCTATTTTAGTCTGCATGCATGCATTGCTATGAATAGTTTAGAATCTATATTTAGAAGTGAAATGGGTCTGTATGAACAGCATTGTGTAGGATCCTTGTCAGTTTTTAAAATTGGAGAGATAAGGGTATATTTCCAGGAAGGAGGAACTTTAGTTAAGTCCTTGACTATAGAAGAAAATTATGTAATATGTGTAGGGTTTCTTTAGGTAACAGCTTGTAAAGTTCAGATATAATTTCATCATCCCCTGGTGCTTTATTAGACTTCAATTTAGAAATTTGGGTTTAAAGGTTAGACACAGACGTTGGTTTGCCAATTAATTTCATTTGGTCATTTGATAGTCTAGTTTTTATGTTTATTATAATAAATGATTGTTTCTTCTGGATGTATTAGTATATTATTTTAATTAATTTAATTGTAATAATCTCTGAATTCATTTAGAATATTTTCTGTTACTTTTCTTTTCTTTCTATGTGAATAGATGTCTTTTATGTGATTGGATTTACTGAGTAATTTTGTTTTGATGGCTAGATTGTGCATAGACTTTAGATTGATAGAAAATTAACTATCTTAAATGTCTCAAGATTTATTTTGGTTTTATGATTTAAAATGTCCAAGTAATTGTTCTTTAGCTTATTGATCTCTTCTATATTATTATTTTTACTCTTCTGGTTTTCTAACTTTAACTTATCAAGTTTTCCCTGAATTTTATGTAATTCTTTGTCCCATTGCTTTTTTACTTTGATGGCCAATTAGTGATTCTGCCAAACAGAGAATGTCCCATATATAGATTTCTGAAGTTTCCACTGTATTATTAATTTCTATAAAGGAGGATTTTTTTTTAATAAAATAGTCTTTTAATTATTGTGAAGATTTAATATATGCTGGTACTCTTCTTATTTTAACATTATCATTAGAGTTCAAAGACAATTCAAAAGTGATTGCATTATGATCTGAAAATGGACAGGTTGCAGTCTTACTTTACCCAGCTTGTCTACTAGTTCATTAGAGATGTAAACTCTGTCTAGTCTGGATTCTGTTCCATGTCTATGAGAATAATGTGTAAAGATTAATGAATTTGGCTCTGACAATTCTATTATATCTCTAAGATGAAATAATTCAGTAAATGTCATTAGCTTTTTTGCAGAATGATGAATTTTCCTTTTACTGTTTGTATTAGTATCACTTAGTGATAATATACAGTTAAAGTCTCCTGCCAAAATGAAACTACCTTTTGCATATTGAATTACTTGCTCTAAATGTTGATCACTGTCCTGACTCCTATTCCTGAAATCCAGTACACATTAAGAGTTAATATTGTCTTATTGTATTTTATAGTAGCAGTTCAAAACACACCTTTATCATCTTGATAAGTTCCTATGACTTCAGGCAAAGTAAAGATTTCTTCCATAAAATAGCTGCTCCCCTTTTTTTCTGATTGTGTTGTGAACTAGATAGTTTAGTGTAACTCTTACTATTAAGTCTGTTTATATCTTCTGCTAATAAGTGTGTTTCCTACAGAAAGATAACCTGAGAATTAAACAACTTCAGATATCTATTTATCTCTCTTGCTTCCATTGTTTATTCCATTAACATTTATAGAAATACAATTCTTAAATATAATTTGTCTTATTGATCAGAAATCTATACTTAAATCTCATAGATAATGAAGTTCGATTTATAAAGAACTGATCATTAATGCTCATACAAATAGTAAATTCTGAGACTATATCTAGGAACAAAATTATTTCATTTGTGGACACTCATAAAAAGGCAATAAGTAAGACTGTCATAAAACAATAACTTCTAAAACCACTCCTCCCCCTCATGGAGTCTAACACTCCATGCTTGAATAGTCTATCCATCCTAGCAAACCAACTCATCCAATATTCTGATATATTGTGAGAAAAAAGATACCTCCAAGCCACTCCATCACAAATATATATAACTAATAACAATTAGCTAAAAGTGTAGCTGTATCCTATTATTCTTATTAATCTAAATAAGTAAACCAGTTGTTTCATCTTTAGACTTATTTACTAAGAAAAAAACATTTCCTGTCTATATATATATATATATATATATATGTATATATATATATATATATATATATATATATATATATATATATATATATATATATATATATATATATATATATATATATATATATATATATATATATATATATATCAAATACATTATTAAAGAACAACACAGACTATGACTTATTACAAAGATAAATCCCCAGCACATTTATTTCTTAGGAACCTAAGTGTGTTCTATCAATATGCTCTATACTTAAAAGTTCATAGGTTCATAGATGTGTTCTAGGCCAATGGCCCTGGAGCCTTTACAAGCCTAGTCCATAGGATTACCCTGGCATCGTGCCACCCAACCTTAGTTTCCAGTGCCTCTGTCAAGTAGAGCCACTGGAGTGAACCTTGGGGTGATTTTTCTATTTCCCATCCACTCATCAAGATTTCTCTTGAAGAGGGCCAGTGTGGTACTCTGTTTGACATGTATGGGAAGTCTATTCCATAGCATGGGCAGCATCTGGGTTATGAACCTGTCCCTCCAGCACCTTCTGTTGATTGTGATAATGAGGTTGAGGTCTCTGGAGCATGTGGTGTGGAGGGATTGGGATTTCTTTAGATGTAGCATTTCTAACAGAGCTGGGTCAGACATGGCTTTGTATGTCAAGCAGAGATCGCCTCTAAGTAGGCGATATGAGAAAGAGAATAGCTGGAATTTTTTAAATCTATCCATATAGGACAAGTGTTTAAGGCCTAGGATCCTCTTTGTGAGGTACTTTTGTGGCCTCAACAGTTGTTGCAGGTGTCTAGTGAGGTACATGCCAAATGGGGCAGTGTACTTGATGATTAGCCTAATGAGGGAAGAGTAGAGAGAGACAATGACCTCTTTCTTCCTGGATGCAAAACCCTTAGTAAGGAGATGTGCCACATTAAAGGACTTTCTGACCACAGTGGGAGTGTGGTGGTCAAAAGAGAGGTTGCTGTCAAAGTGTGTTCCCAGATATCTTATAACACCTTCTGTGTTCAGTGGACTACCACTGATGTGGGAGTTAGTGGGAACTGTTTTTTTCCCAAAGGGAATGATGACACATTTTTTGGCATTGAGCTTAAGGCCATGCTTCTGACACCAGTTGTTGGTCTCAGTGAGGCCTTTTTGGAGGATGTCAACATCACTTGGAGGGTTAATAATCGCTCCCAATTTGCAATTGTCTATGAACTTTGTTAGCCAGAGTCCCTTCATGTTGGACTGGACTTCTGAGAAGTAGATACCAAACAGGAGAGGACCTAGGACCAATCCATGTGGGATTCTACTCATGACTGGTCGGCAGTCTGACTTGGAGACAGCTACTTTCACACTGTGTGTTCTATGTGTGAGCCAGTTTGCAACCCATCTAGTGATATAGGGATTGATGCCTAGCTTAGTGAGTTTTTCTATGATTCTTGAATTGGGAATGGTATCAAAGCCCTTGGCCAGATCAAGGTAGGCTGTATGAACCACCTTGCCTTCATCCACAGCTCTGGTGACTGACTCAAAGAAGTCAACCAGGTTGAGCAGGCATGATCTACCCTTCACGAAACCAAACTGTATGGGATCCAGAGTTTGGAGATTCCCTATATCCTTGTTTATTAGGTCCATGATGATGTATTCCATAGCTTTGCATATCAGACTTGTCAGGCTAATGGAGCGATAGTTCCCAGGGTCTGTAGTTGCTCCTCCTTTGTGAAGAGAAATGACTATAGGAGTGCGCCATTTGGTAGGGACAAAGCCTGAGGTGAGGCCATGATTGAACAGGGCACACAGGTGAGGTGCCAATTCACTCTGTAGTTCATGTAGAACACAGCCAGAGATATTGTCAGGTCCCATACAAGCTGTATTCTTGGCCTTGGACAGTGCTGCTTTAGCCTGTGCAGCAGTAATACTGGGTGCCTGGCAAACTACTGGTATTGTGATTGGTCCTTTGGGGGAGAGGGGTAAAGTTGGTACTGAATCTGTCGACCAGTATATTGGCAATATCTGTTTGCTCAGTAAAGGAGGTACCATTGTACAGTAACTCAGAGCTAATCTGGGTATTGCCATGGACGTTCTTTACATAACTATAGAAGGCCTTGTGGTTGTCTTTACTATCTGCTGCAATTCTGTTTTCATAGCTAGCTTTAGAGGATTTGATGAGGGATCTCATCTTTTTGTTGAGGCTGATAATGGAGTTTTTCCAGTCTTGGGACTTCACCTTATTCTGTATCAGTTTCCTCGTTCTGTTGTAGAGTTTGTTTATGGCAGGTGATCATCAAATTGGCTTCCTTTTTTTTTCACCCCCCTCTCACCCCCTAAATGGCCCATCTCAATACCGGAAGATTGCCAAATTCCAGTAATAACGGCCACACAGGTACAAAACGCACTCTCTAAAGCCAAGAATACAGCATCCATGGGACCAGATGACATCCCGGGCTGTGTACTACATGAACTACAATATGAACTGGCACTTCACCTAAGTGTCATGTTTAATCATAGCCTCACCTCAGGTTTCATGCCCACTGAGTGGCGCAGAGCTACAGTTATCCCAATCCACAAGGGGGGATCCACCTTGGATCCCGGAAACTACCGTCCCATCAGTCTGACAAGCCTTATCTGCAAGGCCATGGAGCGTATTATCATGGAACTTATAAACAAAGACATTGGCAACCTTCAAACACTGGACCCCACCCAGTTTGGGTTTGTGAAGGGCCGATCTTGCCTCCTGAACCTGATTGACTTCTTTGAATCTGTCTCCAGAGCCATGGACAAGGGTAAGGTGGTCCACACAGCCTATCTAGACCTTGCCAAGGCCTTTGACACCATCCCCTACTCTGGAATCATAGATAAATTTACTAAGTTGGGCATTAATCCCTATGTCACCCAATGGGTTGCTAAATGGCTTACTGATAGAACCCACACTGTAAAAGTAGCCGACTCCAAATCCAGCTCCAGACAAGTGACAAGTGGAGTACCTCAGGGTTCAGTCCTGGGGCCGCTCTTGTTTGGCATCTACTTCTCTGAAGTACAGGTCAACACTAAGGGACTCTGGCTAACAAAGTTTGCAGATGACTGCAAACTGGGAGCCATTACTGAATCCCCAAATGATGTGGATACTCTACAAAAGGGCCTTACAGAAACAGATGCTTGGTGCCAGAGCCATGGGCTCAAGCTCAATGCCAAGAAATGTA
Source organism: Protopterus annectens (assembly GCF_019279795.1). NCBI lineage: Eukaryota > Metazoa > Chordata > Ceratodontiformes > Protopteridae > Protopterus > Protopterus annectens. Next base: position 829,997,380 of record NC_056743.1, on the reverse strand, counting down.
TTGTTATCCCTTTGGGAAAAAACATGTATCCATGAATTACCATATAGGTGGCAGTACACTAAACACAGAAAGTGTGATAAGAGACTTATGGACACAGGTGGACAGTGGTCTCACCTTCGATAACCACATCGCCACAACAGTCAGGAAATCCTTCTATGTGGCACACCTCATCACGAAGGGCTTTTCATCCAGAAAAAGGAGGTCATTGTCCCACTGTACTCATCCCTCATTAGACCCATTATAGAATACAACGCCCCATTTGGTATGTACCTCTCAAGACATCTGCAACAACTGGAAAGGCCTCAGAAATACCTCACTAAAAGAATCACAGGCCTAAAGCAGATGCCCTACGCTGACCGTCTTAAAAAACTCCAGCTATACTCTGTCGCATATCGTCTACTCAGAGGCGATCTCTGCTTAACATACAAGGCCATGTCAAACCCAGAGCTGTTGGACATGCTACACTTAAAGAAATCCCAATCCCTCAGAGATACACGCTCCAGGGATCTAAATCTTGTCATCACAATAAACAAAACATGCTGGAGGGATAGGTTCCTGACCCAGAGACTCCCCAGACTCTGAAATAGATTGCCCATACATGTCAAGCAGAGTGCCTCTTTGGACCTCTTCAAGAGGAACCTTGACGATTGGATGGGAGAAAGGAAATTCACCCCAGGGATCACGTCAATCGCCCTGCTAGACAGGGGTCCAGGAAAGTAAATAATGTGGGAAGAAATAGCCAGGGAATTGTTATGGCTAGGCTTGTATAGGCCCTAGGGCTGATAGCCAAGTACTAACCTATGAACCTATGAACCTATGGAGGAGAGTGTCTTGGTTCTATTTGGTATGATGAGATCCATGCATTTGTGTACGTGTCCGTACAGTGCATTGGTGTATGATTCGGCAACCATGCAACTATTCTCCATTTGCATGAGTGCCATGAAGTTAGTCATCTCTGTTCTTAGGACCCCAAAGTTATCTTTGGAGACGTTTTTCATGGTGGTTACCTTTGTGGGGGGGGGGGGATGTGGAATTCCAAAGTGATTAGTTTATGGTCGGATCTAACCAGGGAGGAGCTGACTATTAGTATAGAGCAATGGTTGCCCATGTTAGTAATGACCAGGTCAGGGATGTTGCTACCTCTAGTGGGGTAAGAATGAGTTGATCCAGGGCATTGGAATTAATAAATTCAAGGACACACTGGGCAAGTGTATTGGTACATGAGTAGTTTTCCCAGTTAATGGAGAGGTAATTGAAGTCACCCAGTATGAGTGTGTTAGGTTGGACCATAATATTCTCCAGTGTGCTTAGGAACATGGAGTATATATTTTGCCATAAAAATACAGCTTTAAATATTATATTTATATTCATTGCATCAGATAATACCTTTGAACAATATACACTTTTTCTGTTTCACTTATAAGCTTTCATACTTCATGTAACATGATATTAACTTTCCTTCTACTATGCTAACTTGTATAGCTATGTATTGTTACAGTGAAAATTGATCTAATGCATATTCAGAAGGTTTCATCTTTTATTTAAAGTATCTTTTCAAAGCTGCCTGTCACACCATATCTCCAAGATGAAACAGTTCTACTCTGCCAGTTTGGGTGGGAATTTCAAATGATCTCAGGCCTTTTTTCCTCAAAAGCTTCACATAACCTACTGAAAGAAGAAAGCCTGAGCTTGAGAGAAAGGAGCTTCATTTCTAATCCACACTGAAGCTCTTTGCATATGTACAGCCCTCAAATAATAATTTTCATTACATACAACACCAAGCTTAATCCTTCACTCAAGTAGAGCTTTTTAAGGTTGTTTAATATACTAAAACCTCTTTCTAACCAAACAACTATAAAAGACACTTCTTTAACAACTATATTCACCCCCACCCCCACCTCACATTTCATTGTGTCTAGCAAAAACAATGGCTTATTATCTAAGACTGTGTACTGGATTTCCATGCAGCAATTATTAGTTTTAACAAAGCTTCCTTTTAAATATTACTCTAGCAAGTGTTTACTTTGAACAACTTCTATTAGGTTCATAGGTTCATACTAGGCTATCTGCCCTGGGGCATTTATAAGCCTAGCTCGATTGTGTTTGGCTTACGCCACCCCTTGATTTGAGTATACTGTGTCCTTTTGAAAGTTTAGTTTACTGTGCCTCTGTCTAATAGTGACAAGGAAGTAATCCCCGGGACAAGCCTACGATCCCCCATCCACTCATCAAGATTCTTCTTGAAGAGAGTCAGTGAGGTGCTCTGCCTAACATGAATTGGAATTTTATTCCAGAGTGAAGGGAGCCTCTGGGTTATGAATCTGTCCCTCCAGCATGTTCTATTTATTTCTGTGCTGAGGTTCAAGTCCCTCGAGCGCGTGGCTCTAAGGGATTTAGATTTACTGAGGTGGAGCATGTCCATTAATTCTGGGTTGGACATAGCTTTATATGTCAGGCATAGATCACCTCGAAGTAGGCGGTATGCAACTGAGTAGAGCTGGAGTTTTTTTAACCGAGCAGCATTTGGCATCTGTTTGAGTCCCTTGATCCTCCTGGTGAGGTACTTTTGGGGTCTTTCTAATTGCTGCAGGTGTCGGGTAAGGTACATCCCAAAGGGGGCATTGTATTCTATGATGGGTCTGATGAGGGATGAATAAAGGGGCACGATTACCTCTCTTGATCTAGATGTGAATCCTTTCATGATGAGGTGGGCTATGTAGAAGGTCTTTCTAACCACTTTGGCAATGTGGTTGTCAAAGGAGAGATTGCTATCAACTTGGGTCCCCAGATCCCTAATTACTTTCTCTGTACTTAATGGGTTACCACCTATGTGGTAATTTGTGGGCACATTGTTTTTGCCATTTAGCTTTAGACCATGGCTCTGGCACCAGTTATCTGTCTCTGCGAGACCTTTTTGAAGGATGTTTGTGTCAGCTGGAGAGTTGATTATGGTGCCCAGTTTGCAATCATCTGTGAACTTGGTGAGCCATAGTCCTCCCACGTTGGCCCGTACCTCAGAAAAGTAAATACTGAACAAGAGAGGTCCCAGGACAGAACCTTGTGGGACACCACTTGTGACCGCTTTTGAGTCTGACATGGCTCCAGCAACTCTGACTCTGTGGGTTCTGTCTTTGAGCCAGTTTGCGACCCATCATGTGACATAGGGGTTTATATTTAGGCTGGATAGCTTATCTATGATGCCCGAGTGGAGTATTGTGTCAAATGCCTTTGCGAGGTCCAGATAGGCTGTGTGGACTACCTTCCCTTCATCTATGGCCTTAGTGACTGTTTCGAAGAAGTCGACCAGGTTCAAAAGGCAGGATCTGCCCTTGACGAAGCCAAATTGGGTAGGATCTAGTGTCTGTAGGTCCCCAATGTCTTTGTTTATGAGTTCCATGATGATCCTCTCCATAGCCTTGCAGACTAGGCTAGTCAGGCTTATGGGGCGATTGTTTCCAGGGTCCGCAGAAGCGCCACCTTTGTGGAGTGGGACCACTATTGCTGTACGCCATTCTTTGGGCGCATATCCTGTAGTGAGGCTGAGATTGTACAGCAGTTTTACTTGAGGGATTAGTTCTTCTTGGAGTTCATGTAGGACGCAACCCGGGACACCATCTGGTCCCATGGAAGCAGTGTTTTTTGCTTTGGAGAGGGCAGCCTTCTTCTGAGCATCAGAGATGTTTGGGAGGCTGCACTCTGCCGGGATAGATACTTGCTCTTTTGGGGGGGAGGGGGGAGAAGTTTGCACTGAACCTGTCTGCCAGGATATTGGCGATGTCTGTGGGTTCAGTGTATTTTTTGTCGCTTAGAATCAACTCAGAACAAGTCTGGGAGTTGCATCCCAGGTTCCTAACATAACTGAAAAAAGCCTTATGATTGTCTTTAGTGTCCTGTGCAAATTTTTTAAAAAATACATTTTTTAACAAAACATTTGGTGTTTATATTAATATACAAGTTGCAGGTTTCTATATGAACGTGCATGCACAGAAGTTACTGTGTATTTTATTTATGAAATAGTAAAGACAGTAACATGACACAGTTGAACTCACATTTGTTTATCTTATATAGATGCTATTACAGGCTTGAACAGAGCATATATTCTTAGTACTATCTTGGTTTTCTTGATGCTTCTGGGAAAAGTAACAATAGTGTTAATTTCTGTTACTTAAACAGTATATTATACAAAATACCATCACCATCACTATAATATAAAATGAATAGAAGTTGTTCAAAGTAAACACTTGCTAGAGTAATATTTAAAAGGAAGCTTTGTTAAAACTAATAATTGCTGCAGGGAAATCCAATACACAGTCTTAGATAATAAGCCATTGTTTTTGCTAGACACAATGAAATGTGAGGTGGGGGTGGGGGTGAATATAGTTGTTAAAGAAGTGTCTTTTATAGTTGTTTAGTTGAAAAGAGGTTTTAGTATATTAAACAACCTTAAAATGCTCTACTTGAGTGAAGGATTAAGCATGGTGTTGTATGTAATGAAAATTATTATTTGAGGGCTGTACATATGCAAAGAGCTTCAGTGTGGATTAGAAATGAAGCTCCTTTCTCTCAAGCTCAGGCTTTCTTCTTTCAGTAGGTTATGTGAAGCTTTTGAGGAAAAAAGGCCTGAGATCATTTAAAATTCCCACCCAAACTGGCGGAATAGTACTGTTTCATCTTGGAGATATGGTTTGACAGGCAGCTTTGAAAAGATAATTTAAATAAAAGGTGAAACCTTCTGAATATGCATTAAATCAATTTTCACTGTAACAATACATAACTATACAAGTTAGCATAGTAGAAGGAAAGTTAATATCATGTTACATGAAGTATGAAAGCAATAACCCTGACTAATCCTCTGCTTTCTCCACCCATATCTCACTCTCACCACACTTACTTCTACTTTACTGAAGCAGGCCTGATACTAGTAAACACAACTTAACTTACATTCTACACCTTACCTTGATGAAGTACTACAATTCTCTTTTATCTCACTGTATAATAATTTCTCTTTACTGTATCTAAATTGTATAATGTAAACGACTTGTTGACTTGTATGTGTTGTACTTTTTTGCAAATCTTCATTATTTATGTAACAATTGTGATCTATTTGCTCTCATAATTTGTAATTTTATTTTCATGATTTTTAACATTGTAAACGTTACCTTTGGAGCTTTTTTCCCCGAGCCTCTACTGAAAATGGAAATAAATCCAGTTAGACTAGCTCAGTCAACAAATGTAAAATAAAATAAAATAAATAAATAAATATTAAAATCTTCAATTGTATTGTCCAATCAGTGCATTTTTAATGACAATTCCTGAATATGAGACAAAAGTGACCAAATCTCTTTTTTACATGAAAAATCCTGAACTGCTAACTCAGTGTAGCTCATGTTGCTGCTAGATACAGCGAACAAAATTATTTTTACACAGTTTTTAACAGGAAATCTATTAGCTTTTCAATTTTTTTCTTGAAATAATCCTTTATAACACCAAGGCCTATCAAAATTCACTAGCTTGAACTGTTTAGCATTATTCAAACAAAAATTTCCTGTCAGAAATATATCTTTTCTAGCAGAGCAGTGAAGAAGTGCTGCTCTCCTTGCCTCATGCTGGTCACGCTTCATATATAGGTGTTTCTGATGGGGTTTTTAGCTGGTGGTTTAATAGGTCATAGCTCACTAGCAAAACTTTTTAGACCAGAAATGTACTAAAGATAAGGACTACACTAATGTACTACAGCAGTACCTAAGGGAAAAATTGTTGAACTTATCTCTCTGGCTATGGTACACAATTTTGCAGCAGTGAGCAGTACAGCATGACATACAAAAAAGCAGAAACCTAAATACCAGAAGCTAAAAAATAAAAAAATAAACTGTAAAAACATTCATAAGAACTAATGATGGTGCTTACTCCAAGCCCTAGACCAATCACCCCTCACCACAGTTTATAATCAGCATACTTGTCTCACAAGGGTGCAGAAGGCCCCCCTCTAATCAAAGATGGCTTGGAAAATGTGCTCAAAGTACAACAGTCACTACAAACAGACCGAGATGCAGCTAACCTGTAGCTAGGCTATGTTACAGCTGCTAGCTCACTAATTTAGGCAGAAAACACTAAAAATGTATCAGAACTGCTCCTCAGGATCTATTGTGCACTATCACAAATAATAAACTAAAAATATCAGCACAGGCACAAAAACCTAGAAGATATGCAGGTTAATATAAAGGAAAAGTGCAAGATAAGCAAGCTATTGATGACCCAAAAAATGTTTTATAGAGAATTGTGAAACAAGGCAAAAGGAATTGAAACACCACCACCAAAAAAAAAAAGAAGGAATAGATACATTTTGGAGAAATATCTATGAAGATCCTATAGAACATAGCAAAGATGCTAAATGGATAGAAAAAGTAAAAGAAACAGTAAGAAGTTCAAATGTACAGGATATAAAATGGAATGAAATAGTGGCCAGAGAGATTAAAAGAAAGTTAAGAAAAGCTCCTAACTGAAAAATCCCAAGCCAAGATGCAGTACCTAACTTCTGGCCAAAAATAGTAACACCTTTACATGAAGATTTAGCCATGAGTAAGAACTATTTTATGCACACCCTGGACAGACACCAACCTGGCTAACAACAGGAAGAACAATGCTGCTACTTAAGAGTGAACCTGCAACCTATCCTAAAATCTATAGACAGATAACTTGCCTTCCAACGACGTATAAACTATACAGCAGGAATGCTGCCAACAGAGTTTAGAGTCATTTCAAAGAAAACTCAAACATGACAATATAACAAAAAAGGGTAATTAAAGAAATTCATATGGAGCAAAGGATCATTTGTTAAAAATAAGTCATAATGGAGAACTGTAAAAAGGGGAAGAATGTAGATACGGCATGGATAGACTACAAAAACATATTTGACAGCATCTCACATTCATGGATAAGAGTGCTTAAAATGTATAAGATACACCCTATACTGATCAGTTTACATTACAGTGACCATGAAGCAGGGGCAAACCACTTTGCAATTAAGCCATGACAAAGGACAAGTTATTATTCCAGGGATAATAATTCAAAGGGGACTATTGCAGGGTGACTCTTTGTCCCTGCTGCTCTTTTGTCTTTCCCTCAACCCATTAAGCTGTCTACTTAACAGATTAGGTCATAGCTACAGTTTGGCTCCCAGAAAACAAGTGTAAAGATTTTTCATCTTCTTTTTGTGGATGATTTACAACTGTATAGTTCATCAGATGAGGAACTATAAGCATAATTGCAAGTGGTCAAAACTTTTTCAGATAATATAAGAATATGATTCCTTTTCTCCCTTGTTTATATTAAGATTCATCCAATGAGGTATCCACTGTTATGACCTTCTTAGATTAGTCTCTCTGTATCATGCACTCACACTAGCCATCTGTAAATACACACTGATACTCTTCTCAGTTATCTGCATGCACTCGCAGTAGTAATATCTATTGTACTAAGCACTGAAGATGTCCCAACCTTATCACTGGATTTTCTACACCAAAATGTACTTACATCTGTCAGTATAAGCTTAGATAAACTATTACTATAGTTTGTCAACTCAGCTTGACATGTAAACTACATCTGGTACATTATAACTTTTATTACCTTGTCAACTAACTTTATGGAATGCATTTTCTTGGACACTTTATGTGATATGATATTTGCCTTATGTAAGCTAATTCATGTATTTTTTTTACTACCTTGTCAATTGATTTCTTATTGCATGTACTTTTCTATATAATTTTACTACCTTATCAATAGATGCCTTAATGCATGTACTTTTCTATGAGGAACTTTTCTCCCCGGGCCTCTGCTGAAAATGAGCACTGCCCAGTCGAACTTTCGCAGTAAACAAATGTAAAATAAATAAATAAAGCAAATAAATGTGCAAAAACAACCTTTAAAGCAGGAAAGCTACAGCACCAAGAAAACATCAACCTGGGGCAGGAATGTGATATCAGAGAACCTGAGCAAGAGGGAGTGTATAAATATTTGGGAACTGATGAAGGATCAACAATGAAACATGAACACGTGAATAAAACTTTCCAAGGAATATTTTAAAAGACTAAAATTAATACTGAAAACATCATTGACATCTAAGAACAAAATCCAAGCTATAATCGATTTGTTCATCCTCTCCTAAGTTACAGTTTTGGAGTGCTTGACTGGCCCCAAAAACGATTTGATTGGCTGGACAAAAAAACAAGAAGGATGTTTTATTTATCAGATGACTTAATCAGTGCACACCAACACTATATACTGCCCATTCTGAAGGAGGTATGGGCTTCCTAAAAACTGATTACATGTATATATCTGCAATTATAGGACTGCATACATATCCAATAGTGAAAGTTTTAAAACACGAGGAGAATAAATCTAAGATGACCTCCCTGCTTAGTTTAGCATAAGCATATCAGTGTCAAGCTGGAATGGAAATAAAATTAGAAGTAGATAAAAATCAGGCAGCAACTGAATGTGCCAAAACAAGAGAGAGAATATAAGGTGAAGGATCAGATGAGAAGGCAAGAAATGTGGAAATTGCATAAACATAGGTGCAAGTACAGAAAACCCCTGGAACAACCTCATGTTGATCAGGATCAAATACAGGAATGGTTAAAGAGAGGTGAATTTAAACCAAAAGATGAAAGTTTAATATTGGCAGCCCAAGCCAGTGGACTACTTACACATTGGTTTACAAAAGTCTATTCTGGGAGAAAGAGACAAATGTAGGTTTTGTAAAACAGAACTGGAAACAGTCACACATTGTGTTGCTGGTTGTTCCATACTAAGGGCAGAAGGTCTGTATACTGAAAAGCATAATAATGTGGCAAGACTATTGTAATTGGGAACTGTTCCAATATTATAATGTTGAAGTAGCTGAAAAACACTGGAATCATAAGCCCCAAAGCATTATAGAAAATGATGGTCTATATCACATGGGATCACCCATTACCAATATTTCAAAAATAGATGCAACAAAACCAGATTTAGTAGTCCATGAAAAGAAGACAAAAGTAGCATTGATCATTGAAATTGCTACACCCAGTGACTACAGTGTCTTACATACAGAGAAACACAAAGTCATAAAATACCAGAATTTGCAGACAGAGACAAGGGCAATGTGGAAGAAGGATTCCCAAACAGTTCCAATAGCAGTAAGAGAAATGGGTCATAAAATAGAATTTACAATCGTACTTAGAAATGTTACTGATACATGTAAGTCCGTATGAGTTGCAGGAGTCATTACTGGACACACTGCAGGTGCTGCGAAGAGCACTTCTGGCTAACATCAGAGTGAAACAATACTAATTTCATTGACTTTACTCATGCTTTAATTAGGAATGGGGTGCATTCCCATCATGGCATTAGAAACCCAAAAGACTTGGAGAAATTAAAAAGAGAGAGGTCAGCCTAGGAGAAGCTAGAAAAGTCAGTTTGCCAGGGTCTTGAGATGTGAGAGGAAAACATAGGAGCAGAGAAACAGTCATTAATAATAATGAGAGCATAAAGACAGTTGTTTGGATGAAAAGCATAAAAGGGACTAAGGAAAATAGAAAGAGAAAAGATATGTGGTTTATTGGGTGTATATTAGAAACTCAACTGCTTAGCTTGTCAAATGCCAAAACGTCGACAGCTAAACAGCAAAAGCTTAAAATCACGAATGGCCACTTACGTGAATTTTTTCATCGAGAAAGAATTTGCTTGGCTGTTGGGAAATTAAAATAAACTTCCAAACCCTAACAAAGTGGGGGAGCTTTGCCCCCACCCCCGATGTGGGGGGGTGCCCCCACACCCCCACCCAACTAAATATGCCAACTCTGAGATCGCTCTACATTGGGGAAAGGGCAAATTCCCGATAACGGCCAAGCAAATTCTTTCCCGATGAAAAAATTTGCGTAAGTGACCGTTCTTGATTTTAAGCTTTCGCCGTATAGCTGTCGATGTTTCGGAGTTCGACAAGCTAAGCGATCGAGCTTATAATATAGACCCAGTTTATTAGGGAGGAGAACATAGTGGTAAAATATAAGGAGAGTAAATATAGTAAAGTAGGGACAAGAGGAGGACCAAATGAAGATTTTGTTTTTCAGAAAGCAGATTCAAGGCAGGGAAGTTCATTTTAGGAGCTGAGGGGCCAGTGGAAGAGAAACATGGAGACAACATTAGAGGAATTGCTTTTGTACAAACTTCAGACAGCAAGAAGACAGGTAGATAAGTTTAAGCAGGCCTAGAATATAAAAGGCACAAATTTTAAATGAAAGCTTCTCATTGGTGTTAATCAAGAAAAAGAAAGGCAGAATACCAGTCTGGGAGGGCAAGAAAGTGGAAGGGGTTGGTGGACATTTGAGAAGATAGTAGCAGTGGAAGTAAGGAAGCTTTTAAGGTTACTAAGTGAGCACAAGATGCAGGGTCCTAAAGGAATCCCACCAAAAATCTTTATGAAGATTTCTCAGAAGCAATGTAGCTGAAACACTTGATGTCCTTAAGGGGTCATTTGCTTATATTCCATGGACTTCATTACAGGAGGTTTAAGGTATCATACAGTAAAAACTCTAGCTTGGCTGGGGTTTTCTTGCAGTTTTTGTGGAATAGTTTGTCTGTATGACCTTTTTAACCCTTTGGCTTGGACACTAGATGAAGCTGTGACAGCTCTTTAACAGATCCCGCACGGAATGAGAAGTCCTACAGTACTGGAACCATGCAATGATGTTCTTGCCTGGTTCAATGAGAAGAAGCAGCTCAAAGTACAGAGCAGGTAGCCTGATATCAGTAGTGTGATAAATGATGGAGGCAGAGCCAGCATCAAAGCTAATGTGGTTCCTTGCACAGAGTAGTCTGTTTATGGAACAGGTCGCTCCTATGAGAGTAGCCTGCTCTATTTCTCCTACTTGATTCCATTTAAAGTCGACACAGCAACCATGTGAAGATTTCAGCAAAGCCTTTAACTATTTTCCACCACAGACATCATGTGAAAATAAAGTGAGTATAAGCAGCTAATAATTATGTAGGTGAGAAGAGTAGAAGCTGCAGGGCAGGACAAAGAGCAAAGAGTGATAATGAGCTGGGAGCTGCCTGGGGGAGGGGTGATAAGATGTGCCCAACACTGATCACTCCTAGGCCCACCTAATATGCTCATCTTTAATCCCACACATGAAATGGAAAACTGGATCAATCCCTTTACAGGTGACATCAAGGCTAGGTTAAATACCTAATAGCTGGACAAGCTGGAAAAAATAAATGTAAGAGGTTGAGATATAGTATGATAGGTGGAAGCTTTGCATCATACCAGATAAGAGCACAGTGATTCACTGGGGAATGAATGCCCATAGGTCCAGTATGCATTTAGGTTAGGGATTGTTTCCTAAACCTAGATTGGAAATATTTAGGAATAACTGCAAAAAAACCTTAACTACTGAGTTTAGTTTGAGAATGTAAGAGCATGCATAAAGCAAATATTAAGATGTATATCCAGGAAATTATTATTCTGGAGTAGAAAGCTGAGGATATCCCTCTGTCAGGTCTTTGAATGCCACAGTCAGATTACTATGTGCACTGCTGAGGTGTTAAAGGGGTAAGGAAAGGTTATAGGGAAAGGGTGAGTAAAATTGTATTGGTGAAAGAGTGGATTATATATGAATAATAGCTTAAGTAGTTTGACCTCTTCTTCACTAGTAAAGGAAACAGAGTTCAGTTTGTACATGAAACAATGTTTCTTCAAGGAGAAGGTGTCAGATGGGTGGAATGAGTTGCCAGAGTGAGTAGTGACAGTTGGGGCATTTAAATAATTTAAACCACCTAATGCAAGATTGGGAAAAAGGATATGTAGAACAGTTGCATCACGCTAGCTGGAATGACCAGCGAACTAAATACATTCAGTTTCCTTCTTCCTGCATACTAATGTTATGTTATGTTATGTTATGTTATGTTATGCTATGTTATGTTATGTTATTCTCAGTCTTTATGCATGCTGTAGTATGCTCCTGGAGGACTAACACTAGAATCAAGGACATTGATTTAATATGACATACCCTGTCAAATAATATGAAAAGGTAAACCATGTTGACCATGCCAAAGATAAGTGCTTCTTTTTGCTTTCTCCTCTGTATTCCTTTTCAGAGTCTTTATGTTTAGATTTATTATGACTTACTGAGATATAAAACAAGAGATCTTCTGAGCACTTGTGTTGCTTGTAAAGCTGAAGCAGCTTTGTCTGCTGAAGAAAACACCTCTGGAACTCTACTTCTGTTTGTCCCTTGGACTATTTCGAGGTTCACATCATTGGAGATACAGTCTACCTGTAGGAGGAATCATTCATTATTCCTTCTAATTTATATTTGCACAACATTCCAGGCATATTTCATGGAAGTGGACTTGTCAGGTCAGATGGAGGCAAAAATAAAGGCAAAGTGTTCCTTTGTTCATGGCACAAGAAACTCATTATATACAGTTTCTGAATATCTTCACTGCAGATGGTAAAATTCTAAGACTAGGATAAACTGTGAATACTGAAGAGCTTCAAAAATTGCTTACCAAATGAAATTGCATGCAGTCCTATGATCTCCCTAAAATACATTTAGTCCAGGTCTGGACAAAACTTCAAATGCAATATATGATTTGAAAAATACATAGTTAGTTTAAGCAGCTACTCAAGATCAAGATTAGCAAAGAATTAGCAGAAATATTGCTAACATGAATAAAAACAGCAGATTAGATATTCCACAACTTACCTGGAGATTTGAGGAAAATATTGCAACTCTGGTAAGGAAACCAAGTTATAACTTGTGATGCTTTCAGAGGAATTTCTGTGCTGTGCTGTTCTTCACCTCTGTCACTGCAGAATAAGCCATACATGTGACGTTCATTTCAAACATAAAGTAAGTTTCTAGCAATTAGTAAAATGAAATACAGATGCAGAATAGCAAATTTATGAAAATCATTTACTACTATGTATTCATGACTGATGTGTGCCTGGATCAGGGGTTGACAGGTCTCTGCTTGTCTGAAAAATAATCTGGACATATACAAATACATTCAAATGTTTACAGCTGTGCAGTATTTATTATTTAATTAGCCAAGGTCTGTACTCATTTGGTTAACATATGAGTTTCTTAAGGGAAATGGAATGGGACTATCATTCAGTATGCAGATTAGCGGTAACTGCTTCTTTCTTGTGACACTAGTGAGGATGTCATTTGATTTATTGTACTGTAACTTTTTTAAATGCGTCTCTTACATAAGTTGCAAAGAAATTTCTTTCTTGACTTTCAATAGCAACTAACATAGCATACATACCCACACACACGCACACACACACACACACACACACACACACACACACACACACACATATATATATATATATATATATATATATATATATATATATATATATATATATGGATTCGTATCACTTCACTGAAAGACCATTTCACTGAAACCCATAACCCATTTCACTGAGACCAAATCACCTAAAGTTCATTTCACTGAAAGTTCATTTCACCTAAAACTCATTTTACTGACAAGTAGTACTCTAAGGCAAGTCAAAGGTATATGTCCTTTTCCCCACTGTAGTGCGATCTGGGTGATAGTATATATAGTTAGGGTGGGTGTGGTGTGGGAGGGGACGTAGCCCACCACTTAATTTGGTTTTCTGCTGTCTTTTTTGTTTTACATTATTTGGTAAAACCGAACTAGGTGGGGGGGCTATGCCCCCCACACCCTCCCCAAACTATATATGCTAACACCAGGATCACACTACAGTGGGGAAAAGGACATATACCTTTGACTTGCCTTAGAGTACTTCTTGTCAGTGAAATAAGTTTTAGGTGAGATGAAGTTTAGGTGATTTGGTCTCAGTGAAATGGGTGTCAGTGAAATGGTCTTTCAGCGAAGTGATACGAATCCACATATATATATATATATATATATATATATATATATATATATATGTGTGTGTGTGTGTGTGTGTGTGTGTGTGTGTGTGTGTGTGTGTGCATGTGCAGATATAATCATTCACACTGATATGGGGTAATATATTTTATTAGGCAGTGGTTCTAACTGTTAAGCAAACAGAATCATTCTGATTTATCAGTGAACGCCATGGCTGTGAAACTCAGCAAAATATGATGAACCATTTTTTCACTAATTTTATGCAGTACCATAAGCCTAATTTGAGATTAGGACATTTCTTAATAGCGTGTGCTCACACATCAACAATTTTTCTTTCACCTGCTATAAGTACACTTGTTCTACTGATATGACCCATTACTGAATACAGTGTTGTGTTCAGGAGACTTTGAACAAGCCAGCTTAAATGATTGGAAAAGGTGCAACAATTATTACAAAACAACAGGCTGGAAAACTTAGAAGTATTTCAAAAGGCTTCAAAAATTGTTATTATATTTTGTTTCTTATGGTTAATCAGAACAGACCACTGCCTGGTCTATAAGGCAAATCCTAACCTGATTATATTCTGAAAATTGTTAGGGATGCTAACACCAGTCTGGGGAAACAATACAAAAAGTAAATATCATTAACTGAAAAAATGTAATAGATACATTAAACACTGTCTTCTACCTTTATGGGAACAAGCTTTCCCTGACAATAAGAGCAAGTCATTCTTTAACTTCCTACAAAAATGAGGTTTGGGACAAACCAATTTGTCCAGGACCCTCTTTTGTGACTGACAGGGGAGGGTATTGTAGGAGGAAAAGGGGGAGGGGGAGTTTTGGTATGGTTATATCAGGTAACAGGGACTAGGCTTTTGGACAATAAGGGGTTAAGTGGTTTGAGAGGTTTAGGGGAAGTGAGGTAGGTTAGGGAGGGACTTAGATTAGCTGATATATTTGGGAACAGAGGAAGTGGTGTCACATTCAGGTGTTAGCTGGTGAGTTGTTGAAGCTAACCCACATCTAGATGACCTTGTAGGTACTTCAGTGGCAGGTAGGCCTTGGAGTGTGTTGTCTGTAAAGGAGGTCTGCAGGATGGATTATATGTGTGCTGGTCCTTTTTTTTTTTTTCTTCCTTCCTTCTTCCTTTTGCAGCTGGAATAGAAGGGAGAATAAGGAGGAATCTAGGATGGCTGTGTGAATGGAGGGTTGCTGAGCTTGCAAGGGCCACATGGTTTTGCGTGAGGATAGCAAGGGTGTGGGTGTTGAGAGTGAATGGTGCATGCATTGAGAAGAGATGTGATGGTTGTGCTGGCTTACCTCAGTTGAAGAGGTTGCGGTAGTTTTCATCCGTTTCATTCCCTGGTGGCCTCATGATGCGGATTTGGTCTGGTTGAAGGGATAGGTTCTGTTGATTGTCCTTGGTTGATTTTTGGTGGTTGTAGTGGTGTTCCTGCTTCCTTCCCTGTTGTTCCCTGGTGTCTTCATGGTTTTTGTTTACTTGGTGGGGGTGGATCGGCTCTGGAGGTCATGGGGGTTTGCAAGTATGGCTGTGGTGGCAACCTGGGTGCCCTCAATGAGTCCGTTGCGGTCACTGGTCTGGTTCATTTTCCTGTCCTAAAGAACGGCCGATCGTATATCTGGGTTCACGCATGCACAGTGAGGACAGCAGCCATTAGCGTGGTGTGACAGGAGAGCTCAGCTTTCATAGAAAGGGAGCGATTCTTCTAAATGTTGTACACCATTAAGTTAACACACATTGCAATATAGGAGAGAAGTTGACAAAGTCAGTATCTGGAAGATGGCTGACATACAGGGTCTTTGGCATTTTATACTACACTTTTCACTGATTTATATGTGTAAGGGCAAGGCATTTGGCCTTTCGGAGTTTGTGCATTTATTAAGAAAACAACTGATTAACATACTGATGGTATATGATTTTTACACCAATGCAAAAGAAATGAAAACTGTTTAAATGAAGACTACCTTTT
This sequence comes from Protopterus annectens, assembly GCF_019279795.1. Classification (NCBI taxonomy): domain Eukaryota; kingdom Metazoa; phylum Chordata; order Ceratodontiformes; family Protopteridae; genus Protopterus; species Protopterus annectens. The sequence continues at coordinate 829,981,482 of NC_056743.1, read as the reverse complement.
CATTAGTTGGAGTAAAAAACAACTGAGCACAAGTGACGAAGTAGTAAAGAGAAATAGAAATTATCTTTTTCAAACAAGACAGATTTTACTGTGACCTTCTTATGGATTTCTAATTCATTTATTTATGTTGAATGTCTAGATGCTTATCTATCACCTAGACACTTTCAGAAAGATGCAAAGAAATGTGCCAGTTACCAAAAGACCTAATCCCTCGATCTCTTTAAGTCTGGTGTCAAAATCCATGCATAAAACTGGGCTATATTTTCTTATTGTTTAATTTTTACCATGTTAATGCATTTACATCTTATAAAAAAAACAAAACATCATGGTGTCCCCAGGGGTGGGGGGAGGGCTGTGTTCAGATGGCTTAGTGGTACATGCTTTGACTGCAGTCAACACGGTCCTGGGTTCAAGACCTGCTAGCAATAACTATAAAAACAAAAAAATGTTTGGTTTGACCTGTAATTGATTGGTTTGCTGGTTGGTTGCTTTGACTGTAGTGTACAAAGTTTTGATAGTCAGGGAGCATGTGATTATGAATAAGCCATAATCTAGGGTAAGGCTTACAGTTTTGGCTGCTGAGTTGTTAGGAAGAAGACAATGGTGTACATGTTCATTGCTATTGGTTATTAATATGTTTTTTGTTTCCTCTCTCTCTCTCTCTCTGCAGATGGCTAATTTACAGGGACTGCGGCAGCATTGGGAGGCCATTGTGGCACAAGCTGAAGAACTTTTTCAGGAGATGTTGACAACAGAGGCTGTTGCAGAGCAGGAGCAGGAATCCAGTCAGAAAAGGCGGTGTTCCACGTCAAGAGCTACAGCTCAGGGAAAGAGGCAGTGAACAGCGAAGGAGGTGGTTGCAGATGGCCCATCAGTTCCAGGCGGGATTCCAGACGGAGGTTCAGGTAATGATTTTACATCAACAGTTGTGGCAGGCGAGGTAGACAATGAGGATGTGGAGGTAAATGGGGAGGAGAGGGAGCCTTTGGTAGGGGATTTGGGAGAGAATGGAATACAGTGTGGTGTGTGGCAGATAAGGTCGCAGGGATTTCTGGACCAGTGAGGGAGAAGTGATTGGGAGGGTAGTGTAGGGTCAGGAGATAGCATGGGAGTGGGTTCTGAGCTAGGTTCCAAATTTGGCCTTCGCCCAGGTGATTGGTTAACCCCACAGGCCTTGAGTCAGGTGTCAGGGCAGTCTTTTTGACACTGCACATTCCATCTTCAGTAAAGGAAAAAGTTTGGAAAGGGGAGTATGTGGATGTATTTGAGTTAACTGATGCAAAAGGGGTGCAGTGACTGGTAGAGGTGAAGTCGGACAATCGTAAGGATTTGTTGGTGGCCTTGGCAGCTTTGGGTAGGAAAAGAGTAGGTAGAATTCGCCCTAGGACTTGGGATAATTGAGTAGTTGGCTTTGTTTACTACATGGCAGTGTAACTTGAAAAGGATGGGTCTTTGGCTTTGCCTATTTTGGGTTATTTTCTCATGATTTGAGAGGTGTAATGGTTATGGCCAGGGAATGCATAGTTATGGTATGACCAGAGGCACCAAAAGTGGAAAGCAGTGCATCCTTCCCTTCGCTGGTAGGTGCATCATATTGACATCTGGTTGGCTACCATGATGGATAGTTATGGGGGAATTAATAGAGGGGTAAAGGGGGAGAAGGAGTTGGTGTGTGTTGGTACTTTAATAGTGGGAGTTGTTTGTGGGTAGGGTGCAAGTTCTTAGACTCTTGTTCAAGGTGTGGGGGGTATCATCTGGCTGTTCAATGTGGATGCCATGACATCAATGCCATGACTGCAAACTTCATGTCAGGGGAGAGTGGCTTTCCAGCCATTCAGGGGTTTCAGGCGGTTAGGGGTAGAGGTAATTTTTATGGAGTACGGGGAGGTGAAATTTTTAGGGGGAATATGGGAAGGGTTGCCTTTCCCCATTAACGTGGAGGTTTTACAATGCCTGACTCAAGGATTTCCTGACCTTGCACTTAAAGATGAGATATTAGATGAGTTTTAGCAAGGGTTTCCAATCAAATCTAGGGTGGTGGGAGATGATGTGGTTTGTAAGAATCTGCGCTCAGTGTGGGGCAAGGAGGATATATTGGGGGGGTTGGTGGAGAAGGAGTGTTAGGCTAGTCGATTACTGGGTCCATTTGGTAGTCCACCTTTTGTTAATTTTAAGGTGTCACCATTGGGGTTAGTACCAAAGAAATGGGCTGGTGAGTTCAGGTTGATTCACCATTTGTCATATCCCGAAGGGGGTGTGGTTAATAATAAAATTGCAGGTGAGGATGCCAGTGTTAGTTATGCATCCTTAGATGATGCTGTTGGAGTGATTAGGGATTTTAAGGAGCTATGGTTAGTAAAGATGGACATTGAGTCTGCTTTTCATTTACTGACAATTAGGCAGAAGGATTGGCCATTACTGGGTATGTTTGTGGATGACAAATATTATTTTGACAAAGCTATGCCAATGGGTTGTTCAGTTGCATATGCAACATTTGAAAAATTTAGTATGGTCCTGCAGTGGGTGTGGCTGCAGAGGGTGGGTACGCAGAAGGCGGTACATTACTTGGATGATTTCTTGATACTTGTGGAAGGACGAGTAGGTGCGCACGAAGTGTTGCAGGAAGTGTTGCAGGAATTCATGAGCATGTGTGAGTATCTAGGGGTACCTTTGATTCAGCATAAGCTGGAAGGTCCGGCAAGAGCATTACAATTTTTGGGATTAATGGTAGATGCAGAACAGGGTTTGTTTTGTTTGCCTATAGATAAGATAGATAGACTGAAGGCTATGATAAGGTCGGTTGTAGCTAAGGATAAGGTACGGATCTGGACAGTTATAGAGCTGTTAGGGCTTTTGAATTTTGCATGTAGAGTGGTACACCCAGGGTATAAATTTTGTAGGTCAGTGGCATTTTTGTTAAAAGGGGGCAAGAGTGAACACCACCGGGTTAGGGTGAACAAGCTGGTTCAGGAGGATTTGTTACTGCGGTTGTGCTTTTGGATCAGTTCAATGGGATTTCTTTTTAGCAGACAGATTGGGTGAGGCAAGAGGAACTTCAGTTATTTACGGAAGCATCAGGGGGCATTGGAAGGAGGGCTTATTTTGGGAGACAGTGCTTTGCAGTTAAATGGCCTCTGCATTGGAAGGAGGAATTGAAAAGAGATGTTGCGTTTTTAGAGTTGATGCCAATTTGGGTAGCTTCGGTAGTTTCAAAGGATAGCTTACAGCAGAAGTGGGTTATTTTCCATTCGGATAACATGGCAATGGTGCGGGTTTTGCAGAAGATGATAGCTAGGTCAGAATTTTTATTATTGATTCTACGTAAGTTGGTTTTACAGAGTTTGTTAATAAACCTTTCATTTACAGGGGTGCAGGTACCCGGGGTGAGGAATGACATTGCTGATAGCTTGTCCCGATTTCAGTTTTCCAGTTTCAGTAGTTGGCTGCAGGGGCAGAGGAAGTGCCAGTACTCTTGCCAGAGCAGATGTGGAACCTTGGGTCGAGGTAATTAGGAGGTTGATGTGTCATTCTTAGGCTTTGTCTACAAGGAAAGTTTATGGTAGGCCCCTTTGTGAATTTGATCAGTTTGTTTTGCAATTGCCAGAAGATTGAAAGGGGTGTGGTCTGAGAAGTTACTTTGTTATTTAGCTCGAGCTTGGGATTTAGGTAAAGCGTTACAAATGGTTAGGGTGGAATTGACTGCAATTAGCATATTTGAGCAAGTATCTGGGTTACATGACTTTACAAAATCATGGACAGTAGAGCGTATGTTGAAATGATCGGGGAAAGTGGCTGAGGAATGCGGCGATATGAGATGGCCACTGACGAGGGTGTTGTTGAAAGTTTTGTTGAAAGGTTTAGCATTGTTGGAAAGTAACTCCTCGGATTACGTTATGTGGGTTACGTTGTGTGTATGGTTATATTTTGGTGCATTTTGAGTGTCTGAGTTATTAGGATCATTACTGTGGAGGGATGTAATGATAGGTTCTGGGTCATTTATTATTGGGTTGCAAAAGTCTAAGACAGATCAATTGGGTAAAGCTTCAGTTGTCATTCTCAATGCAGATCGGAATGTTGGACTTGGCCCAGTAAGGTGGGCCACAGAATTAAGTCAGATTCAGGTGAGGGGTCCATATGATTTGGTTTTCCGTTCAGCTGATGAGAAGGGAGTGACAGGTGGTCATTTTGTACATCTTATTAGGAGAGCTTTTTGTTGTATGGGTTTTCCAGTGGAGAGGCTTGCATCTCATTCCTTTCGCATTGGTAGGGCTTCAGATTTGGCTAGGGATGGCACTTCTATTGATGTTATTAAAAGGGTGGGGAGGTGGTCTTCTAATGTATTTCTAGCATATATTAGATAAAGTTTGATTTGTATATGTTGTTAATTTTCTTTTCTTTTCTTTTAGGAAAGCAGATTGTTGTCATGGGTCACTCTTATACCCAGTGGGCAGAGAAAAAGGCAGCAGTTAGGGTGGATGGTAAAAACTTGGGTTTGTCTCACTTAGGTTGGACAGTGACTTGGCATGGGGATAGAGGGCTTAGATGAGATAGATTGATGCACAAGTTTGAGCAGGTAAGGTTGAGAGTTGGGTATCCCTGAATATTAGTGGTTCATTTGGGACATAATGATCTGGGAATCCTTTCCTTTCCAAAGAAGCAATTTTACAGGATTTGTTGAAGTTGCAGACATTGTACCCTGTTATGTGCATACCGTGGTCAGAGTTAGTTCCACGTTTGATTTGCAGGAATGCATTTAGTTATTGAGCTATTGAGCAGATTAGGAGGTTCATTAATCAGAGGTTGGCTAGGCAATTAGGGGTTTTAGGTATGTATACCACTGAACATAGGGACATTTCGGATAGTGATGTAGTTTGGTTTCGATCAGATGGGGTGCATTTGAATGATGTGGGTTTGGATTTGTTTAACGTTCACTTAAAGTTGTTTCTACAGGGGATTGTGAAGGATATGGGAACAGAGTGAGAACAGCCTGGGTGCAGGCTGGTGGGTAGAGAAGAGGGACAAGATTGTCATCTTCTGTTCCCCCTCTTGGTAAAGGTGGTCATGACTTTGAGTTAGGGATCAAGTGAGTTGATGGATGCTGCTTGACAATAAGTGAACTCATTTGGATGCTGGTTGATTTGAAAGGGTGAGCAGGTATGCTGGCCATTTAAGGCTGGTTGGGTGAGTAGGTACACTGCCCTGATGGATGATTGAACAGGGTGAGTGGGTACGCTGCCCTGATGTATGACTAGGCCAGAGTGAGTAGGTATGCTGCCCTGAGCTCGTTTGAGAATTGTGAAGTTATCTGTTATTTGTTTCTATGTGAATAGAGTTTATGGTTATGTAATATTAATAAAGGGTGTTAAATGTCTTTTGGTGTTGGTGTGAGTTATTTAAAGGGGGCTGGGACAAATGAGGTTTGGGACAAATCAATTTGTCCAGGACCCTCTTTAGTGACTGAGATGGGAGGTTACTTTAGGAGGAAAAGGGGGAGGGAGGAGTTTTGGTATGGTTAAGTCAGATAACAGGGACTAAGCTTTTGGACAATAAGGGGTTAAGTGGTTTGAGAGGTTTAGGGGAAGTGTGGTAGGTTAGGAAGGGACTTAGATTAGCTGATATATTTGGGAATAGAGTACGTGGTGTCACATTCAGGGTTGAGTTGGTGACCCCCCCTCCCTCCCAAAAAATTTCTTTGGGTTATTGTTAGTTTGAGGGCGGAGAAGAGGGACAGGATTGTCCTCTTCTGTTCCCTCTCTTGGTAAAGGTGTTTATGGCTTTAAGTTGGGGATCAAGTGAGTTGATGGACGCTGCTTGACAAGAAGTGAACTTAATTGGATGATGGTTGATTTGAAAGGGTGAGCAGGTATGCTGCCAGTTTAAGGTTGGTTGGGTGAGAAGGTATGATGCCCTGATGTATGAGTGAACAGGGTTATTGGGTACGCTGGTCTGATGTATGACTCAGCCTGGGTGAGTAGGTACACTACTCTGAGATTGTTAGAGAATTGTGAAGTTATCTGTTATTTGTTTCTATGTGAAGTTTATGGTTATGTAATTTTAATAAAGGTTGTCAAATGTCTTTTGGTGTTGGTGTGAGCTATTTAAAGGGGTCCGGGACAATAATACATATATGGAAAATAAGAAATAGCAATATGGCTTTACAACAGTCAGCAAAAAATGAACAAATTAAGCTATAAGCATACACACACACGCGCGCGTGCGCTCACGCACACATAGAAGCAAACATGCACACACATACGTGCACACACACACACGTGCCCGCGCACGCACACACACACACACACACACAGAAGTATACATGCACACAATACATGGACACAAACACACACATACACCTTTCATACATACACTCACACACATACTTATGTATAATGCATTAGTGCAATATGAAAATGGCAGTTTAATTTTTTATACCTCCTTGTTATCTCATATTTCTTCAGTTATAAAGAAATATATTAAAACTGGGCAAAATTAGGCAATGTGAATAAATTAGAGAAATGATGCGCAGATGAAATCACATTGAACTACAAAACAATAAGAAATGTTAGTGTGTGTGGATTATTCAGTTTGTTTGCAATGGACCTTTGTAAATTCCTACCTCTGTTGAAATTTTTCATCCTTCTGAATTTATGTACCCATTCTCCTATCATTGTTAATGCAAGAAATAACACTGATCGTTTGCTATCAGTCAAAGTCATGTCTTTGGAGGAAGTAAGACATACCCAGGGATTCAGAATGAACTGCACTGCTGATAGTAAGAGCTGCAGCAAACTGGATTATGTAAGCAATGCTGAAAGTTGCAATTCAGAGATAAATTAGCTGCAATAAGGAAATACTTATTGGCTACTTTGCATGTCTCTGAATCACCCTTAACTACTGTTAGTACTAATGGGCACTTGGTAGTTAACACTGGTGGCCCATGCATCAGCCATTCACTCTTTCACACGCATGCATACATTAAAACAAACAAGCACATAGCTCTTACCTATACCTGAGTTGACAGAATATCCTGATGTCTCTGCTGCCCCTGTAAATTATGACTCCATACACTCAGTCAAGAATGCCAGACATCTGAGTTTCATTCTCCTTAATGTTCAGAAAGTCCATCATGATGCTAGGCTCATTGTTCTATTAACTTTTTAAGTTACTGTTGAGTCATATTGAAAAAATTCTACCTGCTGTCATCTAACGTTCCACTTGATTTTGTTGTGAAGCTTCCCCACAAATTGATATACTACACACTCCTCTTAACTGCCTGTCACTGATTTCACAGGATTGCCGTGCTGTTGTCTCATATACATGCTCTGCCACTTGTAACTCACAAACTATCTTAGTCATTGAATAATGCCATATATTAGAGTTTCATACTTATTTCTATTGTAAAAAAACTTGCTGTATTAACTGATGACTTATCATAGCTGGTTAATGCTACTGTTTTCTGCACCAAGGATGCAGGGTTTGACATGTTTTCCCTCTTTTAAACATTTCTTAAAGACTTAGGCAATATTTATCATCATCCCTGGTGTCTTGTGGTGGTGCAGAGGACTGATATCCTCTGAGTAACCTGTGATAGTACAGGATTTAAGTCTTTTTTCGTAAGTTTATGGTACACTATAAAGAGTCATCTCTGGAGTCTAGTGCTCCCCCCTTGTCTGTTGTGCTGCACAGCTTTTTCTTTTATTTTTATCTGTCGCTTTAAGGCACAATATAAAGAATTATCCCTGGTTTGTCTGCACCACTAGTGTTGCAGGATTTGCTCTTCAGTCTATGAAAGTGTGGTGATATGACAGCTCCACCACACACACACACACACACACACACACACACACACACACACACACACACACACACACACACACACACAGGCCCTATCACACTCACAAACACACTCACCCATCTATACATACACACAGACTTACCCTACTCCCTAACTAATCCCCTACTATAACCGTCCAGGCAAACACACACTCACATGTGCAGTCCCACACATAAACATATACACACAACTGCCAACTTATCTATATGGTAAACGTCCCGGTACTTGCCTCTGCAGCAATGGGTGAACGTGCTTTGGCTGTGGTCATTACCACACCGGTGTTACTTTATGCAGCTGAATGATTCTCTGAATCTCTTGGCTGCATAAATGTCTTACTGCAGGCATTTCTGGAGAGACTAAATGGCTAATTAACATAGTCATGCTCCCCAGAACGCCTCACAAGCATGTAGCATAGCTGCAGACAGCTCTCTGCATTGCTGCACATCTTCATGCTAAAGCATCGTGGTAGGGCTGTCTCTGAATCAGAAATGGTGACTGCAAGGTGTGCACACTGTATACAGACCATGTACATCTTGCAGTAACCTTTCTGAATCAGATAAATTGTATTTTAGACACAAATTTAGGATGAATACCATGTAAAGATACATTAGAGTAAGCATACAGTTTACACTTTTTTTTTTTTTTTTTGCCTACTACAGCTGAATTGAGTGTCTTCTATTTCCTGATCCCCAGTCATCCACCCTCATGTATCACCCATACACAAGACAGCATCCAGTGTCAGTCACACTGACAGAATCTCCCTTCTGGGGCAGTTCGTCATATGAAGGCTCGATACCCTATGTTGGTTCAATAAACGGAGGGGACCAACATGCACCATGAATACCTACAAATACCATATATATAGCACACATGTACACTGTGCCAGAACGCACATGGTCAACAAACAATATCACGTCCCTGATCTCGAAACTATGAAATGAGAGCTAACTTGGGTCCTGCTGGGGGGGGGGGGGGGCAAATCCAGCTCTCTACACAGGAAGGGAGTAGGAATTTTTTGTTCAACATTTTAACATTTCAGCATTTTTGATATGTCAATATTGTACATTTAATATTAAGACTTTTACTATATACCTATATCTATATCTAGGGTCCTGCTGTGGGGGGGGGGGATCCATTTCTCTACATAGGAGGGGAGTAGGCATTTTTTGTTCAACATTTTAACATTTCAGCATTTTTGACATGTCAATATTGTACATTTAATATTAAGACTTTTACTATATATCTATATCTATATCTATATCTCGGGTCCTGCTTTTGGGGGGGGGGGGGTAAATCCATTTCTCTACGTAGGAGGGGAGTAGGCATTTTTTGTTCAATATTTTAACATTTCAGCATTTTTGACATTTCAATATTGTACATTTAGTATTATGACTTTTACTATATATATTTATATCAATATTTGTATGTACTTAGTGATTGCTTATTAAAAGTAGATTATTATTTTATTCAGAACATTTCTTCCATTTTTTTCTTAAGGTTTTTAAGTGTATATACATATATATATATATATATATATATATATATATATATATATGTATGCATGTGTGTATGTGTATAATGTGTGTATATACATATATAGACATACATACACACACAAACACACATACACACACATGCACATAAATATACATACACATATATATATATATATTTATATATATATATATATACACACACACACACACACACACACACACACACACACACGCAAATATATAGCTGTACTAAATGTAGTCGAAACACCCAAATGCTAATGCTCACAATAGCTACTACAAAACATCAACTTTGTAGACATTGACAGACTACTACACCTACACTGAGCAACACCCACTGCTATTTATATAAGCTAACTCTGAGATCGCACAAACCCCATGGAAGGGTTATATTCTCCAACCCTGGAGACCGTCAGTCTTGCACACCTGTCAATCATCTGCTTTTGTTGACCAAAGTGTGCTGACTAACCAGATGTCAGCATCCCGGAGTTGTACCCAAAGTATCCACACAAACACACACACACACACACACACACACACACACAGACACGCATATGTGATGATTTTGGAAGAGCTTTAGTTACTGAATTTAACCAGAGTTCAAAAATAGTTAAAAATACTGTAAAAAAGAATTGAAATATTCTAACCAGTGTTGAGAATATCGCTAATGTAGTTGGAGACAAATCACATTTTGTGTTTAAGAGGAAGCAGAAGGAAAAATAAAAAAAGCTTACGGCTATAAAAATAATTACTTGGAAATGTGGTGCTGGTAATCAATGTGCCTATATTTATGAGCCACCATCACTAATGTTAGATAACTTGATAAATATCAATCTTATTTCCTAGGGCTGGTAATAAATTAGTTTACTTAACAATATGTTCTACTTGTCCAGCATTTTATTAGTTTACTTAACAATATGTTCTACTTGTCCAGCATTTTATGTCAACAAGACAGAAAAGAGTCTCCGGAAACCCATTTATGAACATAACTATGATATAACATGGAAAGCATTAAATAATGCCCTATATAATCATTCTTTAGAATGTATAGGTTATAAGACATTTTTGTTTGAGGCAGTCCATTGAAAAGGTCCATTGAATTTAAAGAACTGTGGTAGCAGTTAAGATTAATCTTAAGTGTGACAGTGCTCCCTGGTATCAATGAGTCTATTTCAATAATTCCCGTGCTCAAAAAGAGAAAAAGGAAACTGTAAAGGAATTATTAGGAGACTGAAAAATATTAGACATTGTCTATATTTTTTGAGTATTAAGTATGTGTATTTGCATAATATTTCATGTCAACATTTCATTGACTAGTTGTTACTATTTTAACAATAAAAAAGTCCAGAACATACACTGTGTAGCAGTAGGAAACACTTCCAGTCAGCCAAACTCTTCAGTCCAAGCTGTTTTTATTCTTCCAACATACAAAGATACATATTGAGCGCTTTCATCCCCTAAACTGGGGACTTCATCAGAATCTAACTGCACTCCATAGCACAGCCTTCAAATACTGTTAAAAATGAGTGATGTCATCACTCTTCACAATCCTTTAAAGATAACTACCTTAATGTTCAAATGGAATGTATTACAAACACATTTTAACATAAGAACATTTTAACAAACAGCATTTATAAAAAAGAACTTTTCAAATTCCAGGACATTCATCAAATGTAAAGATAAAAAATCAACCACATTTTATCCATTGACTTTCTTTAAAACATATATATATACCGAGTAGTTGAACCCCTCCACACACACACACACACACACACACACACACACACACACACACACACACACACACACACACACACACACAAACACACACACACACAAAGATACACAGTACTTATGAGGTAGCTTTCCTCACTAATATTGGTTTTAAGGATACCATTTCATTAAGACCTGGTGCATGGGTCACAGCTAGTTTTATTTCCCACTTAATTTCCCTTTCCTCTATATAATTCCTGTAATCTCCCCCTGTAGGATTTGGTCTTACTTGCTCCACAATACCAAATAAAAACTGAACAAAATTTGCACATGCTAATGAATGTTTATATAGGGCATTATTTATATTTCCTGTGGCAATCTGGTACTGGTGATCATATAGTCTGTCCCTAAGATGCCTTTCTGTCTTGCTTATATAGTAAGCTGGACAGGGTTTACAAGCTGCCAGATGTATCACCCCTGATGTTTGACAATTTCCTTTTTCAAAGAAAACCTTAAACTTCAAAATGTTTTGCAGGGTTACCATATTTTTAGCTTGTATGAACTTGCATTGTGCACAAGCACCACATCTTGTTCTACTACTATTACCCACTACCTGACTTTTGTTAGTAAGTTCAAATGCCCCCTTTTAAACTGAGCCCAGTTTTGTATACAAAAGTGGGTTCCTTTCCAACAACTGAAAATATTCTAGGGTTATTTTTAAGAATGTACCAATTGTTCTCAATCATCTTTTTCACTTGTTTGACTTGTCCACAAAAAAGGAATAACCATAGCCCTATGAAATTGTTTCTCCTCTTCCAAATTTTCTTTTTCCTGTAGTACATCACCTAACAGTGGTTTAAATTTTTTATCCCACTCACTTTTAACATATTCTATATTTTTCTCCACTATGTTAGCTGGATACCCTCGTTCATAAAATAGTTATGCTACTTTTTGTAACTCTCTATCTACGTCTCTCTCAGAAGTCATACGGGCAAATCTAACTAGTTGACCTTTGACTATATTATTTTTTTGATGGTGGGGTGATTACTAGTATAATCTAAATAGGAATTACTAAATGTGGGTTTTCTATAAACATTGGACTTAAATCATTTACTTATTTTTTGTATAAATGTATCCAAATATTTAATGCTTTCTACACTATTGGTGTATGTGAATTTCAAAAAACTAGATGAATTATTCAAAAATTCCACAAATTCTCTCTCTTATTTTCTTCCGTTCCTATCCAAAAAATGAACACATCATCCAAAAAACACACATACATTTTAATATATCTAAACAACTCACTAGGGAAAATTGTAGTTTCTTCCCATTCTAAAATAACCATATTAGCATAAATGGGGGCACATGATGCCCCCATCGCTACACCCTTATTCTGTTTAAAATATTCTCCCTCATAGTAAATGTAATTATATTCTAATGAAAGTTCAATAAATTCAGAAATCAACTTTATTTTATCATCAGAAAAGTCTATATGTTTTTTCATACTTTCTAGAAAGAGTTCTATCCCTTCACTTTTTGCAATGGATGCATACAAATCCACCATATCCACTGTAAGAAAGGAAATGTTTTCTTCCCAGAGATTATTTTTTAGCCTACCCAGGAAGTCCCAAGAATCTTTTAAAAGGTGGTCTACCTTGTTGTCAACATGTTTAAGTCACTTGTCTATTACCATGCTAAAAGGTTAGGAAAGTAGCATCTGTCACTGGATGTCTAACTTTCAAAAAATTGTAAATCTCAGGGGCATGGCCAAGGATGAGCTTTGAGTAGCAGCACTTTCTTTCAGCTCTGCCTTATCATATCGTTTAAGACAGGAAATTTTAAATATAACTAACTAAAAACATTTTTATATACTTGGTTTCATTTAATAGTCTACTTTGCTAGTATTATAATATATATATATATTTTTTTTTACTTTTCCTGTCAAAATACAAGTTTCTGGCATCTGACTTCAATATGAGCTTTATAAAATCTTCTCATCAGGACTCAGCATTAAAAAAGAGTTTTGAACTCTACTAACTACCATTCAGGAATTATCAACAAAAATTGACAGAATGGACATGAAGATTGATAATTTTAAAGATGAATTTATCTATATATATTAATTTTAAACTTCACAACAAATGGAGACATTACATCAAGATCCTAAGCAACAGAAGACACACATTTATGGTATAGAAACATCATTAAATGACATGAATAGTAGAATACAACAAAATGAACATAACTTAGAATTTCTTTTAAAGCAAAACTCCCTGCTTCAAACAAAAATACATGATCTAGAGAATAGATCATGAAGAAATAACATCAGGATCTATGGGCTACCAGACAATCTTAAGAAAATAATGTGGAGACATTTTTAACCTCATGGCTACCTGAGATTTTACAGCTTCCTGAACCACTTTCTTTTGGTATAGAATGAGCCCACAGGTCCTTGGCTACATCTAAAAATACCAAAAGTAATTCCACAAAATCTGTCATAGTCAAATTCTTATCAACACATGATAAAGAAATAGTTTTGTAGACTGCCTGGTCTAGGTCATCAATCAAATATAAAGATAACATCATACAATTTGATAATGACTATTCTTAATCTGTCATAACTAAAAGGAAACAATTCTTACCATTGCTCAAAGAACTTAAAAAAAAACACAAATAAACTCTCACCTACTTTTCCCTGAAAGACTGAAAATCTTCCTTCAAGGCAGTCTGAAGATATTTGATGACTTAGATGCAGCTATCAGATATATAAAGTCCAATAAAATATTGGAAAAAATAGATGAAATGGACTGGACTAGTTCAAGTCTTAAAATAATTGCAGAAAATGGTTCCTTGAAAATAGTTGATCACAAGAAGAAACTTAAAAATAATTTTGTTTTATAATATAGATAGTTTGTTTTTTACATACATATGATCTTTTTTATGACCCAGACGTCAAGAAAAATGAAAATGGTTCAACAAGTGAGTGTTGATCTAATCTTTTTTATATTATGTTTTTGGCTTGTGCTATTTATTGATTAGTTTAATTAGATGTTTTCAATGGCTATTAGCATTTTATTTCAACTCGTATCTTTATTAACAATTTTAGTTTATCTTGTCCTAGATAATTCTAAAAATATAATCTAGGATATATATCCTATATAAACATGCTTTATACATTTTCTGTTTTATTAACAAAAAAATTGATTTATTATCTCTTACTTGCTTTTATTTTTGAATATATTGACTGCACTAGTTGAATATTGTGTTGCTTACAGACATTAAGAAGCTATATATTACTTTGTTTACATAGTAAATATTCTTGTTACTGTTTTTCTTCATCTTGTTAATGGATTGTATATATGAATAGTTTGAGGTTTACTTTTGCCTCAGCCTCTTTGCTGTTTTGTCTAATATGTGATTTCTGTTACACATCTTGTAGCTGTATGGAATATGTGGTAGATGTGTTATTAGTGCTTTTTAATATAGATTCCCTATCATGATTTTGATTAATGGCTTTCTTCTGTTTAAAGCCGTTGACTGTGTACCTTTGTTTGTGGTGTTGGAAAGCAGATTATTTTTTCTCCTTATGCTTATGTTGTTTTTAATTAAATATTTAAAGTTGGTAACTTCATAGGGTGGCCTTTTGTCTGATACTGTGTATGTTTCATTGTGTTTTGTTGGTTGGTGGCTTGAAATTACAACAGACCCAGAGTTACAACAAACCCAGGAATTTTTTTCTGTTTTTCTTTACTTTGACATTTAGCAAGGGCTGTGATTGATGCTGGGGTGTTTCGAGCAGCTCTTAAGTCTTCAGAAACCTTTATTTGTTGTGTGGACAGCTTGCAGTTTCCCGCTGGAATATTTGAAGTTTTCTTTCCTTACTACGACTTGGTGATATGTTCCTCATGCATCTCTGAACTCTTTTAGGACCATGTGACGTCAACAGCGCAATGAACTTTTTAAAAAGGCAGTTTCTAAATCCTAATGTGTTTTTGGATTTCCACGGCATGAAATATATTGAAGTTGGCTTCAACAAAAAGAAAAAATGTGCGTAGGACTTCTTTTGTTTAAATTATGCTGTTTCCTATTAATAGTAAACGTATTGCTCATCAGCATCATATATGTTAGAAGCAACTAAATGTATTTAGTCACATTGCAAATACAGCTATGCACTAACATACTAATGTGCTACTTTAGTTCTCATATTAACTTTTACCTGTTTATTTTTTTTTTTAACTTGCTTCATTTTTTTTTTAGACAAATATATTGAGAAATATTCATTCACACCCATTCACTTCTCAAGAAGTATGTATTTTAGAATTTAAGTAAGATTTGTAAACTGAACTAGTGTTTTCCTGAACTATATTTCATGATGGGTGTAATTTATGATGATTGCGTGTGAGATGCAGAGACTATTTATATCTTGGGTTACAATCAAAAACCTCACATTAGATAGATCTATGTTTGGTTTAATCTATGTATGCTATATCTAGTGTAATGTTGAATTATGTGTTGCTGGTAAACTGTATAGTACATGTTTGGTTATAAGTGAAAGCTTAAAATACAATAAGAAAATATAGTTACATCTCTTATGTACAGTTTATTTCTAAGCAGTAGATGTTTGCTAGCAAATATGATACAATTGATTAATTGTCATGTGATGCGTTTTTGTATTGGGCTGACTGCAGAGACATCAGAACAGTGTAGAGTTATAGTATTAGTCAATGTTCTAACTTTATAATTTTAAAAGTAATTTCAATTACATGGTTATGATTTCACTAATTAAAGCTTAAAACTGAAAAGCAGGATACAACAGGTATAAATATTAGAAACAAAAACGTCTCTTGCTGCTGATTTGAGCCTCAGCCTTATGGTATCACATTTACAAGTCACTGGGTTTATGAATAACCTTCTTTGGGCAATGCATAAACTGCCAGCACTTTGATAAATCTGAGCCAGGGAGACTTTAAAATGACCTTGTAAAAATTATATTGTTTTCTTATTTGGATTAAGTCCAATAGATTAATGGCCCCTTTCAGAGAATAATGGGAAAATTGGACAAGGTATTGGAAATTTTGCTCTTTTTGAAAACTGGTAACTTTTTTTTTTTTTTTTTAAAAGCTATCATCAATTCTGGTAGATATTGCTACCTGACATCATACACCCTATAGTTAATACTCTTACAAATATTACCCTTCTGTAGTTCCAACAGATATGTTTTTCTCTTCTAGAGGCCATCTTTTAAGATAAACAGGAGTACACCCTGTGAGTTTTCTTCAGAGTAAAATAGGACCACTTCAAGATTCATCATTACATATTTTTTATATAATCTTTTTCTGGAATAAATCTCTGCCTATTTTAGCCTGCAGAGAAATATTATTACAGTAGATATATGCCTGACATTGTG
The DNA here is from genome assembly GCF_019279795.1 of Protopterus annectens. Taxonomy (NCBI): domain Eukaryota; kingdom Metazoa; phylum Chordata; order Ceratodontiformes; family Protopteridae; genus Protopterus; species Protopterus annectens. The sequence goes on along the minus strand of NC_056743.1, from coordinate 829,965,014 downwards.
TGGAATCATATTCATCTCCCTAGTGACTTATTTTTCTGTTCTGTTGTTCTGTTGGGCAATACACCCCACCACCCAAGGGGTGAATTTAGTATTAGAAGTACGTACACTCCTCCCTTGAACAACTTATTAGCAATATACGAAAAACTAGTCATTGATGAGATGTACAGTTATTTTAACAAAAGTAGACAAAATAGGGTAAAGTACAATCTCACTCATGAACAGTATAGGCTATTAAAAGAGTTAAAATCTGATAATAAGGTGAGGGTGATGAAACCAGACAAGGGTGGGGGTACTGTATTGTACGATTCAGGTGAATATATTAATAAAATGAATGCAATACTTCTAAATTCAGGTAATTATGTCACCTCCTCTGTTAATGAAGTTAACTTGGGGTATCATAAAATTGACTTAATCTTAGAGGACCTATTAATAGATGAAAGGATTGATGGTGATTTATACAAATATTTAAAAATGGAAAATCCTATCATAAGTACTATAGTAGGAATTCCTAAAGTCCATAAAAACATTATGGACCCACCTTTCCGACCAATTATTTCAGGAAATAGGTCAAAAACTTTTAATTTCAGGAAGGTGGTGGACAAGTGGTTAAAACCATGTTACAGTAAAGTTAACCACCTGTTAAAGGATTCATGGGACTTCCTAAGACGTCTAACCCCTGATCTGTGTAAGTCTGGTATACTGTTGGTCACCATCGATGTGGTGGACCTTTTTTCAAGTATTCCTATTGAAGAAGGGACAAGGAGATTTAACAACAGTATGGACCTATATAGTTCTATTGATAATAATAAAAAAGCCTAGTATTAGAATTTATTGACATAGTACTGAAATATAATTTTTTATATTTCGAAGGGGAATATTACAAGCAGTGCAGAGGGGTAGCGATGGGGGCTGCTTGTGCCCCCATCTTTGCCAATTTATTTCTAATTGACTGGGAGAATGAATATATATTAAATAGCGAATGGAGGAAATATATTGATTTATACACCAGGTTTCTGGATGACCTCTTTCTAGTTTGGAATGGAGGTGAAACTAAATTAGGAGAATTTATTGAGTACCTTAACACTAGAAGTCAGTATTTAAAATTTACGGTCAATATGGATGAGAATTCTATAGCTTATTTAGACGTTAATATTACTATTGAGAACAACAAGCTGAGCTCCAAGATCTTTAGGAAAGAGACGTTCAGCAACTCCTATTTGCATTTTAATAGCTGCCATTCATACAAACAAAAAAGAAGCATTATAAAAGGTCAATATATTAGAGCAGCTAGAATGACCTGCAATATCTCCGACTTAAGAGAAGAATTAGAATTTATAGGGAATATGTTTCTAACCAGGGGTTACCCAGAGAAAATGGTAGTGGATTTAAGGGAATATATTCTTGAAAATAGGGATGAGAAGTATGCTGCAATATTAGGTAAGAAAGAAGAAAGTGATAAGAATGTGAACAACATCTTACTGGAAGTAAACCCAACCAAATATACAGGAGCATGTATATTAGAATACAGTCCCAATGTAGGTGACATTAGGGCTATAATTGAAAGACATTGGAATATTTTTAGGGTGGATAAGAACATATCTGACCTTATGGGCAATGGGCCAACATTTGTATATAGTAATGCTAAAAACCTTAAGGGTGAATTTGAGAGCAAATTTGCCAAAGTAAGAACTAATGACAACATCAGTGGTACATTAAAATGTGGAACATGCAATCAGTGTAAGTATATAACCACTAATAAAAGTATAGTTTTGCAGGATGTTAACACTACAGTTATAACATTTAAAAAGGGGAACTGTAGAACCTCACATATAGTATATTTAGCAACCTGCACACACTGCGCATGTTTCTACGTAGGGAAGACAGATAGATGTCTCCGTAAAAGGATTTATGACCATTATTATTGTATTAAAAAAGGAGACGACAAAAATGCATTAAGTAACCATCTTAAGAATAGTAAGGATTGTGATAAATTTTTATTTGGCATATTAGAAATAGTGCATCCCAATGTTAGAGGTGGAAGTGTTAAGACACTTTTAGGGGAGAGAGAAGTATGGTGGCAGATCAAGTTAAATGCCACTGTGCTACCCGGAATAAACGAATACATCTCTATCAAGCCCATTTTAGCAAACAACTATACATAAGATATGGGCATACCCAAAACAAATCAATATATATAATTGTTTTGTATGAAATTCCATATCATGCATGATTATTGGTTTTATATCTGTTGTATATTTATACTACTTTATTTGCTGACAGTTTGACAAAAACACATTATTTATTTGAAAATTTTAGAATGCAGTATGTTTATGGATGTGTCAACAGTAAGCACAATGCATCTCATCTGGTTTCACCTAGATTGTTGCTTCAGCATAAAGCAGTATTGATGCATAGAGGTAGCGTTTTTAAGAAGTTAACTCTTTCAAAGGGTTAAAATTTTATCAATTAAGATTAATTATTTTGATGTGTTAATTGATACATTTTGTATAAAGAGGCTGGGTTTCATTATGGAGAAATGTTCTGATGAAGTCTACTGGATGTAGATGAAAGCGCTCAACATTTTATTTGTGTATTAAAGTGTTTTATTCAGCTACCTCTTCGCCATTTATTTTGACCAGTGGATGCGTGGTGCCAATTTGGCAAGCATTTCTACGAACTTTGGTTGTGACATTCTGCCATTTAGAAGCAGTGTTCGAGGAATTATTATTCTATCTTGTTGACTGCTTCAGTGCTTTTTGTTTTATTTAATCTATGTATGCTATATCTAGTGTAATGTTGCATGATGTGTTGCTGGTAAACTGTATAGTACATGTTTGGTTATAAGTGAAAGCTTAAAATACAATAAGAAAATATAGTTACATCTCTTATGTACAGTTTATTTCTAAGCAGTAGATGTTTGCTAGCAAATATGATACAATTGATTAATTGTCATGTGATGCGTTTTTGTATTGGGCTGACTGCAGAGACATCAGAACAGTGTAGAGTTATAGTATTAGTCAATGTTCTAACTTTATAATTTTAAAAGTAATTTCAATTACATGGTTATGATTTCACTAATTAAAGCTTAAAACTGAAAAGCAGGATACAACAGGTATAAATATTAGAAACAAAAACATCTCTTGCTGCTGATTTGAGCCTCAGCCTTATGGTATCACATTTACAAGTCACTGGGTTTATGAATAACCTTCTTTGGGCAATGCATAAACTGCCAGCACTTTGATAAATCTGAGCCAGGGAGACTTTAAAATGACCTTGTAAAAATTATATTGTTTTCTTATTTGGATTAAGTCCAATAGATTAATGGCCCCTTTCAGAGAATAATGGGAAAATTGGACAAGGTATTGGAAATTTTGCTCTTTTTGAAAACTGGTAACTTTTTTTTTTTTTTTTAAAAGCTATCATCAATTCTGGTAGATATTGCTACCTGACATCATACACCCTATAGTTAATACTCTTACAAATATTACCCTTCTGTAGTTCCAACAGATATGTTTTTCTCTTCTAGAGGCCATCTTTTAAGATAAACAGGAGTACACCCTGTGAGTTTTCTTCAGAGTAAAATAGGACCACTTCAAGATTCATCATTACATATTTTTTATATAATCTTTTTCTGGAATAAATCTCTGCCTATTTTAGCCTGCAGAGAAATATTATTACAGTAGATATATGCCTGACATTGTGTGGAATCATATTCATCTCCCTAGTGACTTATTTTTCTATTATCCAACTCTCTGTTAATTGTGATGACTGTAGTCTCAGTGGACAAATTCTAAACTATACTAGGAATTGTGACATCAGGGCATTCATATCGATTTACTAAACCTAAGTAAATTGAATATGCTATTTTGCTGAAGGATATTATACACTCTGTTTATATTTTTTCTGATAACTTTAAACAATACCGGTGTTAAATGTTACACACATATGTTAGTTAAGTGAGCTTCCCACATGTTTTCTAGGTTAACAGTTCTATAGAATTAACTTTTAGTCCTATTGTATTGATTTACTGTATACAGATCCTTTTTGTTATAATTCCTATTCTGGTTCTACTATAATTTAATGTCTATTGATCCACAGGTTCAGTCCTGACAAAAAATACATTCCTAATTTTATAGCTAACTGTGATACCATACATTTAGCAACTATATAATATGTTATTCATTGTTGCAATCTATTACTAGTTAGCTTGTTTATTAGTTAATCTAATATAAAGTGTAAGATGAGTTCACTTTTTTGCATAACTTGACAATCCTATTTATAAGCCATATTTTTAATTATGAAATCGTTCATATTTAGGTGGAGCTTGATAGAAATATGCTGCTAGTAGGTGTGTTAATATGAGTGATTAATGTCACTCAAATTAGGAGTTTATAACTCCAGGTGGGTTTTAGAGGGTTTAGTTGTTAGAAGATTCTGTTATAATTTTTTGATAATAATGCTTTCTGATATTCACTAAAACATGTATAGTGGAAAGTTATTTAAATATTTCTAATTCTAAATCTCTTTTCTATACTTAACACACTATAAATTGCTGTATTCCCTTCATTTTTGTAGTATCATCCCATAGACCAAAAATTAATAAAAGTTTTAGCCAGCATGTATTACAACCCAAATAAATTGCAACATTACAACCTTACATTGCATTTCTCTTAACATAAATTGTCTAAATAACCCCAACAAGAGAAGGTCTTTGAATAAATATCTCCAGTTATATAAGTCACAATAAATTTTTCTTCAAGAAACTCATATGATAGAGGATGACATTTCCAAATTAAAATCTAAGTCTTCTTCAATCCTTGTTAGTTCTGTACACTCTCAAAAAAGAGGTGTTACAATAATATGGAATAATAAATTACCACAACCTAAAATAATAGACTCATACAAAGATAATAAAGGTACATTAGCTTCTATTGTCATAGAGTTTAATAACTTAATATTCACTCTAATAAATATGTACTGGATTCCTGGCTTTGGACAGAACTCAGCACAGCAACACATAAATCATATTATCCAGTTTTCTAAAGACAATATTATATTAGCTGGCAATTTTAATAGCATTTTTAATAGTTCATACTCTACTTCTAAAGTAAGAGAAGAGTCTCGGGGTTCAGCCAGATTACTAAAAGAGAAATTAAAGATATTCAAGAATATTTGTTGTTTTCACAATATGATGAGTTGTATGTTAAACAAATGGAAGGCATTGACAATAAATGTGACAAGCTTTTTAAAAGAAAGTGTAAAAAGATAGAAAGAGACTTAGCAGAATATAATGATAAGAAAGCTTAGCTATTAGTAGACATACAGGAAGGAAAAAAATATATAGTGGCCCTGTTAAGAGAGGACATAATAGTAAAAAAGGGAACCAGTTCCCGTATACAGTTAACAACAGACAACAGTTTAAACAAACTGTATATAGGAAGAATTTTTTAAGGAATCAGTGGAGGGAAGAGGAAATAGGAGACAAGATAGAGGGAGAGAGGCCACAACAGCAGTGGAGAATCAGGGACAGAGAACATTGATAAAGATGAACCACCCTGATGTTTCAAAAGAGATGCACCAAGAAGGGATAGTAAACACTTATAAAGGATACCATATTTATAATTATACTGATATTGTGCACACTAAAGAGCAATTTTCCCTTTTTATGAAAGGTTTAAAATACGTTCCAACAAGAAAGTTTAATTATACTGATGTTATTTTAGAGTTAAAAATATGTATGAGGAAACTCGGTACTTGCGTATTATCGCAACCAGATATTTGCGATTGTGAAAACCACATAAAGATCTTGAAATAGTGTCATTAATGTTGGCAAAATGTAGTGTAACATGTGTCCTTATACCACAACATTGTCTTTTCTGTAGTGATGGAATAAAATTGAAAAAACATAGTATTTGTCTTTCTTTCCGCACTTCACTGGCAGCATTTCTCTTCTTTCAAGCCTGCTGCGTGGTTCTTTCTCGGACCAGCACATATTGTGAAAAAACTGTAATGTGCAATTATTTCAACATGCATGCCATATTGTACTGTCCTGGAAATGGGAGTTGAGATGACCCAAGCGGTATGTGAGGAAAATGTAGTGGCTTTTTGTGGGACTTGGTTTCAAAAGAACAGAAATGCACTCTGTTAGCTTTTTCTTTCAATCCTGCACATGCTGTGTTGGCCCCAGGAGTGTATGAGTGTTTTACTGGTAAAAGTATCATGTCTGTAGATGTTGCTTTCTCCCCCTTTTTTGGTTGGAGTGGGAACTGTCAGCTGCTTTTTACCCCCTTTTTGGCTGGCATGGGAACTGTCAACCTTTAAAAACAGTTCTGGGCAATGGAATATGGTGTAATATGTTAGCAGACATCGCTTTTGCTGCCACTAAAAAAGGAACATTCAGTGGGCAGACTTACAATAACCGACATGCTGGCAGTCAAGTGCATAAAGAAACAACCACAGTATGTTTTTTTTTACTTTTCAGTGATAACACTCCCAAAATCAACTGGAACTGTTACAGAAAACAGAGTATTTAACATTTTGAAAACATTAACGAAAATATTGCCTGATCGTCAACCAGCCGGTATTGCCGTCAAAAATCTGGTTGCGATAATACATAAGTACCGGAAACTCAACTTAGCATATATTTTTCAGAACCAAAATATAAATGGAAGAAGGAAAAGGAAGTCAAGATGAGAAGTACCTTTAATCCACCATTAGAACCTACTTTAAGTGTACTAGAAAAAGCTATTACAGATGATACATATGCACTGAAAAGTAACGAAGAAAGACAGAGTATGTCATATAATTTGACCAAAAAAGAACAAGAATTATTAGAACAGTTGAGAAATGATCATTCTATCAGAGTCATGTGGCCAGATAAGCGAGGGGGGATAGTGTTATATAGGGCATTGCAATATTCTCAGAAAATAGTTGAGATGCTTTATGACACAGAAACATATTCTAATGCCTCCCTTAATGAAATAAATATAGCATACCACTACACAACACCACATTGACTATTATTTTGAAGAATATTTGATAGATGAAAGAATTTCACCAGAGATTTACAATTTTTTGAAAGTTAGACATCCAGTGACAGCCACTATTTTTGGGATTCCCAAAACTCATAAAGGTTTGGAACATCTTAAGTTTAGGCCTATAGTGGCAGGACAAGGTTCTAAAACCTACCCCTTTTGGGGGGTAATAGACAAGTGACTTAAACATGTTTACAACAAGGTAGACCACCTTTTGAAAGATTCTTGGGACTTCCTGGGTAGGCTAAAAAATAAACTCTTTGGATACATTTATACAAAAAAATAGTAAAGGATTTAAGTCCAATGTTTATAGAAAACCCACATTTAGCAATTTCAGTTTAGATTATACTAGTAATCACCCCACCATCAAAAAATTATATTGTCAAAGGTCAACTAGTTAGAGTTGCCCGTATGACTTTTGATGAGGGAGACATAGAGAGTTAGAAAAAGTAGCATAACTATTTTATGAAAGAGGGTATCCAGCTAACATAGTGGAGAAAAATGTAGAATATGTTAAAAGTGAGTGGGGTAAAGAATTTAAACCACTGTTAGGTGATGTACTACAGGAAAAAGAAAATTTGGAAGAGGAGAAACAATTTCATAGAGCTATGGTTATTCCTTTTTGTGGACAAGTCAAACAAGTGAAAAAGATTTTTGAGAAAAATTGGTCCATTCTTAAAAATAACCCTAGAATATTTTCAGTTGTTGGGAAGGAACCCACTTTTGTATACAAAACTGGGCTCAATTTAAAAGGGGCATTTGAACTTACTAACAAAAGGTAGTAGGTAATTCTGGTAGAACAAGATGTGGTGCTTGTGCACAATGCAAGCTCATACAAGCTAAGAATATGGTAACCCTGCAAAACATTTTGAAGTCTAAGGTTTTCTTTGAAAAAGGAAATTGTCAAACATCAGGAGTGATATATCTGGCAGCTTGTAAAACTTGTCCAGCTTACTATATAGGCAAGACAGAAAGGCATCTTAGGGACAGAATATACAAGCACCAGTACCAGATTGCCACAGGAAATATAAATAATGCCCTATATAAACATTCATTAGCATGTGCACATTTTGTTTAGTTTGTATTTGGTATTGTAGAGCGAGTAAGACCACATCCTAGAGGGGGAGATTACAGGAATTATATAGAGGAAAGGGAAATTAAGTGGCAAATAAAACTAGCTGTGACCCATGCACCAGGTCTTAATGAAATGGTATCCTTAAAACCAATATTAGTAAGGAAAGCTACCTCATACGTATTGTGTATCTTAGTCTGTATGTGTGTGTGTGGGGGGGGGTTCAACTACTCATTATACATATGTTTTAAAGCAAATCAATGGATAAAATGCGGTTGATTTTTTATCTTAAACAATTTTTTAAGTTTACATTTGATGAATGTCTTGAAATTTGAAAAGTTCTTTTTTATAAATGATGTTTGTTAAAATTTTCTTGTGTTAGAAGGTGTTTGTAGTGCATGTCATTTGAGCATTAAGGTAGTTGTATCTTTAAAGGCTTGTGAAGGGTGATGACATCATTCATTTTAACAGTATTTGAAGGCTGTACTATGGAGTGCAGTTAGATTCTGATGAAGTCCCCAGTTTAGGGGATGAAAGCGCTCAATATGTGTCTTTGTATGTTGGAGGAATAAAAACAGCTTGGACTGAAGAGTTTGGCTGACTGGAAGTGTTTCCTACTGCTTCACAGTGTATGTTTTGGACTTTTTATAGACTGTGATTGCTTTTATTTTTTATTTGTACTATTTTAACAATATTTAATGAATACTTTATAAATGTTTTACATACAAATTTTAATATTTAATTAAAATGGTGTGTCTGTATTGTCCTAATTATATTTTCTATTAACTGGGCAGGTCACATGATAAGTCATGTGCCCTTGGCTTTTTATAAATTGATATTGTTTTAACTTTTGCTAGCTGTGATGAAGTTTATATGCATAAAGTGTATCAAAATTTTTTTCAAAGAGTTATTACATCTGCATGCTTCTGGTTGGAATTCTTTAAGTATTCAGAGAGTGTGGGGGCCATAATGCCTTTTAATGTTACCTGGTGTCTACATTTAGCAGAAGTTGTGTGCTTTTTTTTTGGTACTTGTTGAAATACACATTTGGAAAGAGACTGGAATTTGCCTTGCTATGTTGTCTGAGAGCATTATAATAATTAGTTTACTTTTCATAAAAGACCAGAATCAGGCTTAAAATATGGTGGACAGATTCTTTTTTTTTTTTTGGTCTATAGCTGTTACTTTTGAAAATCTTGAATTGTTCTAATGTTTAAGTTGTAGGGCTGCCTTAATTTTTGATAGAAGCTTAATAAAAAATCATCTGTCTAAAGCTGCATGACTTACTAGAGAATGGCAGTCACTTAGTGTACAATCATTGTCCTCACAATACACCTCCAAGTGTATCATCTTCCCTGAAAAATCCATCTATAAATAATAACATTTTCCTTTTAAACTGGTGGTACTTCCCCAGCAAATACCCCATGTGTTTATGAACCTATCCAAAGCAGATGTTCTTAATTTAGTGGCTACCTAAATAAATCCTGATGTAATCCTCCTCCTACTCCAACAGGCCTTATTGTTAAAGCTGTCACCAAAGCCTATGACTTCTACTCTCACTTAAATAGTTGAATTGACAAGACCCTCTCCATTTGTACCCACTATAATGGGAAACTTGAAAGCAAACTCCTGTTGAAATATAACCTTTTAAATAAACTACATAGCAAGGGAAATAAATTATTCAATGCTTATATGAGGTCCAGATCTACCCAGCTCAAGAGAATACTTAAAGCAAACCAGCAAAGAGATTAAGGTTACCATTTGGAATCTCAAAACTGAATAGGAACTTAAAACGGCCACTGACATCAAACATAAGTGCAAAGATTAATTTAACTATGTCAGGAAGTTAAGAGCTAATACCTAGTAATGTTTGGAGCTAGTCCACAATAAAGCTACCTATTGAAATATCAGCTAATATCCTAGTTGAAACAGAATGCAAATTTACTTCATCTATAGTAATGACTATTCCACAGATTCCACAGTCCCAGCCATCCCCTACAATTACTATGGAACAAGTCCTGTCAACCCTCTCCAAAGCTAAGAACACTGCATCCATGGGTTGCAATGTCATACCAGGTTACCTGGCTGTCTGCATCAAATGTGACCCATCTGAAATCATATGTAACATCTTTAAGATAAGCCATCCCACTGGATACATTTCTGAAGCAAGGAACATTGGCCATTGCAATGCTATTACACATGTCCTATTAGTCTCACTAAGCTAATATATAAAGATATTGACTGTGTTACATCAAACATCATTAATATGGTATTGAAAACCTTTTAACCACGAACCAACATCAAGTTAGCTTTTTCAATTGTATTGTATCCCATTTTAGTAAGCAAAACATTTCTTCATCATATCGTATAGGCAACATATCACTCCAATCAGACACCATTGTAAGGGATCTAGGCACTGCTGTTGATAATTATTATCTTTTGACCACCAAATCTCCAAAGTCATTCAGAAATCTTTCTGCCTCACTCAGCCAACTTTCATCTCCTCTGAAACAAACTTCTACTACATGTCAAACAGGCTGGCACTCTTGCCACCTTTAAGATGAACCTAAATAATAGGTTAGCTGCCTCAGTCTGTTTCCTGGCTTGTCTTATGTTGCCCTTTTTGTGGCTGCAGTGAACGCTTGAATATGGTTTATTGGCTATACTTGTAATTGCTTCAGACTGATAGCCCGGCCTCTGCTGAAAATTGTCTTCATTCCAAGTTGGACTTTCCCAGTTAATAAATGTTAAATATATAAATAAATATTACTTACCTATGAGTCTACAAACTTAAGTTTGATCATTGCTTATCAGTAATTGATTTTAAACAAATAAATGCAGAATTGTCATACTCACTACTCTGCTGCTGTTGAAGTTGTACCTATCTGACCTTATGCTAAGACTGAATTTGACCTTTGCTAGGTTTATTTTCACATACAGCACTGGCTGTGGCATATTCTGGTGTTTCTGCAGCTGGCATTGGAGAGGTTTTTTCCTTCTGGTTTTTCACAAGTTTTATTTCACACCTCAGTAAATGATTGATCTATTTCACCTTTCCAGATCTCCCAATCCTTTCCACTCCCCCTTCCTAAGATGAGTCGGAGTCACACTGACCAAATGATTGTGCAGGATAAGGAGTACTATGAACACCACTTGTCTCTGCATTTCAGCCCCTGTCAGAAGCTGAGTACATGTGGTTATTCATTAACTTCATTTCTAAAACAAAATGAAGTGAATGTAGTGGGCTGACCTGGACCTGAACCAGGGCATCAGACTGCCTGCTGTTACAAGCTGTAAGTTGGCATTTAATAATACTGGTCTGAGCTGGTGATAGTTGTGTACTTTTTGTAAGTTACAGTCTTCTAGTTATTTTAGCCATACACATGCTGTCCTGATACATATTGCATTTAACGTCTGCATCATTTCTGCACTGTTCTTTTTTTTTTCTTTCTTTTTTTTTTTTTTGCTTCTTACTCTCTGTTTTTTATCTCATAAACTAAACTAGTGACGAGTCAAGAGTGTTATCTTTTGTAGATGCAGTATACAGTGAATTTAGTTCATTTTGTATATGTGTATATTTCTATCATATCGAAACATAATCACTTCAGATATCAAGCATTTTTTCCATTAACCAAATTAATGCTGTTTACCTAAGTCTCTGTCAGCACAAAAACAATCCTTCAGCATCACATTAGCAAAAAATACCCCAACTGAAACAGTTTGCTACACAAGCTTCTTGATGTAATTTAACAGTAACTTAAATATGATCAAGACATCACTCAAGCCATCAAAAAAATCACCAAAAGCTGGGCTTCCTCTACCAAAACAAATCCTTACTCACTGACTCCTCTACAAATTCATTAGCAGCATCTGACCTTTTCCCTTCACCTCTCTATACAGCACCCATCATAACAAATCTTTACTCCACCTTCAAGAATAAGCTAGAGGTTTGCTACAATAAAATAGATAAGTTTACATCCAATTTGCCAAACTGTTCACATCACTGCCTAGCACTGAAGCACCTACACAGGCTCGAACTGCCTAATTACCTTGCCTACTCCCAACTGCTTACTACCCACAAAATAATACACAAACTCAACACTGGCCCATCTCTACAAAGCAACTTTACCTACTCCCGAATGCTTACTACCCACAAAACAATACACAAACCCAACACCAGCACATCACTACAAGGCAACTTTACCTACTCTCGACTGCTTACTACCCACAAAACAATACACAAACCCAACATCGGCCCATCACTACAAAGCAACTTTACCTACTCCCGACTGCTTACTACCCACAAAACAATACACAAACCCAACACCGGCCCATCACTACAAAGCAACTTTACCTACTCTCGACTGCTTTCTACCCACAAAATAATACACAAACCCAACACCTACCCATCACTACAAAGCATCCTCACTCAGACACTACTCCATCCTAGGAATCTCCACTCACAGAACAAATATCTCCAACACAGGGCCAAGTCTCATAAAGGTGCAAGTAACTCACTTTACACAACCTGTGTTAATACGAACTGGAACTCCATCCCACCTACCCTAAAACTTTTTCTATTCTTTATTTTTGTGGTAGTCACTTGTGTCTTTTCATAATGGCCAGTAACTTCAAGCTACAGTTTAGGTTTTTCTTCTACAATAAACAAGAAGGCATTCCACATCTAGTACTGAACCCCTGCTATAAAATTCTACTTTCCCTTTCAACTTAGAAAAGGTAACTTCAAGCAACATTTTAGGTTGTTCTTTTCCAATAAACAACAAAGCACTGCACATTCTACCTTCCTTTTCAACTTGCAAAAGGTGACTTCAAGCTACAGGTTGAGATTTTTCTTCTACAACACACAACAAGGCATTGTACACCTTCTACAGACCCCCCTAAGCATTCTGCGTTCCTTTTCAGCTTGCAAAAAACATGTAAAGTAGCAGATACAAGTTAACTGCTGTATCGCTAACTGAGTTTGCAGTCACAGTTAAACTACTTGTTAGCAAGGCTTGCATATCCATATATGTTATTTTTTTGGTAACAACAACTTCATCAGTTCAGGCTAAGGAAATGTCTGTGACTGCCCCCCCAACACACACACACACACACACACACACACACACACACACACACACACACACACACACACACACACACACACACACACACACACACACACACACACACACACACACACACACACACACACACACACACACACACACACAATCTATTATTATCCAATTTAATTTGGACTAGAAATGAGCTTGCATGTCCTTGACTAATAGCTAACCATTTTTAGTCCATAAATAGCAATGTACATGATTTTAAAAGGGACTTTACCATTACTTGTGCTAAAGTTGCCTGCATAGTATGATTGTGTCCTGCCACTGTTTATCTTTGCCTACTTTGTTCCCCTCCTATCCCAATTTCCCAGCCATCGCCCAGACACATATTTCTTCCCTCCTACCTCCTCCAACCATGTAGTACATATGATCCGCCCTATTATCCACTCCATATACATAAATTCATTAAAAACCCTCTTCAACTTTCAGTGCTCCATCAGTTCCTGCTGCAGCCCATTCCACAGACTTAAAACTTTTTCTACATTCTCAACCCATTATTATCCACGTATGCTCCTACTTTCCAACACCTATGCCCATCCAATCACACAGACACGTATAAATTATAATGTGTATAGATAACTATGTATATATACATATATCAACACATACCATCACTTATAGCTATCCATTCACCAAACGCATGTGTAAATTCTAATATATATGGATATATATACATATATATATATATATGTGTATGCGTGTGTGTGTGTGTGTGTGTGTGTGTGTGTGTGTGTGTGTGTGTGTGTGTGTGTGTGTGTGTGTGTGTGTGTGTGTGTATATATATATATATATGTGTATATGGGATCCGGACACATGCTCGACTAGCATATGTCCGAATCACAAAACATCGAACACACATACACGAAAGCGCTTAACATCGACAAGTGCTTCCGTGTATGTGTGCCTGTTTTGTAGATCGGACTACAGTGTGGGTAAGGGAAAATTCCCTTTTCCCCACTGTAGTGCAATCTCGGAGAGAGAATAATAAAGTGGGGGAGTGTGGGAGGGGTGCAGGGGGGCAAAATGTAGATTATTTTTTTTTTTAACTACACATACACAGAAGCACTTTTTGATGTTAAGCACTTTCATGTATGTGTGTTCAATGTTTTGTGATTCAGACATATGCTAGTTGAACAAATGTCCTAGACCCATATATATATATATATATATATATATATATATATATGTGTGTGTGTGTGTGTGTATCCCTATCAAAACTAAAACTTTCCATACTACCAAACTGCATATGATTGAGATGTATGTGTGTGTAAAATGTATTTATTTTTATTTTATTTTGGGTACCCATAGTGTTCAAGTTGGGGGGATACACTCATCCATATGTGGTCACAATCCCAATATAAAGCCATGACCTCTTCAGGCCACCTGTTCAAGTTGGGCAAACACAACTGCACCACCAGATCAACATCAATACCTGATCCCGCTCCCTGACTCAAAGCTGTGGAGGCAGCTAAGTTTCTTTCCAAGGCTAAGTCAAGCAGACTAACTCTCCCCTCTTCTGGCAAAGGATGTATAAAGTTTTCTAAACAATTATCAGCAGATTGCCCCCTACCACTAATATTAAACCCCACAGCCTTAACAGGGACATTGCCATGTACTTCTGTAGATACATTGGATGAGCAGGAAGGGGGAGTCTTTTTGGACTGTCTTTTTCTGAGCCTTCTTAACTGGACCTGGTCATTCAACTGAGCTGTTTTCCAAATCCAGCAAAGGTCTCCTTCTGGAATTCAGGGTCTGCTCAGCCATCCCCACAATTTCTAAATCAATTATCAAGTTGCACACTTCCTGAGATCAACACAACCATCTCTCTTTAATGGACTGTACCGTGGCTGAATCTGAATGATAAAAATAATTTGAATAGGGAAAAAATAAATAAAAATAATAGGAGGAAAAGGAAAATATGACAAACTAACAAGCACACAAAGTCCCAGTTAATATTAAAAAACTGGATGCTTGGATGCAGTGCTGCTGCACGGTTCTAGAATTTATAGACCTCAGGATGCTTCTCTGCTCCTCCTTTCCTTAAAAGTGCCACTGTGACTAAAACCAGTAGAGCTGTTGCAGGGGTTCCGGAATGCCATGGCATATCCTACACAACCTGTCTGCCAAAACCAAGGATGTGTGCAGCCTAAGGATCAAATGCTCAGGTAAACATTATATGCTACCAGTTATCCAGAATGCCGTGCCCAAAACTTAAAAAAAGTTAACACTAACGTTACAACTGTATCATAAAATCATGGTAGCCAAGATACCATCACACAAATAATTATATAATACTACTTAACCTCTGCACAAGCCCCACTAGAACATTCCCATTCCACACTGTATAGTGACTTCTATTACCGTTCTCTTCACTGTAGCATGATCTCAGAGTTGATATATTTAAGTTGCAGGGGGGTTGGGGGGTGCAGGGGGCTTGCCCACCTGCAAAAACATGGTTTTGCATCTCTTCTTCTTTTTTTGTTTATTTCTTAATTTTGAAATATCACAACCTCGAGATTATGGCTTCAATTTTATGAATCTCGGGACTGTGACATTTCAAAATTAAGAAGTGAACCCGTATATATATATATATATATATATATATATATATATATATTATATATATATAAATATATATATCTGTATCTGTGTGTGTGTTTGTGTGTGTGTGTGTGTGTGTGTGTGTGTGTGTGTGTGTGTGTGTGTGTGTGTGTGTGTGTGTGTGCATGTGTATATATATATATATATATATATATATATATATATATATATATATATATATATATCTATATCTATATCTATCTATATATATATATATATATATATATATATATATATATATATATATATCTGTACACACACATAAATACTAATTACACTGCCTTTGTATATGTATTTATATATGCTTGCTACTACCCTCACTTAATGTTATCAAATATAACCCAGTAGTGTACTATATATCAATTTTTATTTTAATTTATATTGTGATGGTATACCATTAAATCAACCCCCCCCCCCCAGCCACCCAGTGCAATTCACAGAACAACCCTGAATAATTCTCTCTCTTGTTTTTTTTTTTTGTTTGTTTGCTTTTTTTAACAAAACCTATTTTTAAACAAATAATCCTAATGCATACCCACACTGTATGGATGACTAAACAGCTGCTGTGTAACCGATGAGCCCCTTACTATGACCTACAACCCAATCGCTGCCAGCTGGCTCCATCAGGATGACAACATGCCTGCTCACAGATTTTGCAGGCAAGAATAGCAGCACTTCCCTTAAATAGGGAGTGTAAGCCTGTACTCACCCCCCCCCGATGATGACTCACGCTCACGGACAATGGGCCATTACCACTGTAAGTCATCATTACAACATTCAAAAGCAGAACAGAGCTGTTGGAGAATAAATTTGTGAATCTGGAGGACAGACAATATCAGTAGAACCTACTGCTGTTGAGAGTGCCAGAAAAGTCTGAGGGCCAGAACTGCCTTGACTGGTGAAAGCTAAACTCTCAGAATTTTCTGGTATTCAAGATAAGGACATTGTTATTGAGTATGCCCATTGTGTCATTGCCCCTCAGCAGTTCATGCAGTATTCTCCAAAACCTGTACTGATAAAATTCTTAAGTTTTTCAACTAAAGAGGAAGTTCTGGTATGCTATGCATTCCTGGCCAGCAGATCATGATCAATGGCAACAAAATATTTGTTGGCATGACCATTCTTTGGACATCCATCTGTGTGGGACTGCATTTCATTCAGCAAAGAAAATATGTAATGCTAATGGGTGGAAAGTTAAACCATTTTATCCAGCTATTCTAAATGTAGCACTACCAAGAGGCTCAGTGTTGTTTACTGTGCCAGAAGATTTTCTTCAACAGTCCTCATCTCTAGATGCCCAGTGGGCAAGAGTCCATTCATGCAGAAATATCAATCAACTCCAGTAACCATAAAAGGTGAAGCCTTACTCTCGAGATGCTTGAGCCATTTCCTCTATTTAACAAAAGACTCAGAAAGCCATGCATGCTGGTGCTGCGCCTGCACAGGAGACACTGGCCATCCCATAATTAGTTTGTGTTGTCATGGAAACGTAAGGCCCTTGAAGTTGAATGACCTATTTAAAGTGATGCTTTTCCCTTATGCTGACATATTCTGTTGTTAATTAATTATTTTAATTGGGACTATAATGATAACTGATCTTAAAAGTCATAATAATTTTCCAAGTGCATTAAGAGAAGTAGGCAGGGTCATGTGACTGTCTTGCTTCCAGTGCACTCTTGTGCACTCATTTTGATCTTGCTTTAGTGAGCTGATGAAAGTCACTTCCAGCATTTTCTCAAATTTTGTTGCATCTGAGCTGTTGTTTGTAGATATTTAATATTTTATGTTTTATGTTCTTATTGTTCTTCTTTTGGCTTTTCCCGGTTAGGGGTCGCCACAGCGGATCACCTGTCCACTCATGATTGGCAGTGGAGTTTTACAGTGTCGAGTTGCCAGCCCAGCGCCCAGCCTTCTACAGAAGGCACACACACACACACGCACTCACACCTAGGGCCAAATTTAGAGTGTCCAATCCACCTACAGCATGTCTTTGGGATGTGGGAGGAAACCGGAGAATGTTCTTATTGTTCTTATGAATGCTAATACTTTGATTAATCTGTTTTACAGGATGAGCACTGCTATTATATTGCAGTTAGTAAATCAACAAGAAACCCACCAATTGCCTCGGAAGTTTCTTTTTTCTTGGAAATATTGATTCAGACTTCTGCATGGTACCCTGTTGAACCATTTAGTCTCCTAAATACATAACCTATGAATAACCTATAACTAGTTTTCCAAGCATGTCCTGGAATGTAAATGACATTGCAGATTTTATTCTTGTTTGTATCATCTTTGCTTTATTATCACTTGTGGCATAGGCAAACATACAGCTATAAAAAAGCAATCATATATTAACAAGTTCACATTTACAACCTTTCTACACATATATTGTTATATATCATATAATCAAATCAACACTATATAGATTCTTCAATTCCTGCCATATTCCTCCTCCAAAACATTTTCCTGCATGTATTACTCCCACAGTTTCCATGTTTCTATGTAATTTACTCCAAACCTTTGCTAAAGATCCATCTTCCTGTTCTTTTATCTCCGTTCAGTCACTACTTCAAGTGTAGTTGGTTCACATTTTCATTTTCATTTTCCAGTAATTGCTTTTTTGGTAGCCACCAAAATTAAACATAACAAGGCCTTACTATGTCTAGGCAATTCAGATCCTGTATCCTGGCTCAAAATATAATTTCCTTAAGTTACACTCATTTGTTTGTCCAGTACTCCTGACAGAGTGATCTGTAGGGAATTTTTAGTCTGCCAACTCATTATACTCTGAGAACATATGCTCCCTGGTACCTCTTTACCTCTTTCTTCCACATTACACCCTAGCATTTGCAGTAAAAACTCTTCAGTGTCTGTTGGAGTATAAAAGTATGTATGCAAACATTGCCAGTTAATATGTGTGTGTGTGTGTGTGTGTGTGTGTGTGTGTGTGTGTGTGTGTGTGTGTGTGTGTGTGTGTGTGTGTAAATATATATATACATATATATATATATATATATATATATATATATATATATATATGCATATTAGTAGGCAAGAGCTTCCAGTTTCTCAATTTTTGTATTATATTCTATTTAGTCTCTTCCTACATATCCATACCTGCTATAACAGAATCCTTTTTAATCCATACTCCTAAATACTTCACTTTATCATGTCCTCATAAATACGGGCATTGCTGAAACAATTCATGTGTGAGTACATATAGTTTAGTTATAGCCTTTGTTTTAGTTTCGTTAAAGCCTTTGTTTTATCTTCATTAGTTTTATATCCAGAACAAACCCAGAACTGTCCCAGAATGCTCCATAATACTGAGATCCATCAAGTACAAAATAATATCATCAGCAAATAAAACCAACTTTTCTTGAACACCATAATAATTACATCGTTGAATTTCTGAATCCATTATTTTCTTTGCCAATGGTTCTAAATACAATGCAAACAAAGGGGAAAGAGGACACCGCTGCCTGGTTCTTCTTTTCATACACAACTCATCAGAGAAGAACCCTCTCACTTTGATTTTTACCTCTGATCCTCCATATATCATTCTAATTAACTTTATTATTGTATCAGGAAAAGCAAATGCTTCCATTGCCGTACTCATAAAATCCCAGCTTACATTGTCAAATACTTTCTGCATCAATTCCTGCCAATAACAGAGGTATTTTCTTGTATACTGTTTCCCTCTGGATCATCATTGTTCTATTAATTTTGTCAAAAGTTTGCCTCCTCTCCACAAAACCACATTTATACTAATCTATCAATTTTGGCATCACTTTTGCCATTGTTTAAACCATTATAGACATAAACACTTTATAATCATGGTTTAAAATTGAAATTGGCCTATATAAATCTAGAACAGATGGGCCTTTATCATCTTTAGATATTACAGCCACCACTTTTTCCAGGATGTTGGTTCACTTCCTTCTTTTCAAATATTGTTAAAAAAAACTTCCAAATCTTTATCACTTTCTTCCCTCCTAGCTTCCAAACTTCTATCAGAATACAGAATACTGTCTATTCCTGGAGACTTTCCTGCAGATTGGTTATACATCACCATTTCTATCTTATATCTTCCTACCTTAACTGTTAGTTGTTGAGCCTCATCTACCTCTAACCTTGGCATATTTAAGTAACTCTTTCACAAATATTTCCATTTGTGCTTTTTTTGATTTCCCCATTTCTCTGCTTTATACAGATGTATGACAATTTATGAATTATCTCTAATACCTCTACGGGATTTCTCATTATTTTTCTTTTTATAGGCTCCCTACATTTGGCAACAAGCCTTTCTACTTTCTTTTACCTATGGTGCTGGGCCAAATGTTTTTCTGCTCTGGAGTTATTATCAAAAAACAGTTGCTTAACAGCAATCTTTCTGAAGTCATGAATATTTTCACTTTAGCACTCTGCAATTGCACCTCTTCTTGTTCTGTGAGATTCCCATTATTTTGTAATACTTTAACCTTTGTCAGCCTTCCAAATAATTCTTATTACTTCTTAACCAGATCTCTTTTTCTTTTACTTCTACCCTATTTTTAAACTCCACCTTCATTTTATCCCAGTCACTAGCTGTAACTTCTGGAGTGGTTTCTATCTTCCCTAATAACTCATGGATAATCTCCACTACCAAGTTGTTAAATTCCTCTCTTTTTAACAGGTGGGTGTGGAAGTGCCATTTTCTCATCTTTCTTCATTAGCTTGACTTTTTATCTTAGTAATTATTGGTGCTTGATCTAAAATAGTATTGGATGTATGTTAAAGTCCTCAATTAAATGCACGTATTCCAGTGAAATATAACTTCTATTTAGTCTAGCCCGGTTATTGTATCTTAGTGAATAAAATGTAAATTATCTCCAAGTTCCTACTACTGATTTTGCATCTTTCATACCAAATATTTTCATAAATTTCTTCTGAAATCTGCCCTCTTTTGTTATATTTTACTTTCTATCCCCGTCCAGATACATCCTCATTGTTGCAAACCAAATTCTTGTTCCCACTTATAAGTAATATTTCCTGCTGAAAGCTGATTATTTCTCCCAAATTGTTTTAAGCTCCATAATATAAAAACATGCCAGTGTAATCAGTATCCTTTTCCAGTAGCCCCTACTACCACTAATGTGACATTATTATTTTTTTCCTCTTCTATCACTACTGGAGCTCATCAGATGATTAATATAAGTTCTATTCTTTTCCTTTGTCCCTGATATTTTGCAGAATATCCATTCTGAAATCCTTCCTTAATCAAATTCACATGTACAGTTCTTTCCAAATGTGTCTCCTGTAGCACTGCTATTTGTATTCTGCTTTTGTTAATATGCATAAGTATTCTTTCTGATGTTATTCATGTTTCACTGTTGCAGTCATCACATTTGGGTTATCTGCCTACAGGTAGCCCTCAGTTGGTCCGAATACCAGAGTCTTGGGATTTCTGCGTCGGATGCTGTTGCCTCTTCCATGACGTCAGGACGTCAGGGGTATAAAACATACAGCCGACACCATTACATCAGCTTTTCTTGTCGTGAGGGAGCCGGAAGCAGAAGCAGTTCGCAAGTCCCGGTCGGCCGATACCTGAAATTTTCATTGTTCGAGTTTCAGACCTGTAGTCTTCTAAAGCTAAGTACCCCATAGGGGACCTTTTTTTCTTCCTCCACCTGATGTCAGAAAAAGTTAACAATTGTCTTGCCTGTGGAAAGCAAATACCTCACAGAGATTTTCACTCTTACTGCATCACTTGTTTAGGCCCAGACCATGACATTCCTCACTGTAGGTTTTGTGTCCTGTTTAAAGCCCAAACTATTTGTCATCGGGCTATCTTTGTCGCTAAATTCTTTCACTCTCCGTATTCTGAAATGGCTTCAACAAGCTATCCAACTACCTATCTTTTGAAAAAATGTAAGGATAAAGACAGAGACAGACCGTATAGGCCAGTACTCAGTGAGGCACCTTCACAGCCCCTGATACCCGCTTTTACAGATTTGCAGGCCTCTGCTGAGACCATTTGGAGTCTGGTATGCCAGGAGATGCTTCTTCGACTATGGAACCTGTGGATGTCTCTACCTTGGATGGGTCCGGAGCCACTTTGCAGGCACCAGCTTCTGAGGATGTATTCTGACCTTCCGATGTTCGTATTAAACCAATATCTTTGCTTTTTACTAAAACTACCGTGTGTCACAGGCTCAGAGTTTGCACTACGCCTAGAAAACTGACAACTAAAGCACATGCTCAAGCTCCCATGCCACATAAACAAATGCTTAGAATGGCTGAAGACCTTATAACCTTAATTAGGGGAAGCCAGCCTTCCCCCTCTAAAAGACAAAGAATTGATTTTCCTTCTGATTCAACAGACCATGTGTCTGATGACTCTGATCCCTTTGATTACCAGGACTTTCCCTTATCTACCTATGAGGATTCAGATGCAGAGGATTCCGTTCCCTCTGCCTCCCCTCCAGAGGATTTTTCTTTTGGTGAAACCTTGCATACCTTAAGAGAGCATTTCTGCTGGGAATGCCAGGACTACCCACAGTCCAAAAAGAGACTCAGAGAAATTTTAGACTTCCATCAGCACAGGCCTCTAGATATACCCCCTGTCCTGGATATTGTAGATGATGTCTTCATGGAATCCAGTCTTACTCCTGATGCTTTACCACCAGCTCCTAGAAAGCCTGACAGGTTCTACAGAGTACCTGACACACACATTTCTTTTTAAAAATCCCACTGCGGTTCCAGAGACCTTTTCCCAGGGACCTAAAGGTATTAAGGCTACTACAGCCAAAAACCCTACCCCTTCAGACAGGAATTCTAGAGCTTTAGACAGATGTGGTAAGAAGGTATATACCTTTGCAACTCTTGCCATAAGGACTTTAAATTGCCAGTTTCACATGTTGAAGTACCAGCAGCATATTATGGAACTAATTAAACAGAAAATGTTGTTGCTTCCAGATTGTGCAGAGAATAAAGATTCACAAGAGTTAAGGCATTCTGCAAACCACATTAGTAAACATACTTTTCAGTGTGGCTTTCACGCCTTAGAAGCATCTTGCAGGTCTGCTGTCTCTGGGTCTGTACTGAGAAAGGCATGCTTGGCTGAAGGAACAAATATTGCCAGATCATGTCAAAGCAAAATTATTAGTTGCTCCATTAAACCAGGATTGTTTATTTGGCATAAAAGCAGAATAAGTTCTTAAAAAGATGGAGGAAAAAGCTAAATCTATGCAAACTGTTAAAGATTTCTTACAGGTACAGCCACCTAGATTCAGTAGGCATTGGCCTTCAAAAAACTGCTCCTTTCCATACCCTCTCGGGCCTTCTCAGTCCAAGCCAAGGGGCAGCAGACCACCAGGACTATAGTCTCAGGGTATGCAGAGATCTAAGCAATGGAGTGCTTCCACCTCAAAAACGATGAGTGGTAAGCCACCTCCTTATGAAAAGAATACACAATGACTTGTCTATCATCTTTCCCAGACATGCCCTAGTACTTGCACCTCCAGGAGGAAAACACGCCCTGCATGCAAAAATGGGATGCCCATTACCCAGGACCCATGGGTCCTAAGCATTGTATTCCAGGGATATAGATTCTATTTCCTCTCACTGCCAGCCACAAGCAAGTTGCCAGACCTTCCTTCAAACCAGTGGGCAGAGGCTCAAAAGCAAGTACATTCTCTTCTCAGTATCAGGGCTATTCAACCTGTTCCAAAAGAGCAAAGGGGACAGGGTTTCTAATCCAGACTGTTCCTGCTGCCCAGAAAAGAGAGCTCATGGCACCCTATCCTGGATCCATCCATTCTCAACACCTCCCTGGTGGTCCCAAAATTCTAAATGCTTACACTTCTACAGCTGCTTCCTATGCTAGCCAAGGACTCCTGGCTAGTCACTCTAGACTAAAAAGAAGCTTATCTGCACATCCCCATAAGGGAATCCTGCAGGAAAAAATCTATGTTTCAGGGCAGGCTCTATGCTCTAAAAGTTCTCTGCATTTCTCTTTGGCTTATCTACTGCACCCAGGGTATTCACAAAGTACCTGCCTCCAACCATTGCATACTGCTGGCAGAGAAATATTTAAATTTACCCATAATTGGACAATTGCCTGATTCAGGCGGACAGTCAAGAATTGCTACTTCAGCACCTGGAATTTGTTAAGAGACTTCTAATTTGTCTGGGGTACACCATCAATGAAAGGAGATCACATCTGGTGCCCAGCCAACAGATTGTATTCCTGGGATCAAGCTTGAATACAACTTCCCAGATGGCATTCTTCAATCCAGAAAAGCAGGTTCATTTGACAAACTACTTCAAACTAATGGCCGCCAAGACCCAGGTATCCACAAAGAAAAATACTGCAAGCCCTAGGGTTCATGGACCCATGCATTCTACTAATTCCATATGCAAGACTGCATATGAGGAAACTTCAATGGTACGTAAAAAGTTTCTGGTGTCAACACTCGTAGGATTTGGAAACATTGATTCCTGTCATTCCTTCTCTAAGGGCAGAGTTTCTTTGGTGGGCAGAAGCTTGCAACCACAACAAGGGACTTCCTTTCACTCAACCCCTCGCCACCCAAAACCTAACAACAGGCACATCAGTCTATGCATGGGGGGCTCACATGGCAGACAAATGCATTCAAGCCAAATGGAGCCCAGGACAAATTCACCTCCACATCAATCAAAAAGAAATGTAGCTGTACAGAATGCTCTGACAGCCTTTAAATACTTTATCCTTCCAGGACAACTCTTGATAAGGACAAACAACACCACAGTTATGCGGTACATAAACAACCAGGGGAGAACTCATTCGTACCCACTCTGCAGGTTAGCCATGGCCCTGTGGAACACAGTCTTGAGCAATCAAGTGCACCTGCAAGCTCAATTCCTGCCAGGCAAGCAAATTCACTGGCAGATGACTTAAGCAGAAATCTACTGGACCCACACGAGTGGAAACTGGAACCAAACTCATTCAAACTTCTAATCAACAGGTGGAGACCACCAGAACTGGACCTCTTTGCCTCCCCCCAAAACCATCAATTGAGCAAATTTTGCACCAGAAATCCCCACAGCCAAGCATGACGAGTGGATGCCCTATCCTTTACATGGGAAGCCCTCTCAATTTATGCCTTTCCCCCTCTGCCCCTCCTCTCAAAAGTACTACTCAAGATCAAGCAGGACAGACCAAGGACAATTCTTATTGTACCAGACTGGCCAGGCCAGCACTGGTACCCACTCCTATGCAGTCTGACAGCAGTGCCACCCTGGCATCTACATCAGACCCCCTCCCTGCTGTCCCAGCAGGAGGGACAGATTTTTCATCCTCAGCTGCAAACTATGAATCTTGTAGCCTGGCTCATTCCCTGAGCACACCACCAGCAACCATCAACAAACAAGTGCTGGACGTAATCCTTGAGGCCAGAAGGCCTAGTACTAAGAAATCCTATTCAGAAAAATGGAAAAGATACTGTTCTTGGAGCCACTCTCTAGGAAAGGACACTGCCATGCACTCTTTACCTCTAATTCTAGATTACCTAGCAGAGCTGTTCCACTAAGGCCCTTCTTTCTCATCAATTAAGATTCAGGCCTCGGCCTTATCAGCTCATTACAATACGGAGCCACCTCTCTTTTCACACCTTCTGATCCACAGTTCCTGAGAGGAGCTAACTATTTAAGACTCCCGACAAGAGCTCCTACCCCTGCCGGGGACCTTAACTTTGTACTAGAGAAGCTCACACTTCCCCCTTTCGAACCTGCTGCTACAGCAGAGTTAAAATTCCTCTCTTGGAAAACAGCCTTATTTCCAGCCATCACTTCAGCAAGAAGAGTGCCTGAGCTACAGGCACTAATGGCTGTAGAACCCTTCCTTATTTTCCAGGATGACAGGGCCTCCATCAGGACTACCCCATAATTTATGCCTAAGATAGTATCCAGTGGGGCTTTAAACCAATCCATTCAGGTACCAACCTTTTTTCCTAATCCTCAGAATAAAGGGAAGAGGATCCTGCACACCTTGGACGTGCACAGACAGCTCAAGTTCTACCTTGACAGGACTAAGCCTTTCAGAAATTCTGACGAGCTGCTAGTCAGCTTTGCTACAGGGGCAGAGTGCAAGGCCATTTCAAAGTAAACCATTTCCAAATGGATAGCACTCTGCATCCATTTATGCTATGAACACCATGGAAAACCTACCCCACAGGGGATCAGAACTCATTCCACTAGGGCTACCTCAACTTCTACAGCATTTCTCAGGGAAGTCCCTACCAGGGGCATCTTGGAAGCTGCAACTTGGATTTCTGTATGCACCTTCACCAAGCATTACCACTTACTGGACTTTTCTAAATCCAGAGCTGGATTTGACTCAGCAGTCTTACAAAGCCTGCTAGCCAGCCATAATTCTTCTTGACTGCCTCCACTCTTACGCAGTTTTGGGAATCAACCCAAGTGTGATGACTGCAACAGTGAAACACGAAGAACACAGTACAGTTGTGTACACTTACCATAAATGTAGATGTTTTAGTGTATTCACTGTTGCAGTCCTGGTTACCCTTGCTCTAGCCACTTGACTTTTCTAGTCTTTATACCTATCCTCTTTTTGGCCATATCTTATGGCCACGGTATGTACTTTTTACCGGAGTTGTTCCACACCATTTAATAGCTGCCTATTTTGGGGTCTCCTGACATCTGGCACAAGAAAAACTGATGTAATGGAATCATCTGCATGTTTTATACCCCTAATGTCCTGACGTCATGGAAGAGGCGACAGCATCCGATGCAGAAATCCCAAGACTCTGGTATTCAGGCTGACTGAGGGCTACCTGCAGGCAGATAACCCAAGTGTGATGACTGCAACAGTGAATACACTTGAGCATCTACATTTATGGTAAGTGGACACAACTGTACTTTTTGCCTATATCTTTTGAGACCATTCACATTCCAAGATAATATGGAAAGTGCCATCATTATGGTAAGAAGTCATTATCCCCACCTATTATATATGGCAGCTTTTTCAAATATCTATTTTCAGCTTTTGTATTACATGCACCCATTAATGTTTGGCAGGTTAATCCTTTATACATTTTTTTCTATCATCAATGTTGGAACCAATATCACATTTTTACAAGACTTTCTTTAAAAAACAAAACTCAAACAAACAATCCCCCCCAAATGCTTCCATAACCTGTTAACTTAAAACAAACACATAACTATGTACATTTTCAAATAATGAAGTTTAACCTTCCTAACATTTGTGTCAAGTAGGCAGTTGATAACACAGGCCTTTATTAACCTGAAATTGAGGTTATCCATCCTAAGATGCATGTTATTGTCTGTGCTACTACTTACACTAATTGGTGTCTATTCTTTTTTTATCTTTTTCCTCCTCAATTTGAAAACAGCTTGCATGCTTTTAGAAATCATTAACCTTTAGCCTTGAAGAAACCAGAGTTCAGTCTTTTATTGCCCTATTATCAGCCTGTCTCAATGGAAATGTAAGAGAAAAAAAGAAAATTGTAGTCCTCTGTTGCAGGATGAAAGACAAGCTGAAACATTTATTTCCAAAGGAAAACTTTTCATTATATTTGGTGTTCTCATATTTACTTGCTCCCATTTAAATTTTTTATTAAATTAAGCCAAGAGTCTTAATCCAGACTCTCATCTATGGCAAACTAAGAGCAAACATATCAGCTCTGCATATAATATAATTTGAGTACGTTTACATCTCATCCCCACCTCAATAACCCAAGATTACAGTCTATTAACTTAAACATGCTTTTGTCTAGCTTTTCTTCTTTTTGCACTGTAATGCCTACATTTCTTAATATCAAAACAGAAGGAATAAAGAAATAGAAGAGAAGCAAAGAGAAGGGAAAGAAGCAAAATGTTATATGTTTACTTTTGTAAATTTATCACTTACAAGAACAACTAAAATGCTTTACTATAAAATATGCAATTTACATTGTGAAAAGTTTCATAGATGTACTGTTAAGAACAGAATTTCTTTTGATTTCAGTTACCATTTTCATTCCTCTTCTCCTCCCTTTAGGGTCCTTCCAAACATAAATGACATGAAGTGAGGCACATATATTTCAGTCCCTCACAAGTTTAACAAAGTCAATAAAAGTCCACTCTTTCCACTTATTCTTATACATACATATTTCACAAATGTGATTGAAGCTTTGCAGTCTCACATTTATTCACTATTTTCTATGTTGCTGGTCATCTTGGAAGTCTTTCCTCACATTCTTATAGAAAATGCATTAAACAAAAAATGACCACCTTCTGGTTATCAGAGAATCATACTTTTTACAGTATTATTCTTCCTCCTAGACCAGCTGAAGAAGTATGGGTTATTATCCTGATGTTGAAGAACATCCCTTTTCATTTGACATTGTATATGATGAAGAGGAGAGATATTACATATTAAAGGGTATTTGGGATGGACATTTAGTAACTATTAATATTTATTTCACCAGGTATTTTTTCTAAAGTGATATCCAATCTGCTTATGGATTGGGCTACCTTTCAGAAAGGATAACACTATGGGATAAGACTGGAATATTGTGCTGTCGTGCAGAGAAGTTTCTTCAGTCCTCTGATATGCTTTTATCTCCAATAAAATTATTTAATAGATACCTATTAATGTTTGCAATTGTTGAAGTCCTTAAGATAATTATAGTTTTACATAGTATTCTCCATGTTTTAAACCCTATTCCAGAAATGATACATTTTGGACATCAAGGGAACACTGTGACACATTACTAGCTTATTAGTAATTTTGCCTGTTCATAGGTGTTTACTAGGCTAATGAGCACAAGGGCCTTTTTAAACCTAGCCATGGGTTCCAAATTTTTGACAGGTTCTGGTACCCTTGATAAGTGTAAGCAGGGACTTGGGAGATGGGGTCTAACTATTCCTTGTATGCCAGGCATAGATTTCCCATAAACAGCCTGTAAGAGACAGAATACAGGGATAGGGTCTCAAGGTAGTCTGCAGAGGACATGTTACTTACGGCCTGTATTCTTTTAGTGAGGAACCTCTGTGGATGTTCCATTTGTTGGATATGCTTGGCTAGGTACATACTAAAGGGGGCATTGTACTCAACAATAAGCCTGATGAATGTCATACAGTGGAACAATGACTTCCTTGGACCTAGATGCCATACCTTTGTTTACAAATTGTGCAACATGGAATGATGTCCTCACTACTGTAGACACATGATAGTCAAAGCTAGATTACTGTCTATGTGTGTCCACAAGTCCCTGACTATTGAGTCAACTCTTAGTAGTGTGTTGTCAATATGATAGTTACCAGGATTAGATGACTTCCTGAATGATACTGTTATGCATTTCTTGTCATTTAGTTTTAGTCCATGGCTCTGACACCAGCTTTTTGTCTATCTTAGCCCTTCCAGGAGAACATTTATGTCAGTGTGGGATTCAATGACAGCTCCTAATTTGCAATCATCTGGAAATTCAGTCAGTCAGAGGCCAATGACATTGACCTTGACTTCAAAGAAGTAAATGTCAAAATGGAGCAGTCCCAGGACCAATACTTGAGGGACTCCACTTGTGACTGGCCTCTTTGCAGAGGTGGCCTCCCCATTTCTAACTTCCTGGGTCCGGTCTGTGAGCCAGTTGGCTAAACACTGGGTGACATAAGGGTCTGTACCTAACCTCTTGAGTTTGTCAACAATTCTCGGGTGGTCTATTGTGACCAGATCAATGTAGGCAATGTGAACCATTTTGTCCTAATCCATTACTTTAGTGAGCTTCTCAAAGAAGTCAACCAGGTTGAGTAGGCATGACCTGTCCTTGACAAAACCAAATTGGGTTGGGTCCAGTGTCTGGAAGTTTACCATGTCATTATTGATCATTCATTATTTCCATAGTAATTCTTTCCATGGCTTTGCATATGAGACTAGTGAGACTTATGGGTTTGTAGTTTCCAGGGTCCACCTTTATGCAGAAGGATGACTGTTGTTGGTCTCCATTCATGAGACATGAAGCCTGTTTGGAGGCTACAGTTAAATAATGATTCCAGGAGATGTGATAGGTCATGTTTCATGCTATTTTGAAGGCATCCTGGGATATTGTCTGGGCCCATTGATGCTGTGTACCTGGCCTTAGAGAGACCATTAAGGACCTGTTCCCTAGTGATAGCAGAGGGAGTTATTTTTGATGGTATTTCCTGAAGGAAGGTTGAGGGGAAGAGGGGGTAAATTTGGAGCTGAATTTAAATGCCAGTAGGTTTACTATATCATCTGGCTCAATATATGCAGCTTTTTCTATCAGAACATGCCCCCTTAAGACTTAGCTTCCCTAGGAGTTGAAAGGCATGCTAAAACACTGAATCTGTCCCTCTGAAAGGGTAATCACTTCTAACTAGACTTTCTGAAAATTTGTAAAACCTGGATGGGCTTTTTGAGCCACTCCCTGACTCAGCAGTTCTCGAATGGGAACGTTTCAAAATGTTCACTGGATAATTTTCTTAGGTCATATACAGATTCAGTTTGACTGGTGTCAATTCATAAATAGTTTTTCTAATAACTAAGGCTCACAAAAAGAGCAGAGCACCAGACAAGGATGCTCAACGCCAGTTAACTTTGCTGACTCTGCAGCTGTGAAGGGCTGTGCAGATACACCTACAAGCTTTTGGGCTGTCTGTAAGTTCATAAAATGGATTAAAATTAATGTGGGGTTTTGCAAATGTAAACTTTACTCTGTAAATTGATGATTACTTTCAGGTCATTTTGTAACTGGAAGATGAATGCAGGTTTGGGAAAGCTTGTGTTAAGCTGACAGAATGCAATTAAGGAGTGAAGCACTCAGCACAGCTAAGCATAAGTGAATTTATAAAAGATAATAAAGTTTCATGTACTGAACATATGAGTGTTCTTATGTGGACACCCTGATTTGTTCTTTATAAGGATGGAAAGGAAGATAGGACAGCTAGAAATGGGAAAGAGAGAAAACAGGTGTATACAAAAGGAAGACATCAAGAAGGTTGTACTGGAAGAGGTGGGAGAGGAGGGATACAATACTTTTTGTGGGGGATAGACCCCTTACTTTTTCAAATCTTTTTTGTGACTGGGAAATTGAGGAAGGAGCAAAGGAAGATGATCTAGGAGTGATGCTTTGAAAAGAGTTAATGAAGTCTTGCAACATAAAAGAAAGACAGGAACACTATGTTGGGCTGATATGGGTGTGGAAAGCAAGACATATAGATGGTATACATACACAAAAGGTTGATGGTGAGGAGATGTTGGATCAAGTGACAACTTGGTTCAGAGAACCACAAATATTCCTACTTGCTGATTGGCTGATGGACCTCCAGTGGTGCCATGTGATATAAACGTCATCATTTTCTACATTGATTTTTTGGATCATGTTTCCAGTGCTTCAATGCTTCTCACCTACTTCAGTACTGTAGTGCTTGCGTGGTTGTATTACACCCAGCAACAAGCCGTGTGACAATGTATAGAACCTGCATTTGTCTGTTTCTACTACTTGTTCAATGGACTTTACAAACCAATGTGTAAGTAGTCTATTATCCTGGGCTGCTATTATAAACTTTCATCATTTGGTTTCAATTCATCTCACTTTAACCATTCATGCATCAAATCCTGATTGACATGAGATTGTTTTAGAATATCTTTATACCTGCCTCAATATTTATGCCTTTTCCACATTTCTTTCCTAACCATCGGTCCCTTCTCCTTATAGTATTTCTTTTGTTCTTTGGCACATTTATTTGCTGCCTGATTTTGTCTTCTTCTGGTTTAAATTTCATTCAGGCTTGACACATTATGCTGCTGCTAAATTAAGCAGGGAAGTCATTTGAGTCTTCTTCTTCTTATATTTTTAAAACTTTAATTAAGTTTGGATCTGCTGAGGTCAGTAGATATGTATGCAGTCCCATGAATGCAGATCTATACATATAATCAGTTTTGAGGAGGCCCATACCTACTTCGGAATGAGGAATGCATAATCTTGGTATACCCTGACTTTTATATATATATATATATATATATATATATATATATATATATATATATATATATATATATTTTATATTTCATTTGATAAGCCAGTCACCCCGAAATTGTAAATTAGAACAGGAAAAGCAAGTTGTTTTATAGCCTGGACTTTATTCCTAGATGTCAAGGCAGTTTTCAGTGTTAGTTTTAGTCTTCTAAAACATTCCTTACTGAGTTTTATTCACATTT